>NW_024344240.1:14881859-15211146 GCF_902729225.1 Pteropus medius
AGCCTGGGGTGCTGTTGGTGGCTATTGCTGTCACATCACAAGGGGAAAATCTACCTGAAAACGAAGCCACCATAGAGGAAGCCTGAAAGAGGCGGTTCCAGACACATTTGTTACAATGTTGTCTGTGTGCCTAGAAGCAATCCAACCTGGGGACTGCTAGGTTGTGAATGCTAATAAAATGTCCTTTTCACTACCCCCACCCCACCCTTCCGCAAAAAAAAAAAAGAAAATACATTCACTATCTCAACAATTGGAAATAAGGGAAAAAAACATCAAGTATGAAAGCTTATCTTTTCTATATGAACTATATCACTAGAAAAACAAATAATACTTTAAAGACAGTACCACTTTATAGAGGTATTTCTAGTTGATATATTTTTTTTATCATAAAAGTAGAATACCATCACTTTGAAACATCCCCATGAATTAATGGATCTAAGCATTGAATATCTATCTACCCTACAACTGTTGACAAAAACAGAGACAAGCAGACAATATATACCTCCTGATGAAAGAACACTGCACTATCTTGAGTCTTGTCAAGAGATGGAAACTAAGTCTGAACAAGTATCTGAATCCACCTACCTTTTTATAGGAAAAATAGTGGACAGAAGTACATATTAAACTGTACAATGAATACACAATCAGAAACATTTAGACCATGGTTAATCTATAGGTTAAACAGTTCAGGTTCTTTAACATACATCTTGAACTGCACCATTATTATGAAATCAACAATATGCAGACAGTAGACCAAAAAGGGGGATAAAAGGAAGCCTGTAGACTAATACAAACTTAAAAGTAATCAAATTTTTAGAGGGGTCGGGGCAAGACAATATTGTAAACAAAGCAAAATTCGTTACTTTGAGAGTAGTAGTATACCCTTGTCAGTCTGTACTGGGCCTAACATCATACTTGGCACATGATAAGCTCTGAAAATGTGTTTTGTTTGTTTGTAGGAAAATGTGTGTGTGTGTATGTGTTATTTTATTATGAGCAATGATTGGTGGCTGTTTTCCCCTAAATAAATGCTGATCATATTGGCAAAAAATGCAGAGGAAAAGACATGTCTTCTTTTAGTATGAGGAAGCATTCACTGTTGCTAGATGTAGCACTAAAATTTTCCCCAGGTATTTTTCGTATAGAATAAAACACTAAAGCACTCATATCATGGAGAGAAACCAGGTTCCCATTGGTTACCTGAAGACATAGTGGTATACTACAGTGCAAGTACCATGATAAGAAACCTAATATAATAAGAATGCAGAGCTCCTGCTCAAAGTAAATTATCATTAGGAAAATCTCCAAAGAAGCTTTCAGTTATGTTGCCCCACATATCCTCTGTTTGAGACTTTAGAAATAGAGAAATTTATTGAGACCTTAGAAAATGGCAAATTAATTTTTTGGAAAATAGAAAAATTGCTCTTATGAAAACTCCTAATTTCACTAAAATTGTTGGGTTTCTTAAAAAACCTATTTGCATCCTTTTCTAGCAAATAGATTATATTTCACAGAGTACTTATGAGATGGGACATCACTTGTAAAATTCTCAATCTTTTGGCAGGAAATAAAATGAGACATCTCTTGCAGAGTTAATCTTTTTAGTAAACCTAGTTAAGTTTTCTTCCTTTCTTAGGGAAAAAGGCCCTCTCCCTCAAATCCTGATAATTACTCTGAAACTGGTGACTCAGATCCTCTAGCTATTGATAAGGGTCATCAGCACATTGTCAACAGAAATGGTGTTAAGCCAGACAAGGCCCTTAAGCAGCTGAAACGGGAGGGGACTTTAGGCCAAAGGTCTTTTAAGAATATATTAACCAAGCCCGTTTCCCTTTACTCATTTAATAGGCAAACCAATAATAGAAATTAATAGATATAAGGTTTAAATAATAAGTTTGTATCTTCTTTTCCTTGTCTAGGGACTGAGGTGGTACCCTGACTGAGGCAGAAAGAGAAAATGCTCCATGAAACCCCTGTAGGCAGGGACTACGGCCATTCTCAGCAGGAAGCAGATACGGAAGAAGAGACCTGCCATCCCTCAACATCCATAAGGGTGTTCATGGCTCTTAGAAAAGAATTAGGCAGGAGAGTTAGGGGGTTTCAGGTCTGCCTGCAAAGACACTGAGGTCATCCTATCCTAGAGGGGGTCCAACCTAATCCGCCCACAATTAAGCAAGCCAGAAGGCATTTAACTCACACAAAGAAATAAGTAAGCAGAGAATTAGGTACCAGTTTAAGCCAGTCACTGGCACCTGTGCAATGAAGACCCCAACAAACTTCAACTCACTTGAGTCTCATTATACCATCATTATAATATGGTGCATATGCCCCAGAGTTCATTAATATCATTATAACATACTGAATTCTGGGAACAAACATGCTCAGAAAACAAAATGATGAATCACTGAGTCCTGTCAATCTTAGTTGTCAACCAATGAAGGCCACTCCTCTAAGAAAAATAATCACCTACAGCAAATAGGGATAAAAACTCCAAAGGCTTTGTTACCAGGCCTTTTGAGCCACGCTTCTCATGCTCAGGCCCACTTCCACTTCTGGAAGTGTACTTTCCCTTCTAATAAAACTTTTCTACTGTATTTCGGTGTCTTGCTCAGTTCTTTGTTCGAGACATCAGGAACCTGGACGACATGCCCAGGATCCCCACGCTCCGGTAACACTTAGAAACTATTTTAATGACTTTGGGATATATCCCTGGGCCCCAGCTTATTAAATAAGACTGTCAACTTCTACCAAGTAATTACCTCTTGTACCTGACAAGTAAGTATTGAGAAGTTCTAGAACTGCCATCTTTTTTGGAGGGTACAAATGAAATATGCCTATCTTCATCCCAATGGCCTTACCAACCAGGGATTTCCAATATTATGCCAAATCTGGTGCTGAACAACTGTTAAAAAAAAAAAAAAAAATCAAGCAAGTTTTCTGGAACAACAGACACTGGTCAACTTATTATCTACCCTATTTGAAATTTTCTAAAAGCTACCATGTGAGCATAGATGCAGATTATAATGTTAGCCATGATTATATTAAGAAAAAGATATAATACACATTTATAAAATATATAATTTTACTTTAATAAATATATATTAAATTTTTCTATATATTTATTTGAGTTGTCAAATATTAATATTTCTGAGTTAAATATCACTTAAAAAGTTTTTCAGTTCTTTGACAGTAAATCTTAAAGACCTACTTCAAATCAGAATAATCATGAAAAAGCATTAAATAAAATATATAAGATTATAAAAAGTAACTATATTGAAATAGGTATTAAAATATTTTAATTATAATATAGTAAAATAATGTATGAATTTGACTAATGGATTAAATATTAATATCTTGAGGTGAGTCTAATAACTATCATAATTTTAAAGTGGTAATATTTCAATATTATCTGTAAGAATCGCAATGAGACATAAAAATATCTTATTGATATGGTAAATACTAAGGTAGGTTTTTGTCAAAATTCATGACTGAAGAAGAGCTAAATTTCAATGAAAGGTTAGTAAAAGATAAAGTTGTAATTTTTCCTATCTAATTGTTAGATCATCTAAATTCTATCCAAGAACTCTTTGGGGATATTCTGCATTCAGATTAAAAACCTCTGAATTAAACCAACTTAATTAGACCTCTATTTCTTTAAGAGGAAAGAATTTGCCTTAAATTTATTCTTAATCAGTTTATTATATTGTATGTTTTTATATTTGATATGACTGTAACATTAAAAGTGTTAGATTTAAATATTTTAGGTACACTTAATTGCTTGAATAGCAAATACAATTAAGAACATTAATAATTAACAGGTATGCATTATTATCTTAATATTTCTTCTACATATGACAGGAAAAATTTTATTTTTATGATATAATTCTAATATTCATAGCAAAGAAAAAAGTCAACTGAGTTGGCGTAAAGACTTAGAAAGCTATTTTCTTTTTAAAAACTTCAATTATTTTTTTAATCTCTCTCTTGTTTGAATATAATTTCTCCCTACCCAATTTAGGTTTATGATATTTTTAAGTTTTTTTTTTTCCAAAGCTGAAATGAGCCTTTTAGGTCTAACTACTTATGGAGGATCATAGAACTTTTCACAATTATATTACTAATCAATTTACAATCCTTTGTTTCTCATCTTCTCTAACAACCTATAGAAGAGCACAACACAATCTTCACAGACAACCAAATGACCAGAGGATAAAGTTGGAAATGATTGTGTGCTATTTTCTGTAACGTTGTGTTGTTTATTACCTCGAGGGTTTCTATATTGAGACTGAAAATATCTTTAAAATATCTATGGGTCTCTCAGTGTCAGAAGGCAAGATCATGTGATGAGTCTTTAAAAATACTAACCTAGTGTCCTCAGGTGAGTTACTAAACCTTTCTATTCAGTTCAATTCAGTTCGATTCAAAAACATTTTGACCTTGAAACACCAATTAAATCTCCTTGCAACTTTTGTTGTGTACTCCACCATGACTCCCAAAATAGGCAATTGCCCACACACACAAAAAAAATTTTCTAAGAAAGTGGTGCTTCCAGACACCGTGTTGTTAGGCAGCCTTAGATAAAGTACAAAATACTAAGAGCAAGAAAATAATATAACAACTCGTAATGTTATGAATGTATGTAAGCAATAAATGCATGAAGGTGTGGAATAAAAACAAGAAAGGCTAAATTCCTATGTAATTTGAGAATGACAAAAAGTAAAGGTAAACTTTACTAAAGACTCTTAAAACACTAAATTATTTAAAAAGTGATAATTAATATTCTTAAGATCCAGAATCAATAATAATTAACATTTTTTCTATATTTCTGATGTTTATGTTTAATTGTATCACAGGTATGATTCACGACACACTATCTCCTTCATTCTGAGCAAAGCTGCTCTCTTATTTTACTTCATGTTGTCATTCTTACCTCTATCTCCACTAACAAGTTTCTGATGGGCATCAATATAACATATGCCTAATTACATAAGTATGCCAGGAACATACATTTGATATATACTTTGCTATAAATATAATTTCTTACTTTCATTTCAAAAATCTATTTTACAAACTACACTGTTTGTAGTTTAAAAATCTAAATCATTATTAATACTTGTTATATTATATTTAAACCTATGTACACTCCACAATTTATTCATTGTATTAATCAATACTGCAATAATGTTCTGGAATAAACAAGTGAATTCTCAGTGGTTTACAATACATTTATTTCCTGCCCATGGATGCAGAGCAATTACATCTCTGCCGAGCTATCCATAGTCAATGGTGCAGGGAGGCCATGTGGAGGCTGGGGAAGGAAGGAAAATAAACAGACAATGCTGTCACACCTCTTACTAATTCCTAACCACCTAGAATGATGCATTTTCTAAAAACTGCCTTCTGGTGCACCTTCCCAAATTACTATTGGGTGTTAACCTGCAGTGGATTTCTGAATCTGAAAGTATCATTACTAATTACTGGCATTAGGTTCTGCCAGACTGCTTTCAGAATGATGTGCCAGTATACTCCCATCAGAAAGACATGAGGGTTCTTATTTTCCCATAATCATGCCAGCATCTGGCGTCATTTTTCATTTATTTTCTTTTCAAGTCAGATAAGAGTAAAGATGTTTCTCATGTTTTAGGCTGTTTTATTTTCTTTTTAAATTTATCTTATTACAGAGGTTGAACACATAGTTTTTATTCAAGTTTCCCATTTTGTGACATTCCTATATATATTTGTCCATTTTTTCTTATCGATTTACAGACATTCCTTTAATATATGTTCACTCAGTCTGCCACTTTAAATTAACATTCTTCATTGACCAAAAATTCTTAGTTTTTAAAAATTATTCAAATCTTTTATTAATAAATGTTCTTCAAGTATTATTTAAAAGTTTTATCATCCTAAGTTACAGATATATTCTGTATTTTCTTTCATTAATTTCATTGTTCTTCTTAGAACTCTTAGTCATTTGAAATGTATTTTTTATTATGCCACAGTTTTCACTCATCTGGTGATCATCAGTTCTCTGTATCTGTGAGGTTTTTTGTTTGTTTGTTTTAGATTCCACATATAAATAAAATCAAATGGTATTTGTCTTTGTCTGATTTATTTTACTTAGTATAATCCTTCTAGGTCCATTCATGTTGTTGCAAATGGCAAGATTTCACTTTTTTATGGCTGAGTAATATTCCATTCTACATATATACCACATCTCTTTTAGACATTTGTCTATCAATGGACATCTAGGTTGCTTCCATATCTTGGCTATTACTAATAGTACTGCAACAAACATAGGGGTTTGAAATACCTTTTCAAATTGTTCGATTTCTTCGGATAAATACCCAGAAGTAGAACTGATGGAGTTTATTTTTGAATATGATGTTAATGAAAACTTCAATTTAATTTTTGCTCTTTTATAAAAACAATATCTACCAATCTATCCTTTTTCAACTGATTTATTTAATACAATGTATACCTTATATCATCTCAATTGTAATAGGTTTGTTTCTAAATTTTATATTTTATTCCATTAGTTATTGATCAATTCTTCTATCTATATTTTTGGTCTCTCTTAACATCTCATAAAAATAATTTTTATCATTTATATTTTCCAAATTTTTATTAACGTGATTCTTCTGTTTATATCAAAAATATTTATCAAATTTTCAAAAAAATTTTTGCTGAAAGTTTTACAGGACTCGTACTGAATTTATAAATTCAGTTTTGGAAAATAATCATATTCATGATATTCAGTGATCTAATAATGAATACGTTATGTTTTCCCATTCATCTATATATTTTTATGTCTTTAGTAGAGTTTAACAATTCTATGTAGATTTTTGTGCATTATATTGTTAAACTTTATTTGATTATTTTCTATTTTGTGTTATTTTCTTGGATATTGTGAATTATGCCTTTATTTTTTGCTTATTATTGATGATATTAATAAATGACTTTAATTTTTGTATTCATATCTTTATCTGAAAACATTGCTGAAGTATATAATTATTTCCAATAATTCTGCAATTAATTGTGGTGCTTCTTTATGTTAATAATCATATTATGTACAAAAATTACCATTATTTTTCCCTTACCATTCTATAAGTCCTATATTGTTTTTTAACTCTTACTGCATTGGGTAGCTCTACCAAGATTAATTTGAAAAATAATGGAAATATAAGTGAGTCTTTCTGTCAGAAGTTGCCAAACAATTATGTTTTGAGAATGTTGTTCTCTGTAAGTCTTTTGGTGTGTGGACTCTTAGTTAAGGAAATTATATTCTCTTCCAACATTCATAATAATACTTAAGTGCTGAACTTAAATGATTTCCCTGCAAATACTGAGATGATAGTTTAATTTTCTCCATTACTCCATAAATATAGTGTACTACATTGATAGTTTCTTATTTTGAAACATCTTTATATCATCTCTGGGATAAAACTAACTTGATCATGAAATATGTATGTATGAATATTTGAATACATAGTTAATTGGATTAACAATTTGCTCACTTGCAATTAGTCAGCAATTTATTTTATTATAACTGTATTATAAGTTCATTTCCTGCACTTCTTTGGTATCAGTAATATTACAGATTCATAAAAAATGTTGGACAGCTCTTTTTCTTTCTCTTTTGTAATCTTTTTCAGGAGGAATAGATAGGTAGATAGGTACATAAATAGTTGATAGATAGGTGATAGATAGATAGGTAGAAGGTATATGTGTAAAACCTCATGTGAATAATATCTAGATCAGGGACAAGTACACATATTATTAGTAGTAGTATTAATACTTTATTTAAATTTAGGGACATTTGGTTTGTTAAAATATTTTTTAAATTTTTTGTTCCAGTTTTGACTATGTATTTCTAGAATTCACCAATTTCATTGAAATTTTCAAATATATTTACTTACAAGTTGGGAAAATATATGTTATCAATCAAAATTCTATTTTACCTATAGTTGGTTCTCATTTTATGCCATATTTTAATCAATTTTAGGTATAACATGTACATTATAATGCACATATTTAAAGTATATAGTTCATTTCTATATAAATGTAATTAATGTTTCTAATTTAAACATTATTCTATAATGATTTTTTGTTGATGTCTCCCTTCCAATGCCCAAAAGTGAGAGATTCTCTGTTATAGTGCTTAAATCTGTGTGTTGTAAGTCAGTAATAGGTTCTAAAATTAATTTAGTTGTTCATACTCATTATTAAAAAATAAATAAAATAAAATAATGGAGATAAGACTATAACACACATAATAAGTCTAACTTGTGTTTCATGAAACATATGTCAACTTAATATTTATGGGTGTGTACTACTGGATCTCAATGTAAAATTAATGTTTATTGTGGGTTGTAGTGTAAGAACCTGAAAAATGGCACTCTAGTTTATGCTTCCCTAAGTAGAGTTACTGTATTGTTAAGATGAAGGCTTTACAGTTCAGCTTTTTTTTCTTTTAATAAATGTACCTCTTAACACAGTTTGGCTACATCTCCACAAGTTGTGAAGTTGCCATGAGAGTCTACCTTGTCCTTTTTCTCTTCCATTGCTAGAGTTTAGCTCTTCGGGACTGAAGAAGGAAATGTTTGTCTCTGAATTTTGTCCTAGCCCAATAGGTTGCTAAATTAACAACTCAGTTTCTTAGCCTTTTCACTGCTTTTTCTAGAATTAGCAAGTACCTCCACAGAAGAAATACAGGACTGAACACTGGATTTTTGTCTTCGTACAGTAATTCTTTACTATACTGCTAATTTTCTCATGCCTTCAAAGATTTTTTTTTTTAACGTTTCTGTTGTTTTAACAATTTTTGAGCTTTTCTAGTTATACTCAATGGCAGAGTTTTTCTAAATTATTTATCATTACTGGAAAAGTCCACTAAACTTTTTACCGGCAACATTTAATTCAAATTAAGACAGTCTAAAAATGTCTATTTTACCTCTCGAAAAAACACAGAAAATGATGTATTTTAACTTCTCCTCAGCCTTCATCTTCTCACAACATTCTTATTATTATCTTTACTTACAACTTATTTCAAGTAAATATATATATATGCTTTCTACCATGTGAAGATACAAGGAGAAGATAGCAATTTGCAAATTAGGAAGGAGGACTCTCAGACACCAGATCTGCCAGCGTCTTTATTTTGCACCTCTGAGCTTCCAGAACTGTGAGAAATAAATTTTGTTGTAAAAGCCACCCAGTCTATGATAATTTCTTATAGCAGCCTGGACTGATTAAGACAGTTATTTCTTATAAGGAGCTTGGATGATCTATTTTAGGCTAATTTTTGTGACAGGTGAAAGGTTAATGTCTAGATTGATTTTTTTGCTTGTGAATGTCCAGTTGTTCAAGCACTATTTATTGAAAGACTATCCTTGCTCCGTGTTTTGCTTTGACCACTCATCAAAATTCAGTTGACTCTATTCATGTGGATCTATTTCTGGCCTCAATATTTTATTCCATTGATTTGTTTGTGTATTCTTTCATGAATACCATGTGTTGTAGCTTTATGGTAAGTCTTGACATCAGGTAAAGTCAGTTCTTCAACTATGTTCTTCTCCTTCAATGTTCTGTTGGCTATTTTCAGTTTTATAATTCTCCATATAAACTTTACAGTCACTGTCTTAATATCTGCAAAATAACTTGCTGAGGGTTTAATTGGAATTGCATTGAATCAACAGATAAAGTTGGGAAATACTGACATTTTGATGATATTGAGTGTTCCTGATGATAAGCATGGAATATCTATCTGTATTTAGTTATTGATTCATTTATTAGAGTTTTGTAGTTTTCCTCATAGAGATGTTGGTACATATTTTGTCAAATTTATTCCTAAGTATTTCATTTGGGAGCATGCTTATGTCAATGATATTGTGGGTTTTTTTTTTCAGTTTTATTAAATTTATTATGGGGACATTGGTTAATAAAATTATATGGGTTTCAAGTGCACAATTCTATAATACATCATCTGTATATTTGTCTATTCACCTCCCAAAGTCAAATCTCCTTCCATCACCATAGATTTGATGCCCTTTACATTGTTCTAACTCGCCCCATCCTTCTTTCCCTCTGGGAACTACCGTTGCCTGTGTCTATGAATTTTTGTTTGTTTGTTTGTCTTGTTCATTTGTTGTTTTCAGTTTTAGATACTACATATGAGGGAAATCATATGGTTCCTGACTTTTTCTGTCTGATTTATTTTGCTTAACATGATATTCTCAAGATCTACCTATGTTGTTACAAATGACAGTATTTCAACTTTTCTTATAGCTAAGTAATAGTCCATTGTATACATGTACCATATATTCTTTATCTAATCATCTATAGAAGGGCACTTTGGTTGTTTCCATGTCTTGGTCACCATGAATAATGTGTAATGTATATAGCGGTACATATAACTTTACAAATAAATGTTTCCAAAATTTTCAAGTAGATATTCTTAATTTTTTGAGAAACTTCCATACTATTTTCCATAGTGGCTGTATCAATTTACATTCCCATCAGCAGTGTATGAGGGTTCCTTTTTCTCTACAACCTCTCAAACACTTGTTATTACTTTTCTTGTTGATAATAGCCCTTCTATCAGGTGTAAAATGGTATCTCATTGTGGTTTTGATTTGTATTTTCCTAATAGCCAGTGATGTTGAGCATCTTTTCATATATCTGTTGGCCATTTGTATGTCTTCTTGAGAGAAGTGTCTGTTAAGGTCCTCTGCCCATTTTTTAAATTGAATTGTCTGTTTTTTGTTGTTGAGTTGTATGAGTTCTTTACATATTTTGGATATTATCAGAAGTGTTATTAGGCAACCAATTAAATGCAAGAAGATATTTAAAGAAGGTATTGATTTTAATTTCAAATTTCACTTGTGAATTAGTGGTAAATAAGAAAGCAACTTTTGTATATTGGCCTTATGTCCTGCAATGTATTAGCTTCAAGTATTTTGTTGTTTTTGCTGTTGATTCTCTTATATTTTCCACACAATCACATCATCTGTGAACAAAGATAGTTTAATATCTTTCTTCCCAATCTGTATACCTTTTATATCCTTTTCTTGTCTTACTGAATTAGCTAGAAATTCCAATATGATGTTGGAAAAGATAAGTAAGAGGAGACATCCTTGCCTTGTACCTAATCTAGGAGGAAAACTGGTTTCTCACCATGAAGTATGTTAGCTATAGAGCTTTCGTTGATAGCCTTTATCAAGTTAAGGATGTTCTCCTCTATTTCTAATTTACAGAGAGTTTTTATCATAAATGGGTGTTGGATATTTTCAAATACTTTCTACATCTATTGTCCCAGAGGTCCTTTAAACTACCCTTATTTTTTTGGATCCTTTTTTCTTGTTGCTCTTCTGATTGTGTGTTTTCTACTACCTCATCTTCCAAATTGCTGATTCAGTCTTCTGCTTCATCTAATCTACTATTGCTTTCTTCTAATGTATTCTTCATTTCAGTTACTGTATCTTTCATTTCTGACTGGTTTCATTTTACGTGTTCTATCTCCATTTTTACATTTTCTATCTCCTTGTTGAAGTTCTCCTTGAGATCGTTGAGCATCCTTATAACCAGTGTTTTGAATTTTGCATCTTGTAGATTACTTGTCTCCATTTTGTTTGGTTCTTTTCCTGGAGCTTTGTTCTGTTCTTTCATTTGGGACATGTTTCTTTCTCTCCCCATTTTGGCTGCCTCCTTGTGTTTGTTTCTATATATTAGGTAGGCCTGCTATGTCTCCCAGTCTTAGTAAAGTGACCTTATGTAGTAGGTGTACTGTGTGGCCCAGAGGCACAGTCTCCCTAGTTACCTGACCTGGGTGCTCTAGGTTTGTGTTCATTGTACAGGTTATGTGTGCCCTCCTATTATAGTTAAACCTTGGTTTCTGTTTTAAGTCAGTAAAAGGGATTGACCTTCAGGCTGATTGGTTATGAAGACTGTCCATGACTACAGTGGAGGAGCTGTGCAGGGGCTGACCCTTTGGATCAGAATTCGCATTGTCAAAGCTCTGGTGTCTGCCAATGCTGCCCTCTAAGTGTGTCATTTGTGGAGGTGGCCTGGTGATGTTCTGGCTCGGTCTGAAGCAGTTACCATGTGTACCAGTCCTGGGGCCCCCTGGGAGTGGCTCCACCTCAGGCCAAGTTCAGCCTTCTCCTGTGCCCTGCCCTCAGACACCTGGCATGAGCCACAAAGTGATATGCTGTCTTCTACATGCATTGGACTTGGAGGTGGCTGGGCAGGTCTAAGCTGTGAATTGAGGCTAGCTGTCACTAGTGCCAGGCTTGGGTTTGTTTAGCAAGAGGTATAGGGCACACCTATTTTGCATCTATTCCCCTCCTAGGAGTCTTGATGTGGCTTCTTCTATATAGACTTAATTGTAGGAGTTCAGTTCAGCTAGGCTTTAGAAAATTCTCATTGATGGTTGGTTATTCTGCAGGTTAGTTGTAATTTTGATGTGATCAATGAGAGGAAGCCAGCATAGAGTTTTACTTACTCCACCATCTTGACTGGAAAATTATTCTGTAGTTTTCTTCTCTAGTAATGTCTTTGTCTGGTTTTGGTATTAAGGTAATGATGGTCTCAAAGAATAAGAAAGTATTTCTTTTCTTCTATCCTCTAAAAGGTTGTAGAGAATTTGTACAGTTTATTCTTAAATGTTTGGTAGAATTTCACTAGTGAACCCATCTGAGTCTTGCGCTTTATGTTTCAGAAGGTTATTATTGATTTGATTTATTTACTAGATATAGGCCTATTTGAATTATTTATTTCTTCTTGTGTGATTTTTCAAAATATGGTTTTTAAGTAATTGATCCATTTCATCTAGGTTATCAAATTTATGGGAATAGAGTTGTTCATATAATTCCTTTATTGTCCTTATAATGTTTATAGGATCTATAGTGATATTAATTGGTCTCCTCTCTCTTTTTTTCCCTTTATTTAGCCTGGCTAGAGTCTAATCAATTTTATTGATCTTTTCAAAGAGCCAGGCTTTGATTTCAATGATTTTCTATACTGATTTCTTATTTTTAATTTTATTGATTTCTGTTCTAATTTTTACTACTTTTTTCTTTTGTTTATTTCAAATTAAGTTTGCTCTTAAAGTTTTATTAGGTAGAAGCCTAAATTGTTGGCTTTAAATCTTCCTTCTTTTCTCACATAAGCATTTAATATTGGAAATTTCCCTCCAAGCACTGTTTTCACTGCATCCCACAAATTTTGATTTTTAATTTTCACTTAGTTCATAATATTTAAAATTTTATCTTTAGATTTCTTCTTTGAAATCTAAGTGTTATTTAGAAATAAATGGTTTAACCTCACATATTTTGGTATTTTCATTATCTTTCCTTTATTGATTTCAAGTTTAATTTCATTGTGGTATGAGAGCAAATACTACATAATTTCTATTTATTTTAAATTTGTTAAGATTTGTTTTATGGCCCAGAATGTGACCTATCTTGGTGAATGTTCCATGTGAGCTTGAAAAGAACATGTATCCTACTATTATTAGATGACATAGTCAATAGAAATCAATTATATTCAATTGATTAATGGTGTTCTTCAGTTCAGCTGGTTTTCTAACTGCTAGATCTGTCCATTTCTGATTAAGGAGAGTTAAAGACCCTAACTATAATGGTGGGCTTATATATTTCCTCATTGAAATTCTGTCAGTTTTTTCTTCACATAATTTGATGCTTATTTATTGGGCACATTCATTTTAAGAATTGACTCCTTATTATTGTGTATTGCCCTTCTTTATCTCTGATAAATTTCCTTGCTTTGAAATTTGCTCTCTTTGAAATTGAGATTCCTGCTTTCTTTTGATTTATGTTAGCATAGTATATTTTTCTCCATTTTTTACTTTTAATCTATATGTGTCTTTATATTAAAAGTGGGTTTCTTATAGACGATGCATAGTTGGGACTTGTAGGTACCCCCTGATGACTAGGTCACCCTGAGTATTTAACTCTCAAAGTTTTTCACACTAAGCCTACGGCAATTCATCAATTACAGTTCAGGTTTTCCTACTCAGGCACTGTTTTCTATGGAGGTTTGTGCTCATGATTCTCTGCTCCCTTAAGCCATACTTCCTTGTATTCCCAGAATGGCAACTTCTAGACTCCTTAAGAGCAGAATCAGATACAGGGAACATGCTATATTACTTTTATGCAATACAAAGTCAGTAACTCAATAAGTCAATTTATGTTACTATTCTCTATTCTGTAGTAAACAGGTTGGTGCTGATCATTCTTTTTTTTTTTTTTTTTTTTTATGAATATAATAGTCGCTTTCCTTACAGAATTTACCACAATCCAGAAAGTATGGTGTGCATAAGGTTGCAATGAGCTCTCTAGTTTTTCTCTTTTCTATAGTTCAGATTAATATCAATTTACTACTTGCCTATTAACTTTATCACCTGCTAGTATTCCCAACAAGACTAAGAGGTATCTTGTCTAAAGGATTAAGAAAAAAATTATAAGATAAGAAAAATCCTATCTTAATTTTAATGTTTTCCCCACCCCCTGTAAACTGGATAAAGACCCCTATCATTTGATTTTAGCAACAGAATAATTTGTTCATGTCACAAGCTAACAGTTCCTTAGGGGAGTAGAATGTGAATATTAGTGCACTAATTCTCCTTAACTTTCAACCCCTACTTTAAGTACAAGGAAGCTAGGAAAGATAAGGCCAAGTAAGAAAAATGAGTTAAATGGCAAAGTTAAAAATGGAATGCAGATCTCTTAAATCCAAACATTTTTCCTTCCTTCCTTTCCTTTCCTTCCTTCCTCCCTTCCTCCCTTCCTCCCTTCCTTCCTTCCTTCTTTCCTTCCTTTCTTTTCCTTTTCCTTCCTTCCTTCCTTTCCTTCCTTTCCTTCCTTTCCTTCCTTTCCTTCCTTCCTTCTTCTCCTCCCTGCCCCACCCCATTAACTGGCCAGAATGGACAACAAGAAATAAAATTTTTCTCTCTGTGAAACTAATCAGTGTTGACTATTATTTGACCTGTGTTTTAAGACCTTCACTAACACATGAAGTGTTTATTTGTTATTATCCCTTTTTGTAGAAAGAGAATTTATGAAATTATCTTCATTATAAGTAAGAAACAACTATGCACACAGCCCTGCATAAGTAACATTTTGACAAAGAAATAATACAATTATTTATATTAATACAGTGAAAATCTGTATTCAATTTGACTTACCATTAAGTTTCCAATATATATAGCCAGCATTTATCTGCTTTATACTGAAAGACATGCATCAGATGTCAGCAGATAGAAACAAGATATATAATTTTTTTGTACTGGCATTCTAAAACTTCGAAAGTCTTGACAATTAATATGTCCAAGTTTCAAGAAACTCTTGTCTATTTAATTTGTAAAATTTTATACTCGTAAAAATTGACTGATTTTTACCATTGTTTAAAACTCAATAATAGATATATACACATAGTGTGATTGAAATATATCACATATATACACACACACATATATATACATATACATAAGAGTGTGTGTGTGTGTGTGTGTGTGTGTGTGTGTGTATTTGATTCAAAAACTCTCAAAAACCAAAGAAGAATCTTCTCTGGGCAGGTAAATACATGCATGGAGTTGTTTACTTTGTTGATCTGGGCAAGTTATTTAACTTCTCTAGACCCAGGTATCATTATACCTGCCTTGCAGTAAGAGAACAAAAGAGAATTAATCAATATCTTCAAATGAAATAATGTAAGTAGAGACACCTGTAAAATTTAAGTCAACAGTGCAAAATGTCGGCCTATTGGATGGTGACTATCAAGTGCAATCATTTAGCTAAGGCCTCTAAAGTGCAGTCAGTAACATCTTAGTTTACGTTTGTTAAAATTTACACAAACACATAGAATATTCACAGTTCTGACCATTTATTTTTCAATTCCTCTTGGTCAGTAGGGCATTTTAGGACAGACAATGAAAGTGAAACAATTATATCTGTTACATAGAATCAATGAGGCAGAAATTAGGTTTAAAATAGGATCAGGCTGGTAGTCTCAGATGTATCCTCTTCCAACTTCCACTAATATACACGTAAAAAGCAGAAATTTTTAAAAATTTCCAGTGCAGAAAAAATTATGACTGACAGTCAACTGCCAGATGTGGGAAGTATTTCCTCTAGGTAAAAGCCTGAGAGAACTGCATTGAAATACAGCAGATAGCCTTCTGTGCTAAGATACACTCATCTTATTTCCTGAAAGTAGGTAAGGAGAAATTTATTTTCTTCTCCACTTCCTGTCACTCTCATTAAAACAAAACAAAACAAACCAATAACTAAAGACCAGTCTGCAAGATATTGGGAAGCTATCACTTTTTGGTATGAGTGATGTTTATTAGATATCCAAAAGTCTGATACTCAATTCCCTTTTCAATGCAACCTTTTCTGCATCCAAAAGAACAAGGCAACTTTTAGAAAGCTTAGTAGAGCTGAAGCACTGGTGACTAAAATTAACCATTTCAATCTGAGAGAAAAACTGACACTTCCCAGAAAAATTATCTGGGAAACCTGTTTCCCCAATAGGATTATTTGTGGGAGCCCTAGAAATGCAGATTCTTTTCCTCCATTTGCAGATTCTAACCTACCTCAATCTGAAGAAGGGCCTGGGGGTCTATATTTCAACATACCTTCCAAATGATTGGAGGAATTTTTTTGATGCAATTGCAAAAGGAATTATTTTTACACTTCTTTTTCTGACAATTTGTTATTAGAGTATAGGAATGCTATGGATTTTTGAGCATTGATTTTATATCCAGAAACTTTACTATATTTGCTTATTGTTTCTAATAGTGTTCTTGTGGTGTCTTTAGGGTTTTCTATATAGAGAATCATGTCATCCGCAAATACTGACAGTTTGACTCTTCATTTCCTATTTGGATGCCTTTTATATCATTCTCTTATCTGACTGCACTTGCTAGGATCCAATGTTATATTGGATAAGAGTGGCAACAATGGACAACCTTGCCTTGTTCCTGATCCTAGAGGGAAGGTTTTTAGTTTTTCACCATTAAGGATAATGTTGGCTGAGGGTTTGTCATAGATGGCCTTTATTATTTTAAAGTACTTTCCTTCTATACCGATTTTGTTAAGTGTTTTGATCATAAATGGTTGTTGTATCTTGTCAAAGGCTTTTTTGCATCTATTGATATAATCATGTGATTCCTATTTTTTAATTTGTTTATGTGGTGTATCACATTAATCGATTTGCGTATGTTGAACCATCCCTGTGCCTCTGAGATGAAGCCCACTTAATCGTGGCGTATACTCTTTTGATTATGTTGCTGTATTCGGTTTGCTAGTATCTTATTTAGGATTTTTGCATCTGTGTTCATGAGAGATATTGGTCTGTAGTTTTCTTTTATTGTGTTATCTCTATCAGGTTTTGGTATCAGGATAATATTGACCTCATAAAATGAGTTGGGAAGAATTGCTTCCTCTTTGATTGTTTGGAAGAGTTTGAGGAGAATAGGTATTAAATCTTCTTTGAATGTTTGGTAGAATTTACTGGTGAAACCATCTGGTCCTGGACTTTTACTTTTTGGTAGTTTTTTGATGCTTGTTTCAATTTTCATACTGCTGATTGGTCTATTTAGATTTTCTAGTTCTTCTTGACTCAGTCTAGGAAAGTTATATTGTAACCTTCTATTTACTGATTCATTTCCTCTACATTTTTAATTTTGGTGTTATATACTTTTTTCATAGTATTCTTGTATGATCTTTTGTATTTCTACAGTGTCTATTGTAATTTCCCCTTTCATATTTGCATCCTTCCTCTTTTTTCCTTAGTGAGTCTAGCCAGGGGTTTTTCAATTTTATTAACCTTCTCAAAGAACCAGCTCTTTGTTGCATTTATTTTTTCTATTATTTTTTTGTTTTCAATTTCATTTATTTCTGCTCTAATTTTGATGATTTCTTTCCCTCTGCTGACTTTAAGTTTCATTTTTTCTTCTGTTTCTAGTTTTTTTAAGATGAAGCATTAGGTTGTTTATTTGGGCTCATTCTTGTTTTTGGAGATAGGCCTGTAATGATATGAACTTTCCTCTTATGACTGTTTTTACCATGTCCCAAAAGTTTTGATATGTTGTACTATCATTATCATTCATTCCTATGTATCTCTTGATCTCCCTTTTTATTTCTTCTCTGACCCAGTTACTCTTCAGTAGTATGTTATGTAATCTCCATTTCTTTGTGGTTCTTTCCACTTTCTTTTTACAATTGATCTCTAGTTTCAAAGCATTATTATCAGAGAATATGACTGGTGTGATTTCAACCCTCTTTCATTTGTTGAGGCTATCTCTGTTTCCCAATATGTGGTAAATCCTTGAGAATGTTCCATGTGCACTAGAGAAGAATGTATAAGCAGCTGTTTTGGGATGGAAGGCTCTGTAAATGTCAATTATGTCCAGTTGGTCTAATGTGTCATTTTAGGATGTGACTTCTTTATTAATTTTCTGTTTGGATGATCTGTCCATAGCTGACAGTGGGGTATTTAGGTCCCCTACTATGATAGTGTTTTGGTGTGTTTCTCCCTTTAGTTCTGTTAGTAATTGCTTTACATATTTCAGGGCTCCCTGATGGGGAGCATAGATATTAATAAGTGTTATATCTTCTTGGTGCATGATTCCCTTTATCATTATGAAAGTTCCCTCAGTATCTTTCTTTACCTTTTTTATTTTGAAGTCTACTTCATCCGATATTAGTACTGCTACTCCCTCTCTTCTCTGAATGCCATTTGCTTGAAATATCATTTTCCACCCTTTCACTTTGAGTCTATATTTGTCTTTGGAACTGAGATGTGTCTCCTGGAGGCAGCATATGGTTGGGTTTTGTTTTTCATCCGATCTGCAATTCTGTGCCATTTTATTAGTGAGTTCAGTCCATTTGCATTTAGGGTGATTATTGAAATATGAGGTCTTCTTATAGTCATTTTATCTTTTGCTTTCTGGTAGCTTGGTGTTTCCATTGCCTCCTTGTCCTGGTGTTTCAGTTTTCTTTATTTTGGTTGGCTTTTGTGGGTTTTCCCTCTGGTTCTTCTTGTTTTATGTTATATAGTTCAGTTCTAAATCTTCTGTGTGTGGTTTCCATTAAGAATACATAAAGGTATATATATATATATACAGTATATATATATATACAGTCATCCCTTTTCTTCTGCATGTGCCTTATCTCCATTCCCCTTTGTGAATGTGGATCTTTGAATCCTTCCCTTTTCATTCATCGCTGTCTCAATTTGTCCCTATGTATGCTGAACGTTCATTACTATCTTGCTATAGCAAATCTCTTATTGTTTAAGCTTATAATGCCCTGTTTTTAGTAAGGGTTGCACTCCTCTGCTTTTATCAGCCTGTTAGTCACCTTACCCCTAATTATGCTTTTTTTTGTCATTTTGTTTTAGGTGAGCTGACCTCTTTCAGTATTTCCTTTAGTGCAGGCCTCGTAGTGGAGAATTCTTTCAATTTTTGTATGTCTGGAAAGGTCTTAATTTCTCTTTCATATCTAAAGGAGAGCTTAGCTGTATACATTATTCTAGGCTGGTAGTTCCTTTCATTTAAAGTTTAAATATTTGATTCTATTCCTTTTTGACTTGTAATGTCTGTATTGAGAAGTCATAGGATAATCTAATGGGTTTTCCTTTATAAGTTACCATTTTCTTCTCCCTGGCTGCCTTGAGATTTCTGTCTTTGTCATTGATCTTTGATAACTTTAATGCAATGCGTCTTAGTGAAGGCCTTTTTGGGTTGAGATAATTGGATGTTCTGTTGACTTCTTGAGTTCCAAGCTCCAGCTCATTCCTTAGATTTGGGAAATTCTCGTCAACTATTTTTCTAAAAATGCTTTCTTCTCCTTTTCCTCACCTTCAATAATGCCCATTACTTTTATGTTTCCTCTCCTGATACTATCAACTAGTGCTTGTATTTCTCTTTCATTATTTTTCATTCTTCGGTTTCTCTCTTCTTCCTTCTGATTTGTTTCTAGATTTCTCTTTGATCACTGATTCATTCCTCTATTTGATCGACTCTATTTCCCAATCTTATTTCATTTTTCGACTCTTGAAGTATGTTTTTTATCTCCAGAAGGTCTATTCGGTTCTTTTTGAAGGTTTCAATCTCCTTGCAAAAGAACTCATTCTGCTCATCTAGTTGTTTTTGCAATTCCCAAAATTGTTGATATGATATGTTTCAGATCTCACTGAGTTTCTTCAGAAGTATCATCCTGAATTCTCTATAATTTAAGTCACATATTTCTATGTCTGTAAGCTTATTTTCTGGAGATTTTTCTCTTTCTTTCTTTGATGACTTGTCACCTTGGTTGTTCATGGTGTTTAATGGACTATTTCTCTGCCTGGGCATTAATGGAAGTGTGTTCTGCTTTTCATTTATTCCAGAAAGAAGATTTATTATATAATGGCCCTAGCCTGTTGCAAATAAGGTGTTTTTCCTTTAGTTTCCAGTAGGTGGCATCTAAGCCTCTTGGATCTCTGCTTTATATAAAGTGTTAATAATGTCTTTTTTTCCTTATAGATGTTTAATCATGCTCACTACCCTCAGTCTCAGTTCCTGTCAGTGTTAGTGACAATTTCGGTAGCATTTGCTCAGATTCCCCTGGGGCTCCAAGGCGTTCCATCTCGAAGGGTATGGGGGGAGGGGTCCTCTGGGTTGGGGGTTGTAGGCTGCAGCTCAGCCTCAGTTTTGCAACCGCAGCTGGTAAAAATCGACTGTTGTTTTCTGCCGTCCTCGCTTTTCTGCCATCCCTGTTTCTCTGCCTTCTATCCTGATGATTGGGCACTGCCGCCAGCTGTGTGGAGCTCACAGTACTCTCAGGCAGGGCTGTTCAGGGAGCTGGCTGCTCCTTCTTCCATCTGCCCCTCCTACAGGGAGCTCCAGCTGCAAGAGGAAGCTTCTTCGTTTCTCCCAGTCCACACCCCCAACACCTGGGGTTCTGACCTGTGGTAGCTCTCATGCACAGATCCCATGCTAAGACATGCTGGTGTGCAGTTTGGGTGATTTCTGATGAGTTTTAGGTGTTCAGCTTATTGTTGTTTCAAGGGGAGAGATCTGGGAATGTCTCTCACGCCGCCATGTTTAGATATCTGTTTTTTTAGTGTCATTTACATACTCTATTTAACTTTAGCTCAACTTTTATCTTTGAATCTGTTCTTTCTACAGAATAGTTTACTCTGCTGACATGCATTACTACCTCGCTTTAGTCTGTTAAAATATTTTTAAAATAAAATAGGTTCTTCCATTGTATATTCCAATTATGTATCATACATCAGCAAATATCAATGACACATATGAGATTTTCCTTAAATTCTTGTGATAAAATTTCCTGTTGACTTTATTATCATACTTTCCATTTGATTAGACACATTTGTGGCTTTTCCATGATCCTTTTAATATGCTTGTTTTGAAAGGAGAATTTCAAAGATGTATATTCCTTTTAATAAGAACTGAAGTGAATGAATTCTGAAATTTAATATTTATTTAACAAAAAAGCAATTGTAATTATCATATCAACCTGTCATTGGAAGACTGTGCCTTTTGGCTTTTATCAACGGAAGTGATCTTTGCTATAAAATCAAATTAACCTTGTGATAAAACTGTAAGAGTGATTTGATTTTTCATATTACATCAGAACTTTCATTCTATCATTCTAGAAATGTGAGGAATTTGACATGATAACAACCAACTTAGCAAACATAACTTAATTAATGAAAATAATTTTCACTAATGGTCCCAGAGAAACCAAATAATTTGGCTGAATGTCACTTAGTAATATGCTAATTGTAAGATGTGACTTCAAAATTTAAAATGGACAAATCTGGTACATTACTAAATTTAATATTTTATTAATTAACAATTATTATATTTTATAAAAATCAAGCACAATCTTTAACACACATCAGGATGTAACTTTTTATAGTAAAGCAATGTCATAATAGATATATTTCTCTTCAATTCAGGCAAAATGTTTGAAAAAAATATTACTGAATTGAATGCTTCCTTTTTTCCATGCTGAGTATGGTGGCAAAGAAATGTGATTGATTAATTTTAATAAACATGCCAATTCTTGGACATTTATATGTGGGTTTTTCCTTTTGACGTATTAATTTAAGGATGCTACTTATTTATTCTAACAGAGATGTTACTACTAAAAATATTTGTGTAACTTCTCCTATAGCACATGTATTTAAATATCCATAATGGTAAAAAAAAAAAAAAAAAAATCTGTCCCTTGAGAGCCAATTTAACTTTGAAAACATCTCAGAGTTATCTGGAGGCAAGCGTTAGAAATAAATTTGATGATGAGTCTGGGTCAGAAAGAAATTTCAAGTAATAAAAACTAATTTGGTTACATAGCTCATAACCTGCTTTTATGGTAATTCCCTCTCCAAAAAAAGAAATCCACAAAATAATTTAGAAATGGCAGCATTTTAAAGTAAATAGACTCCCAAAGATAAACTCTTATTGAATATGGAAGTTTGAGTATAATACTTAAAATTAATCTCACTAGTATACAATGCCTAGTGGGAAAAAAAATGGTAGTGGAAATAATGAAAGGACACATACATTAATCAAAGGATACTTAGTGTAGAAAAAATAATTTAAAAAACACCACAATGCTTTTTAAATGTAATTTCTAAAATAATCCATACTTCCTATATTTCACTTAACTAATACATAAAGTACCTTTCTTTACTTATACTTCTACATTTAACCACAGTATTTATATTTTGGTAGTACATATATTTCTTCTACATAAAGCATAATTTTGAATAAGAAAAAGAGAGTATAACAAACTGTTATTATGGGCTATGTGAGTACCTGTCATTTTGTAGATGTGTATTGCTGCCTTTAACTTACTGGATACTCTAGCTATATTTTAAAAAAATGAAGTTATTTATCCCAGCTTTAAATTTTAAATATTTTTTAATAATTCATGACTCCTACCCAACTGTGCAATTTAACCTCTTTTAATCTAAGGCATGGGCATTTTGAATTGCTCGCTTTTCCCTGTTATTTGAATGTGAGTTTCTCTCTACCCGACAACTCCTAATCATCTTTCAAGGTTTAAACCTAATATGCTTTCCCTGTGAAATTGTGACAAAATCTCTCAGATAGATTTAGCATACCTTTCTCTAAAACTATGTAATTTTATATGTGTACTTCTATCATCACATATATTACTATAGACTTAATTGTCTGCGTACATGGTCTATTCTCCACACCTGGAGTTCTTTCAGACAGAGTTCTTGTGTTTTTAACTTTATATCTTAACCATCAACATAGCATCTGGAACAGAGTAGGCATTCCATAAATATCTGTAGAATAATAAATGAAACAGACTCTCTCTAACAATCAATAATATTCACGAACCTATAATACCTACAAATCTTTCATTTTGTCCTTACACTTACCATCATTACACTCTGAAGAAGGCACTTTGAATAATCTACCCACATTGAAATCTTCCTAAATATATGTACATTTTTGGACAATAATTTGATGTAATATTATTATTATAAATACAATATTCTTAAAATAATTCATGGTTCCTAAAATAGTATATTGCAGGGCGACTGGTTCCTTAATGAGGGCATTCTCATTATTCACTGATAGATTCAACAAATATTGATTGAGAACACAAATATGTAGGGACTCATTTAAGCTTTAAAAGATTTTTTTTCTTTTAATCTCTTATATCTCAAAGCTTATTCTCTTTATATATTTAGAGTGTTCTATCATACTCTAAACTTAAACACATAAGAGAAAAGAGTGAATCTAAACATGTTTAATTCCAGGGACTTTCTCAAAGCAATTTGAGTAGGAAGATAAAAATGATCTTCCTAAATTTTAGTTGAATAAAAACAATAATTTGTATTTTTCATGCAATCCTTAGGTTAGCATTTCTTTAACTTCTATGTTTTCTTTTAGAATTTAGAGCCACCTTAGTTTATTTTAAAAAAAAAAGTCAAAATCCTCTCTGCTTCACTGGAATAGGCCTTTTCAGTTCCTAGTTAATGGTTTTGTTGAGAGAACTTTCTGTCCATCATTTACTATTGCTGACAGCAATGTTTTCAAAATAATTTCTCCCAAAATGCCCCTTTTTGGACCTACATTTCATACACAAAATTTTTGAAGAGATAAACATTACTTTCCTTTCATATCAACTAATTGACTATATATATAATATATATATAATATATATATATAATATATATAGTTCATATATATATATATATATATAACTGTATATATATAGCTTTATGTTAGGAAACTAAATATATTATCATCTAAGTTTATAAAATAGATACTTTGAGAAATGATTCTTCACTTAAAATTGGTTTAAGGAAAAATTTTCCATGAACAGTAATGTGCAATGTGTTTAATTTTTTTCCATATTTCACTTCTATACAAATATCAACTAAACTGAATTATTTAGAAATGAATACTAACATTCTCCCTTTTTGCAACAGTTCAATCTTCATGTATTCAGAATAGTCATCCCAGAAAAAAGAAGGCAGGAGAAGAAAAACAAAAGGAAGGCAAAAGTTGGCATGTAAGAGACATGAAATAAGAGAAGGAAGAGATAATGCAATAGTAGTTAAGCATAAAGGATAAAAAGTGAGTTCCAAGAGGTAAGGAGAGAGTAGCAAACAGCATATATTCCATCAAATGAATAGAAAGAAAGAGGACCACCAAGAAGAGATCAACAATGGAATTGTTCTGTAGTCTCACTATTTCATTAACTCTTCAAACTTTCTAGAACAGGATTGCTTCTACTATGCATGTGGTGAGGAAGAAAAAAGGAAGATTAGTCAATAAAAGAGATCAATTTTAATATTTTTTCAAGCTTTACAAGTGGGCTTGGGGAACTAAAAAAGATTGAACACTTATTACATGCCAGACATTGAGTAAAATGCTTCTCAATGGTTAGTCTTTCGCAAAAGTTCCCCCCTGAATTACTACTAACATGAGAAGAGGGTGAAATTTGTTCCAAGGGAGGACTGGAAACAATTCAAATAGCTTCAGAGAATGCAAAACCTCCAGTACTTTTTCTTAAAAATGCATGCTAATTTTCATTTTTATTCCAAAGTATACCTATGCTTACTTTAAGATAAAAATAATGTTTAAGGTTTCTCAGAATAGAGTAAAAGCAATGATTGAAAATATGGACATATTCTCCACATACTCAAGTGCAGGAAATTTGAGTTTTGAAGAATTATATACATATAGATAGATATATTATATACATATAGATAGATATATTATGCCCATAATATATCTACCTATATGTATATAATTTTTAATCTTGTTAGCAGTGCTAATATTATCCTTGTTTTTCTAATAAAAGAACTGAAGTTAATAAGAGAAAAACTGAGATTTTTATTGACTCTGAAACCCATGTAATTTTAACTACAATTTACTCACTTTCCAACATGAAACTATAATGTTTTTACTCTATGTTCTTATAGTAAACAGTAAATAAAAATTGTGATATGTATAAACTTCAGCATATTGAACTTGAAAGTAGGGGCTGCAGAGAACTGGAAGAGAGATAAAAATTCTGTAATGTCTACATAGATTACAGAGCTTAACCCTTAAAACAACCTAATTGACTATTGTTATTCATGTTTTATAAGTATTAATACCTTCCCTTTTGAACACCTACTATATTTAAAGCATGTTTTAAGTCATTTATAAATTAAATAACTTAATCTCCAAAATGGTTATTTTGAAGCTGAAACAGCTTCCCACATCAAAATTTGAACTAAACTATGGAACAGCCATCACTGAGAATCACCTCAAGTCTAACTGAACAGAAATTTTATATCAAAGGGCATGCAGAAGAAGACTGGTAGGAGTGAGGAGACATGGAATGGGCTGGTCCCACACCCACATGTGGTAGTTAAAAATTGGGAGGGATATCTTGGCTGCAGAGGTCCCCCCTGAAAACCGAGGAGTTCCAGCCCCTCACAAGGCTTCCCAGCCCAGAGCCCAGAGATCCAGTGCCAGGAAGAGAAGTCCTCATACCTTTAGGATGTGAAAGCAGTGGGGATTGTGGTTGAAAGAGACAGAAGTCTGCTAGAGTTATAAGCATCCTCTTAAAGGTCCTGCACCTAGACTGACTCATCAACGAATTCCCTCGCTCTGATCTTTGGTGCTAGGTGCTAAGGATATATGGGGAGGAAATAAATAATCTTGCTTCAAAGCGAAGGCTGGAGGGGCAGTTTGCTCCTAGAAACAAACACAAGGAGGCAGCCAAAATGGCGAGAGAAAGAAACATGTCCCAAATGAAAGAACAGAGCAAAGCTCCAGGAAAAGAACCAAACAAAATAGAGACAAGCAATCTACAAGATGCAAAATTCAAAACACTGGTTATAAGGATGCTCAACGATCTCAGGGAGAACTTCAGCAAGGAGATAGAAAACGTAAAAATGGAGATAGAACACGTAAAATGAAACCAGTCAGAAATGAAGAATACAGAAACTGAAATAAAAAATACGTTAGAGGAAACCAATAGTAGATTAGATGAAACAGAGGATTAAATCAGCAATTTGGAAGACAAGGTAGTAGAAAACATGCAATCAGAAGAGCAACAAGGGAAAAAGATCCAAAAAAATAAGGATAGTTTAAAGAGCTTCTGGAACAACATCGAGCATACCAACATTTGCATCATAGGAAGAGAGAGCAAGGAATTGAAAATCTTTAAAGAAATAATGATGAAAAACTTCTTTAACCTGGTGAAGGAAATAGATATGTAAGCACAGTGAGTTCCAGACAAGATGAACCCAAAGAGGCCCACATCAAGACACATCATAATTAAAATGTCAAAGTTTCAAGACAAAGAGAATCTTAAAAGCAGCAAGAGAAAAGCAGTTAGTTAGTTACAAGGAAGTTCTCCTAACTGTCAGCTGATTTCTCAACAGAAACTCTGCAGGCCAGAAGGAATCTGCACAAAATATTCAGTGATAAAAAGCAGGGACCTGCCATCAAAATTACTCTACCCAGCAAAGCCATTATTTAGAATTGAAGGACAGATAAAGAGCTTCCCAGACAAGAAAAACTAAAGGAGTTCATCATCACCAAACTAGGATTACAAGAAATGTTAAAGAGACTTCTTTAAGAAGAAAAAAAGATTAAAAATATGAAGAATAAAATGGCAATAACTACATATCTAGCAACAATTAATTTAAATGTAAATGGATTAAATGCCCTCATCAAAAGACTGAAGGTAGCTGAATAAATAAATAAATAAAACCCTTATATATGCTGCCTATAAGAAGCTCACTTTAGATCAAAAGACGCACACAGACTGAAAGTAAAGAGATGGAAAAAGACATTTCATGAAAATGGAACCAAACTAACATAAAAAAGCTGAGGTAGCAATATTTATCCCAAACGATGCAGACTTTAAAACAAAGGCTATAACAAGAGACAAAGAGGACCCAGTAATCCCACTTCTAGTTATTTACCCAAAGAGACTCAAAACACAACTTCGAAGAAACATGTGCATCCTTATGTTCACTGCAGCATTATTTACAGTAGCCAAGATATGGAGGCAACTTGAGTGTCTATCAATGGATGAATGGATAAAGAAGAGGTAGTGTGTGTGTGGCGTGTGTGTGTGTGTGTGTGTGCGCGCGTGCACGTGCGTGCAGTAATATCACTCAGCCATAAAAAAGAATGAAATTTTGCCATGTACAACAACATGGATGGACCCAGTGGGTATTGTGCTGAGTGGAGTAAGTCAGACAGAAAAAGATAAATGCCATATAATTTCACTTATATGTGGAATCCGAAGAACAAATAAATAAATAAATGACACAGAAACAAGCCCAGAGATAAAAAGAACATTTTGATGGTTGCCAGATGGTTGGGGGACAGGTAAAAGGGGGAAGAGATTAAGAAGAACAAATTGGTAGTTACAAAATAGGCATGAGGATGTAAAATGTAGCATATGGAATATAATCAATAATATAATAATTATGTATGGTGTCTAGATTTATAGGAGCGATCACATGGTAGGTTATATAGATATCTAATCACTGTGCTATACATCTAAAACTAATATAATATTGTATGTTAACTGTGGTTAAAAAATAAAAAAATAAATTTAAAATAACAGTCACAGGGTATACAGTACAGCATAGGGAATATAGTCAATAATATTGTAATGAATGGTGCCAAGTGGGTACTGAAATTATTTGGGTGAACACTTTCTAAGGTATATAAATTTCTAGTCATTATGCTGTACACCTGAAATTAATATAATATTGTATTCTAATTGTAATTGAAAATTTTTTAATTAATTTTTTTTAAAGAAAAAAGTGGAAGAGGCCAGAGTGGCAAGTATGGGGTTAAGGTAAATAATGTAGGACTTCATATGCCATTATAGAGACTTTGGCTTTTACTAGTGTGAGGAGCCACTGCCAGGAATTGATCAGGGGAAGGACTTGAGAAAAGACTGGTATGCAGGGGTGATGGAGCAAACATAATAAGACCTATTGAGAAGCTATCCACAGTAAACCCGATGAGAAATAATGGCAGCTCATACCAGGGCAGTAGCAGTGGAGGTGTTAAAAAGTGGTCAGATTCTGTATATACAAGCAATGCCTTTATAATATGAATAACCCACTCCTGAAAGTCATAGTTGCTACTTCAAAATGCTCTTTTTCAATACTTTAAATTATTAAAACTATAATGTGTTACTAAAACATGGTATCTAAAACGTAATAAAAATCCTGTACACAGGTAATAAGTCAGGGTGCAAAAGTCTTTATGATCACCAAACAATTAATATGGATATTGACTAAGATTCATTTTGTTAGTAATTTCACTGGTTAAGACTAGAAAAATCTGAGAGGTCATTTCCTTTGTTGAAGCTCTTTTAAATGTCTATCCGTCATTTTGACATTTTATAAATTGTATTTGAAATGTATTCAAAATTTTCCCCATACATCATTTTGTTAAAATGTTAATTTAAAATGTTGTGTTAAAATATTTGTTAACATATGCTGTTAAAATGTTAAACATTTTATTGTTGGGTTTTGGGGATGTCGATATAATTTTTCTCACATAAATTTCATTTGAAGAGCATTTTTTCGGAGAGATATATACATTCCTCAAAGTTCGACATAAAAATCCAGAGGTGCTTGTTTTACTAAAAATGTTAAAAAAGAGATGTTCTGCAGAATATGCTTGCATTTTGAAGACCTAGCCAACAGAATTTCTTGATGGACTGGAGATGGAGTGTGAGAGAAAGACAATAGTCAGAGATGATACTAAGTTATTTGGCTTAAGCAAACAGAAACATAAAAATAATAACAATAGCTAAGATTTATTGAATTCTTATAGAGCACTTTAAATATATTAATTAATTTAATCTTCTCAACAGTCCAACGGGTTTGATAATTTATTACTACATTTTTTTTTCAGATGAGAACCTCTCTGAACCATTTACCTTATCTGTAAAATAAAGATAATAATATAATACCACAGAAAAACTAAAAATTCAAAGATATCATGACTTTTCTAATGAAATATATCAGAAAAAACAGTCTGGATTTTTGGAGGAACAGAAGTTGTAAGAAAGATACTTAAATGATACTTGCTAATGACAAAGCAGGAAATCTAACTTAATATGATCGTGTGGGAAAGAAGCAACTGCCAATAAAAAGAATATATTTTGCCACTCTCGGCTCATTGTTTTGAATCTGAACATTCAGAGAAGCTTCGTGCTTAAAGTAGAGAGTAGGCCCAGGCAGTAACTACTCAGAAATGTGGTCCATGGTTTCTAGAAAGGCAGGAATTAAGGGGACAGGAGTCTGAGCTAATGTGAAATGAGTGGCAGCAACGACGGAGAGAAAAGATGGCAGTTGACTCAGACGTGAATCTGAATGAGAATGCCTAGTCACATTAAAAAAATTAAGCAGTTTTTTTCTAGACAAATCTTAAAAAGCACTACACTCCTCTGCCTAATGATGAGTCCAATATGGGTTGGGAGAGCAATGAAATATTTCACTGAAATCCTAGACTTATGAATGTTGTACCCTAAACATAGAAGCAAGTACTTCTTAAGGACATATAGGCTGATATGCAAGCAAAGTAAAAGGCAATGATTTCTGCCGACATGAAAAAACATTTTACAGTCTGAGTTATCTGAGAGTTCTGTTTCATTATTCAGTCTATCTGCTGAATAATATTTGGTACATACATTAATTATTATTTTTGATTAATTAAACTCCCAAATATAACTTTTTCATAAGAGTACTTGTACTTTATTTCAAATAAGAAATACTAAAACAGGAATATGCCACGTGACATTATTTCATAAAGTAATCATACAGGAAACACTCATGTAAAATAGTACTAAGATGGGTGTTAAATAATACATATATTAAAGAGTTTTTATTAGGGTTAGTGATAATGCAGATAACAGTTGTTTATATGTTTATAGCACTTAATAGATACAGTTATTAGTATTGTTAGAGGGAAAGTATCATTTCAAGTATAATAGAATTTGCAATTGCAAAAGTTTGCCTTGTAACTATAATAAAACCATAAAATCTAATTCCTTGGATAAAATAAATAAGCATTAAATAACAAAATATCATCCTCAGGAATAATCATATCTGGAAATAAATTGAACCGGAAATTCTATGCCAAAATATTAAGGGAGTACCTCTCTATTTGCCAGGCACCTCCTACCTGCTAGGCACATCTCTAACAGGTCCTGCAACCGGTCTGATATGTTTCTCATTGCTTTTCCTTGTAGGTCTTGCCTATAAGTACTGACTAGATGCAAGTCTGTCTGGGTTCCATCAGAGTAAAACTAGCATTCAAAGTATCAAAATCCTTACATGTCATACATCTATCCTCATTTGCTAAGTGCAAAACTATTGAAATAGACATTCTCTGGTATGCATGTGGATACTTCCTCCAGAATTTGAATAAAAGCACCTGACAATTTAAAATTTTCATGTCTCTTTTTAAATTTTAGACACCAAATTTACAGTGTCATTGCAATTTACATGTAAATTGTGAATAAATTATAAAGATCCACTCTCTACACATTTATAAAACCATATCACCTCTTCCCCTCTCTTATATGCATACTGTTTCCAATCACAGCAGTGTGATTGCTCAAGCAAAAATCTGCACCTGTTACCATTTACAAAAATCATACATTGGTATGTACTAAAAATCAGAATATTCATGACTTGTGCATGATATTTTTTCAAAACAAATGCAAAATGAGAAGTTGTAGAAAAAGTCCATTATTTGTATGTACTAGTATGTCAAAGAAACACACAATTTGGCCTTTCCTTATCTTTTGTAGTTACCATTTTCAGGATGTGATGCTTTTGTCAAAGATAAGATAGGAAAATAAAAGCTATACTTACAAGTCTATATTCACACTGTCTTCTCTCATCAGTATTCTGAAGGCTTTTTTTCTCCTTGAAGAATCACTGTCACTTTTCACATTTTAACACCCAGCCATCAACTTTTCCATAAATGCAATCACACCAGGAGCTTCTTCATCTGCATGTGTCAAAAGAAAAATCTAAAGATGTATATTTAATGACATAATAACATTCTACAAAATTCATAATGGAATTCTGTAGCATTTGGAGATATTTCTTTTCTCAGACTGATTCAATAGTTGGGTCATTCAAACATGCAAGTTTGCAGCTTTGTGTTTTATTTTCATCTTAAACTTTTTTTGGTCAAATTATCTCTTTTTCTATGATGTCTATTTATCCAGAGTCTACCTGAAAAGATATCTCTATTTCTTTACTTATGCTATAGGAAAATAAGTGCATTTTTATGGGAAAGAGGAGAAGATAAAATGGAAAAGTAAAGATTAGAAGCAGGATAAAAGGAGGAAGACAAGAAGAATATTCATTGAGTTTTTACAATGTCCAGGCACTGATCCTGCTTTGAGCACTTACTTACATTTATTCTACTAATAATCATAGCTATATTAGGCACGTATTACTATTATTCCCATTTTACAGATAAAGAAACTGAAACAATGAGCTAAACAGTGGTGGACCCGGTAATAAATTCCAGGTATCTTGGCTCCAGAGCTCAGATTCCTAACTAGGAAGCACAACGAGACCTGAGGTTTGTCAAGAGGCAGCATACGCCTCTAAACTCCAAGATGAAGGCAGCGCAAAAAGGAAGTTATTTCTGCCTGGAGATAGTAGGAGAGGGAAGATACAGACAATCAATTCATCAGTGTTTGCACCTTATTTATCTTTTTTAAGTTTTAGAATTTCACCAAGTTTCTTTCATTTGAAATGGGAAGAGAGAGAAGAGAGAAAGGTGTATAAAAATTGAAATATACTATTAAATATTGCATTGTATATTCAGTTAAATATTTTTTTTCCCTCATCTGAAAGATAACACTTCTATGGTTCACAGAAAATTTGGAAAGTAAATAAATATACAAAATAAAAATAATGATAATCTGATAACGCCTCCCCTTTTAAAAAAATAAAATTAAGATATTTGGTATCCTGATTATTTTCTGAAGATATAACTTATCATTTATGGAATTTAGATAAGAGTTAGCCTGAAAATAGGCATCCAACAGTTTTACACTTTGGAATTTTTGAATATCACAATGTTTTGAGACTCTGACGAGAGATAGAAGTAGGTACTGTAATATACTATTTTAAATATAATTTCAGGGGTTTTCATTTGCAACCCCTCGCATACACAGATGAAAATAAGAATCTCTGATTCACTTAACTAAAATCTCCTCCCTCAGACTCTGCCATAGCAATCTGAGACACTGCCAACACTCGGTGCTATTATTTTGACAATGAAAAACCAGGAGGTTTTGTTTTAATGAACAGTTTTTTTCAATGTTTCCAAATATGTTCTTTTAGAAGAACATAGTTTTTGTTAAATATGGATTTTTATATGCTCTTCTCTATAAGAAAGTTATAAGTAATGAAGTACAATGCTAAAAAAGTAGTAGTTCCACTTTAAAACTTACATTTGATTAGACATCTATAATGTTCATAAAACAATCCCCCTAATTGTTCCCTCCCTCTCCAGGCCTTCCATTTAGCCATCATATTAATGTTAACTGCATTCCCTCTTCCATGCTCCCCGTGCCCAACTATCAACTACTAATTTGCACTTCTTTAACCCTTCACCCCATTCTCCCAGCCTCCCAACCCCCTTCCCCTCTGTCTGTCACCAAATTGTCCTCCATATTTGTGAGTTTTCTATTAGTTTGTTCTTTTTGTTCTTTACATACCACATATAAGTGAAATCATATGGTATCTATCTTTCTCTGTCTGACTTATTTCACTCAGCATAATAACCTCTAGGTCCAATGTACTGTATGCTTGAAACTAATTTAAATAAATAAATTTATTTTAAAAAACTTACATTTGATTACTTTAACAATTTGTTTAAAATGCAGTATTTTCTTATTTTATTGTAATATATCTTCATTGTAGAAAATAAAATATAGAATAAAAAATTAAAAATACTCAACAAATTAGTGATAAATTTTATTGTTGATATTTTATTTTCTTTTAATACATAAATAATTGAGATTACATTGTATAAGAAAAGATAATGACAGTCACTGCTCTGAAGATTTTGCATGTCTTAACTCATTTTATCCTGGCAAAATATCAAGAGGGTGATACTGTTATTAGTTTCATTGCACAGAATAAAAAGCAGAGAGACTCTAAGCAACTTCCTTAGAATCATATAGTTAATAAGTACTGGAACTAAGATTTCAAGACAGTTCTAGGATCTGTTCTCTTAAATCACTGAGTCATGCTGCTTTTTAAAGTAGGGGAAGGTAGAAGAGAGTACAATGCCATAGAAATCACAACAGGCCTTTGAAAAAGTTGTGGATGGTAAAATTACCTACAGGGCAGACAAGTCAAGAGGCATGAAGATTAAAATAACACCTTACAAGGTTGGGGATCTATGAGAAAACTTGATTGCAGTGATGGAGTCAGACACTAGGCTGAAGAAGAGATGAAAAGTGAGAGTTTGTGAATAAACACTATATGAAAAGGGCTTTAAATGTAGAATCTCTTTCCCCAATAGCTAATGAAGTTGAGCACCTTGTCATGTCTATTGGTCATTTGTATGTTTTCTTGGGAGAAGTGTCTGTTCAGGTCCTCTGCCCAATTTTTAATTGGATTGTTTTTTGTTGTTGAGTTGTATGAGTTCTTTGTATATTTTGGATATTAGCCCCTTATCACAGTTGTTTGCAAATGTCTTCTCTCATTCAGTTGGTTGCCTCTTTGTCTTGTTGATAATTTCTTATGCCATGCAGAAGCTTTTTAGTTTGATATAGCATCATTCATTTATTGTTGCTTTTACTTCCCCTGCCTTTGAGGTCAAATTCATAAAATCCTCTCTAAGTAAATGGTCCATGAGTTTATTAGCTATGTTTTTTTCTATATAATTTAGTGTTTCAGGTCTTATGTTTACATTTCTGATCCATTTTGAGTTAATTTTGGTGTATGGTTACAGATAGCAGTCTAGTTTCATTCTTTTGCATGTGGCTTTCTAATTTTCTTAGCATCATTTATTGAAGAGGATTTCTTTTCTCCATTGTATAGCTTTTAGCTCCTTTGTCAAAAATTATTTCCTCATATATACGGGGGTTATTTCTGAGCTCTGAATTCTGTTCCATCAGTCCGTGTGTCTGGTTTTTTCACAATAACATGCTGTTTTGATTATTGTCGCTTTGTAGTATAATTCGAAGTCAGGCAGAGTGCTCCTTCCAGCCTTGTTCTTTTTTTCTCAAGATTGCTTTGGCTCTTGGGGGCCTTTTGTGATCCCATAAGAATATGATAATTTTTGTTCCATTTCTTTAAAAAATGCCATTGGGATTTTGATGCGGATTGCAATAAATCTGTATACGTTTTATGTAAAAAGGTCATTTTAACTATGTCGATTCTTCCAATTCATGAACACAAAATATCTTTCCATTTCTTTGTGTCTTCTTCAATTTCTTTTCATAATGTCCTAAAGTTTGCAGCATGTAGGTCCTTCCCATGCCTCGTTAAGTTTATTCCTAGGTATTTTGTTCTTTTTCTTGCAATCGCAAAAGGATTTTTTTTTCATTTTTTTATGATAATTCATTGTTAGTGTATAGGAACACTATGGAATTTTGTACATTGATTTTGTATCCTGAAACTTTACTGTACATATTTATTGTTTCTAATAGATTTTTAGTGGAGCCTTTAGGGCTTTCTAAATAGATAATTATGTCAACTACAAAGAAAAAGTCACAATTTGACTTGATTTCCAATGTGGATGTCTTTTATTTCTTTCTCTTGCCTGATTGCTCAAGCTCAGACTTCCAACACTATATTGGGTAAGAGTGGGATAGGGGTAGCGGACAGCCTTGCCTTGTTCCTGATCTTAAAGGGAAGGTTTTTAGTTTTCTGGCATTAATTATGATATTAGCTGAGGGTTCATCATATATGGCCTTTATTATATTGAAGTACTTTCCTTCTATACCCATTTTATTGTTTTAATCATAAATGGATGCTGCATCTTGTCAAAGGCTTTTTCTGTATTTATTTATGTGATCATGTGATTTTTACTCCTTATTTTGTTTATGTGGTGCATCACTTCACTAGCTATTAGGGAAATGCAAATCAAAACCACAATGATATACCACATGACACCTGTTAGAATGGTTATTATCAACAGGACAAGCAGTAACAAGTGTTGGAAAGTTGTGAAGAAAAGGAAACCCTCATACACTGCTGGTGGAGATGTAAATCAGTAGATTGGAAAATATGGAGCTTCCTCAAAAAAATTAAGAATAGAATTACCATATGACCCAGCAATCCTTCTGAGTATCTACCCCCAAAATTGGAAAACATTTATCTGCAAAGATATATACACCCCAAAGTTCACAGAAGCATGATTTACTGTGACCAAGACATGGAAAAAACCAAAGTGCCCTTCAATAGATGACTGAATAAGGAAGATGTGGTACCTACATAAAACGGAATATTACTCAGCCATAAGAAAGATGGAATACTGCCATTTGTGACAACATGGATGGATCTTGACATTATCATGCTAAGCTAAATAAATCAGACAGAAAAAATTGAGAACCATATGATTTCACTCATGTGTGGGATATAAAACTAAAAGCAACAAAAGAAGAAGACAAACAGACTCATGAGCATGGACAACAGATTAGTGGTTACCAGAGGAAAGGAGGGAGGAAGACAGATAAGGATAAAAGGCGTCAAATATATGGTGAGAGAAGAAAATTTGACGTTGAGTGGTAAACACACAATTCAACATACAGATGAAGTATTATTGAATCATACAGTTGAAACCTATGTAATTTTATTAACCAATGTCACCTCAGCAAATTATTTCATTAAAAATATAGAAACTCTTTCAAGATGTTATGCACTGAAAAATTAAGGGAAATAAAATGGTAGCTTTAGGTGTAAGAGAGACAGCACAGAAAAGAGAATTTTGAAAGCAATTAAAAATATGGTTACCAGAGGGAAGTGAGAGAGAGGAGGTGGATAGAGGTAAAAAGGTCCAATATTTGGTGACCAAAAGAAATAACCTTGGGTGAACACACGATGCAATACACACACACACACACACACACACACACACACACACACACGCAGACAGGTTGAATTGTATAGTTGAAACATATTTGATTTTATTAACCAATGTCACTTCAATAATTTAATAAAAAATATGAATGAAGAAATGAAATAATTTAATGGATATTTAACAGTTAATTCTCACAACAAACCCATAAGATTAGTGCTATTTTTTCTTCTACACAATAGATGAGGCAAATGAGGATTAAGAGAAGTTATCAGACTTATTCTAATCTCTCATATAAGAGGTCAAACGAAGATTCAAATCTAATCACAAGCCACTAACTAAAATCTTATTTAGAAATAAGCTGAAAGTTATCAACATTCAATTATGAAGAAACAAATCAGGCATCTTCATTAACAAAATTAGGAATCTGCCAATGGTCATGTCCATCATCATGACTCCTAGTTATCATCTATGAGAACAGGAATTTAAAAAAAAAAAAATTGGTTCTTATGCACTAAACTGAATTTTTTCAAAAGAAAATAAAACATTTAAATACTTTATAATTTGGTTATTTAAAAATTATTCAAATAATGGAATCAAAAGAGCAGAATAATTGGTTGTCAACTCAGGAAATTCTTACCAGGAATCTGACATCACTGGATTTAGCTTTAGGAGTTTTATAAAGGTTGTTTTCGACTATAGAAAAATTTAATAAGTTATAAGATTTTGAGGTTCTTTAAAAGTACAGATAGTATTTAGGTTGTTTTATTCATCGGCACTAAGTCGTCATTTATTTTTGGCATTGACTATAATGACTTTTGTTGTTTTGTTTTGTTTTTTAAACATGTACGTAATATCTGGAGTCACGTATATTTGTGAGTAAAAGCTTCAGTTTTTTTATATTCAAAAAATAATTTGCTGTCTTTTTTATTACAAGGAAAAGATGTTTAAATATTGGTATTGCTGCTATATCTTAATTTGTCATTGCAAATTAAAAAGTATATAGTTCTACCTATCATTATAGACGAAAGACCTCTTATTGTAGTTTAGTTTATGTTGCAAACTTTATTATATTTATATCCAATATTCCTCATCAAAAATGGTTTACATATTCAGCAAAGCTTAAAGAAAATTTTTTTAAAAAATGTTTTATTATTAGTTTCAAGTATACAGTACATTGGTTAGACATTTATATAGTTTATAAAATGATCCCACTGATTGCCCTTTCTCTCCTAGGCATTACATTACTGCTGACTGCATTCCCTATGCTGTGCTCCCCATCCCCATGACCATCTATCAACTTCTAATTTGTACTTCTTTAACCTTTCACCCCTTTTTTCCAACCCTCAAACCTCCTGCCCTCTGGCCATCGCCAGATTGTCCTCTATATTTGTGAGTCTGTTTTTGATTAGTTTGTTCTTTTTGAACCTTAGATTCTTCATGTAAGTAAAATCGTATGGTATTTATCTTTCTCTGTCTGACTTATTTCACTCAGCATAATAATCTCTAGGTTCATCCATGTCATTGCAAACGGTAGACTTCATTTTTTTTAATGCCTAAGTAATATTCCATTGTATATATGAATGATAAATTTTATCCAATCGTCTATTGATGGGCATTTAGGTTGCTTCCATATTTTGGCTATTGTAAATTGTGGTGCCATGGACATATGGGTGCATAGATCTTTACAAATTATTGTTTTAGGTTGTTTTTTTTTTCCAGATAAATACCAAGTGCAATTGCTGGGTGAAAACATATACCCATTTTTCATTTTTTGAGAAACCACCATACTGTTTTCCATAGTGGCTGTACCAATTTGCAATCCCACCAACAATGTATGGCAGTTCTCTTTTCTCCACATCCTCTCCAACACTTGTTTTTCTTTGATTTATTGATAATAGCCATTCTGACAGGCGTGAGGGTGATATCTCATTGTAGTTTTAATTTGCATTTCTCTGAAGATTGGTGACCTTGAGTATCTTTTCACATGTCTATTGGCCATCTGTATTTCCTCTTTGAAGAAACATCTATTCAGGTCTTCCGCCCATTTTTCAATTGGATTGTTTTTTGTTGTTGTTGAGTTGTATGAGTTCTTTATATATTTTGGAGATTAACCCCTTATCAGATGTATCATAAGCAAATATCTTCTCCCATTCAGTCGATTGTCTTTTCATTTTGTTTATGATTTCCTGTGCTGTGCAAAAACTTTTTAGTTTAAGGTAGTCTCATTTGTTTATTTTTTCTTTAGTTTCCCTTGCCCAAGGAGATATGTCTGAAAAAGAAATTAATAGCAGCAATATCCAAGAGATTACTGCTTATGTTTTCTTCTAGTTTTATGGTTTCAGGTCGTACATTTAAGCATTTAATTTATTTTGAGTCTATTCTTGTACATGATGTAAGAAGGTTGTCCAGTTTTTTTTTTTTCTTCACATGCATCTGTCCAGTTTTCACAATACCATTTATGAAAGAGACCATCTTTACCCCCATTGTATATTTTTGCCTCTTTTGTCATATATTAAGTGAGTGTATAAATGTGGATTAATTTCTGGGCTCTCTATTCTGTTCCATTGATCGATGTATCTGTTTTTATGCCGGTATTATGCTTTTTTGATTACTATAGCCTTATAGGATAGCTTGATATCAGGCAGTGTGATACCTCTAACTTTGTTCTTCTTTCTCAAGATTGCCATGGCTGTTCGGGGTATTTTATAGTTCCATATAAATTTTAGGATTATTTGTTCTAGCTCTCTGAATAATGCCATTGGCATTTTGATAGGAATTGCACTGAATCTATAGATTGCTTTGGGTAGTACGGCCATTTTAACAATATTGATTCTTCCGACCCATGGTCATGGTATACGCTTCCATTTATTTGTATCTTCTTCAATTTCTTTTTTCAACGACTTATAATTTTCTGAAAAAAAGATCTTTTACTTTCTTGGTGAATTAGATTCCCAGGTATTTTATTGTTTTTGATGCAGTTGTCAATGGGATTGTTTTCTTAATTTCTCTTTCCGAAAGTTCAACATTGGTGTGTAAAAATGCCACTGACTTCTGAATATTGTATCCTGCTACTTTACTGAATTCATTGATCAGTTCTAACCGTTTTTTGGTAGAATCTTTAGGATTCTCTATATATAGTATTATGTCATCTGCAAATAATGACAGTTTTACTTCTTCCTTTCCCATTTAATACCTTTTATTTCTCTTTGTCTGATTGCTGTGGCTAAGACTTCCAATACAATGTTGAAGAGGAGTGGTGAATGTGGGCATCCTTGTCTTGTTCCTGATCTTAAGGAAAATGCTTTTAGCCTTTCCCCATTGAGTATGATGTTAGCTGTAGGTCTGTCATATATGGCCTTTATTATGTTGAGCTATATGTTCCCTCTATCCCCACTTTGCTGAGAGTCTTTATCATGGATGCTGGATTTTGTCAAACGCCTTTCCTGCATTTATTAGTATGATCATTTGGTTTTTATTTTTTGATTTGTTAATGTGGTGTATCACATTAATTGATTTGTGGATATTGTACCAACCTAGTATAAAGGAATAAATTCAGCTTCATCACGGAATATAATCATTTGTCTCTAGATATCTTTTGATTTCTTCCTTGATCTAATTGTTAACCCATTCATTGTTTAGTAGCATGTTATTTAGCCCCGATGTGTTTGTGTATTTTCTGTTTTTTTTTCTTGTAGTTGATTTCTAGTTTCATACCACTGCGACCAGAGAAGACGGTTGATATGATTTCAATTTCTTAAATTTATTGATATTTGTTTTGTGTCCTAATATGTGGTCTATCCTGGAAAATGTTCCATGTGGACTTGAGAAGGATGTATATTTAAGACAATTTTTATTTGCATTAACTCTTTGGCTCTTTATGTTTTGGAGAGGCTTTTTAATTCCAATGTGGAACAAATACAAACATTTGTACTCATTTTATTTTCCAATTAGGTACAGATAAAGGCTTTGGTCCTTAAAAGACACTAAAACATTGAAACGTTCATGTGTTTTTTTTTTAATTTCTATGTTAACTTCAACTTAACATAACAATTAATCCTTAGGCAGATTCCCTCAAGTATCTACATGGCCTACTATTAGAAAATCATGTTTGTGAAAACCACAATGAAAAGTAAAAAGCCTCTGGAAATGTGAGCAACAGCACTTATGTTTATCTTGAGTCTTAAATCGTGGGACCTTCCTTAAGTGACAAGTTTCTCCAAATATGTCAGGTTCAAAGTGATTCTCCTTGCAAGAGAGACCATAAGACAAGTTTGCCAAGCCAAAATGAAATGAGGGATGAGGACATTTGATAAGTTTGTCTATAAGAACAATGAATGATAATGAATATGTGGAAAACAGTGTTTCAGCCTTTATAGTGCTGCCACCTAAAAAAAAGTGCTCTTTTGTTAAAGTACACAAATGTACATGTCAAGATAACATTTTCATAAAATACACAAATTAGTAGAGTACACGACTTACATTTTCAGTTTTAGTCTACTTAATATGCCTCTAAAAGAACAAGACTTAAATTTAGTATTTGAAAACCTATGCTCATGCATGTGCCTATCTACCAAAAAAAAAAAAATTTCTGAGGAACAGTCAATCACAAGTGCAAAGTTCCTAAAGTAAGAACAGGAATGAATGAGCTGCAGCAGGTGAGAAACTGGTATCAAACATTCAGCCTTCCTCACACAGTAGATAATACAACCCAAAACTGTACAGTGAATAAAGTAAATAAAGATCACAACTCTAGGACTTAAAAAAGAGAATGTTTAGGCTTTTTACTGACTCAACGAGTTAAAGAGAACACTTATTTTTTTTTTTAATTACTTCTGAAGCTATTGTTTGAGTCTTTAAAAACAAGAAACGGGACACTTCTGTTTGTAGCTTAACTGGAGACTGCAGGCCTCACAAAAAGATAAGGCTAGAGTGAGATCAGTTTCAGAGACCCACAAAGTACTACTCCACGCTTTTCACTTTGAAGCCCTTCGAAGTACACATGGTTTATTGAGGTGCCTCAAAACCCTCACCTAAATCAGTCCTGAAATACCCCAAATGCCATTTCTCAACAGCATATGATATAACATTTTTCCCTCTCTGCTCAGATATTCATCCTTTACAGTAGTGATCACTACAGAATATCTACACGTTTATTATATACATATTCTTTTTCCAGTTAAGGTCAAGTCATAGTTATGGTAACAAAAACCTTTAAAGAAGTGGATAAAAAGAAACATTTACCTACTAAAGGAAGTTTAAACTTTAGAAAGTTAAAAAATATTCAGTTTTCTTAGGTTATTTTTATAGAAAGGACAAAAAAAAGCTACAAAATACAAAACATCAAAAATTTGTTCCATAGATCAAAATTATTCAGAGATGTATTATTCTTAAAAAAAAAATCTTGAAGGTTGTATTTCACCAAATCATTTAGCAGCACCTTTTATGCGTCTTTTCCAAAATTTCAGGGACCAAATTTACAAATAGCACAACCAGATAAGAACCTTCCTTTTCACATGTTATGATTCACATTGCAATGCATTTCAAACGAGTCCTGATAAATAGCTGATCTCTTCCCTCAGCAAGGATTAGATGATCAGAAAAACCTTAATTATCTCATTCCCTGATTCTCTCTATCCTGTTTTTAGATATATTTCTCATTCCAAATCACACTGGGGCAAGCATCGCCTACAGGCAAGAAAGGTATAGAAACCTTTGGGCAGCCTGACAGCTTTTCGGAAATCTAGCCTGTGTTGCAAGACAGAATGAGAACAACAAAGTTTGTCTGATACTCTCCATTCCAGCAGTGAAAAGAAGATGTAACTGTTTTCTATTGAGGTAGTTATTTCCCAGGGGACACAAAACCTTTTCTAACTTACTGCATCTAAAATGCTTTCTAGAGACCATGCACAGTAGATTATTATAACACCAAAAAGAAAAAATAAATCAGTTTTTAAAGAAAATTTTTTATTGGTTTCAGTTCTGCCCTACTAAGTAAACTAGACCACCCCTAGCTTTGGCAACTTTCTTTCATGCAGCATGTCTCTGACAGAAATCTAAACTATGAAGTTTTATAAATCATTTTCCTATTTCCTCCCTCTACTCTCTCCACAGCCCTGATACCGTAAATACTTTCATGGCAAACAAAATCAATTGTAGGACAAAGAGAAAGAATCATTTATAGGTAAAAGTTGAAACATCTTATTTGCTAGAAAACCACTGTAAGCATTATCTTGTAGTAAAATCAGTCATTTACATAATGGTGATAAATAAGAAGGGGAAGAGAGACTGAAAACTACCTATATTTGGAGTGATCCAGTTGAAATTAAAACACAACTCATATCCTACAAATTGCCACTATTTATATAAGTCATGAAAATTAGACTAAAACTGCAGGACTGGAACCTAATTATGTTTGGCTCAGAAGAAACAATAAAAGTAGGAATGATGAATATAAATGGAAAATGAGCTTGATATTTGATTATGTTTTATTATTTATGCATACTACTAGGAGATGCACTATAGCTAATACATTGGTCAGAATGTAAAGAGCTGATTAAAGACTTTTCATTTATTCTATCCATAACTGATTTTATTCCCTTACTTTTGTTACTGAACACTAACTTGATAAGTATTAAAACAAGATTTAAGATATAATTGCTAAAACTTTTCCATGAAAATAAATAGAAATACAGAATTCCTCAACTTACAGTAGGGTTATTTCCCACTGCAAGTTGAAACTATCATAAGTTGAAAACTTATGTATTTTGTACACATAAGCTACAAAAACCACAGTATCCAAAAAACGCTGGCAACACAGTAGACTTTAAGAGTCTCTGTTGTTGACCTTCAGGATCACATGGTTGACTGGGAGCTGCCACCTAGCAACACAAGAAAAAGACGAAATTGCTATTGCTAGCTTGGAAAAAGATGAAAATTCAAAAAATTCCAAACACTGTTTCTATTGAATTCACATCTTTTCACACCATGGTAAAGTAGAAAAATCATATCTAACCATTGTTAGTTAGAGACTGTCTGTAGTTACCATTTCATTTATTTTCTGCCTGATTGTCACCCTACCTTCTCCTAAATAAATGGTTACCATAATTATTTTTTTGTGGGGGGAGAGTGGGGAATGGTTATTTGCCAACTCTACTAGGATCGGTGTTTTGTTTTTTCTTTCCACATAATACTTAAAATAGGAAAACATAATCTAATGTTTCTAATTCCTTCAAAGATGGATGAAAAATCCAGTCCCAACCTATGGGTATAAACTTTAGAAATGTGTTTTGACAACTCCTCTGTTTTATTGAATATTCGAGCATCACTTTTCAGAGGAGATCCTAAACAGATGCTCACCCACACGGTATGCTCTGGATGTCTCTGAAACCAACAAATGGATTTTACTAAATGAAAGTCAATCACCTCATCCATAAAGGTGAAAAGGAGACAATTAATATGAGAGGCTTACTGAATATGACTTAAGTAATGATTGGGAAGCTCTCTAAAACACATTAGAGAGAAGAAAAAAGATTTCTTCAGAATGTCCATGATGTGTTTTGCTAGTCACCTTAATTGATTTTTCACTTCAAAAATCAAATGTGCAAAGAAGACAAAAGCAAAGAGCTACACCTCCGACATTATGCATCATTAGCTGAGTGCCACTCCATTTTAATGTTCCTATAATTGATTTTGCAGCCCCAGACATGTACAAAGAGCACTGCTTGTGAGTACAGAGTAGCTTTGACTACTTGAAAAATACATGCACCTTATGAGTATTTTTGTTTAGAAAAAAGCATTCTCAGGGCACTTCATTTCAGCTGTCAGTGCAAGTAAACCTCTCTCTGATGTCAATGGGCACTTTGCTTCTCCCGCCAACAGGTCTAAACTCATGGTTAAAAGCCAAAGTTTATAGTACCCTTAAATGCTTTGGAAACTTTAGGAAAGGGAAGGGCAACATCTTAATTAACAGCTTAATCTCTTCCTCAATGTTGAAGCTATTTTTTACAATACCACATAACAATCTCCATATCTCACAAATTCTTTTTCCTAAAGTTTACCTTAATTTATGTATTTATAATTGCATGTGTTGGTGCAACCTGTTTTACAGTGAAAAGAAAAAATACAGCACATTAAAAACTCTTGCTATTTGAGGTTTGTCCTGAGATATAAACTGTAAGAAATACTGGTATAATCATAGCATTTACTAGTTAAAGTTTTTATGCCCATTTCTCAAATAAAATTTGTGTTCAGATTATCAATATATAAAAGTTCTATTATTGCTCACAGGATTGACAACGGCAGAAAGTAAAAACTGATGACTTCAAAGAAAGTTCAATATCAGTTTAAATTAGAACTTAACGGCAACTTTAATATTTCGAGTCTGTTGTTTAAAGCAGGGGTTCCCAACCCCCTGGGTCGTGGTACTGGTCCATGGCCTGTTAGGAACCAGGCCGCACGGCAGTAGGTGAGTGAGCAAAGCTTCATCTGTATTTGCAGCTGCTCCCCAGCACTAGCATCACCGCCTCAGTTCCACCTCAGATCATCAGGCATTAGATTCTCATTGGAGCACCGGTTACTGGTTCAAAAAGTTTGGGGATCGCTGGTTTAAAAGAGTGTGGGGTACATACTTTTGTATTCCTCAAGTAGATTTTTCCTGATCTTTCCTTTGACAACTTGCCTTTTCTTCCTGTTTTCCTAGTCAGATTAACAGTTTGTGTAAACTGATGATTTCAGCTCTCTTGTTATTCCACAATACACTGCCGCACAATGCCAGTCAAGCATTATGATTTTTTTCACTCCAGCTGTGTTGAACCATAGTAGATATGAAGCAATTGACCTTGTTGTTCATTGACTTGTATGACACTTTATTACCTACTGTTTTGTGCCTATCACTTTACTTTATGCATCTTCTAAAGTCATGACCTTTGCAGTAGATATTACTCTTCAAGCTAGTTTTAGAAAAGCACAACATTAAACACAATATGGCCAGTATTATAAAAATATCAAAGATAGAGTTTTCTTATCTAAGATCAAGGGAACTAAGATACCCTGCTTTCTAAAAGGAAAGCAAAACAATAACTTTAGGTCATTTAGAAAAGACTACTGTATGGCAATTTTTAATATATTTACAAATTGTATTGATTTACTTGTTTGTTTACTGCAGACACAGTTATTTATTTTTTTAGTGACTTCTATTGAATATTCAGATGGTTATTTTCAAACATTCAAAAGAATTAGAAATAGAACTTATGAGTAAATAAAATCTACTATTGAATTTGATCATAATTCACAACCTTAGAAGTAGAAATTTTACCTTCAAACTAATATACCTTTCACATGACTAGAAAAAGTATCTGAAATTATAGCATTTGTAAAGGTAGTAAAAGGCTTACTAGTGAATTTCCAAATATCAATCAATTGCTAATAATGTAGCTGATATTTTCAGAATGTCACTAAGAAAATCATAATCTATAAAAATATAGATATAATTTATGTTAACAATACATTTTTCTACTTGCTGACAAGCACCTTTTTGGTTGGTGACCTCTTTTAGGGCACAGCTTTATTATCCATTGGATTACATGAGTACATGATAATGATGGTTCATATGGAAACTACTTCATAGCAAAACAGAATAAATAATAAATCTAATATCATTAAATATTATTAAAACACTAATTATACAGTCAATATTCAGTCAAGAAAAGAGAGTTAAAATTATTATGGGGAAAGGGGAGATTACCACTGGAGACTAATGGTCTCGGAGATAGGAATTTGAGAAACAAAGAAAGTCACTCTCCATCACAGTCTACACATTGACTTGATTGGGCAACTGGAAGCTTGCAGGAAAATGTCTGCAACCATTTTTTACCGGCTGCTGAAACAGACCCATTTTGAAATTTGTTGTGTCTATAGGAAATGTACTCTAGGGCTTGAGGCCACTGTTGTTTGACTAGATTGGTACTGAGGAAGTTGATTTGGAAGTTAGAGAATGCTAGGCATCTGTATATTTTTCTGAAAGCTAGAAACTTATGAGAGCAACGGCTTCTACTATATTTCCATTTTCCAATATCATACAAATTCCTCTCTTGGTCAACTCTAACCTGAAACCAATAAGGAAATGGAATTACAGAAAATAACTTTCTGTCCTTAGACAGGAGCAGTAATGACTTATCAATTTGATATTTATATAAAAAATGTTTAATCAACTTAACTCTAGGTAAAAACAATAGCAAATCATGGCTCCACTAAAATAGTGCAATTATACCTCATAAAACCAAAAATATAGTAACCATCTTCTTAAAAAAGAAATCTTGTGTCTTTTTATCCATCTTTAGTGTTAGTTCCTATCCAAGTAGAGCTCATAATTTTTTTCAATTTCAGTTGACATTCAATATTATCCTTGCATGTATTTTTCCCATGCAATAGATAAGAAGTTTTAGTTCACTAAGTGGGCTCATACTCCTCCCGCTTTGGTAACCTATACTTACACATTGGAATTTAGAGTTAACCATTACAACTAATATTTTATTATATGAGAAGATGATGCAAGGAAAGAAAAAAAGATTTCAAGTAGTGCTGAATCTCTACAAGTTCAAGTCTGGGTACTGGTTAAGGGTCTTAACTCTATTTTATGTTTTTCCTTCCTTTCTTCCTTTTTTTCTTCCTTTCTTCCTCCCTCCTTCCCTACCTTCCTCTTTCCCTCCTTTCCTTCCTTCCTTTCTATCAGAGTTAGTATTCTCCTACTAAAACAAATCAAATAAAAGGCTAAGGTAGGCTGCCCATGTATTTCAGTAGTAGAGACACCAGAATCAATTAGTCAAAGCCAAAGATTCCTGAAGATTAAACCATTCTGATTATCTTTATTGGCCCTGCTGGGGATGCAGTAACCACGCCTATTGTTTAACTGTAGGCCAACTGTTACCACTTGGTTTCTACCACTCGGGGATCTCATTACCCTCACTGAATTTATTTATTTTTTATATATTTGTTTGTTTGTTTGTTTTTAGGCAAGGCAACCCTTGGTTGACTTCACAGTTTGCAAGGAACTTGTCAGCTTACAATCCCATATTTATTTTTTTAATTTTATACTCCTACAGCACCTGTTTAATGCCTACAGAATCTGTTCTTCCTAGGTGGTCTCCCATCCAAGTACTAACCAGGCCTCACTCTGCTTAGCTTCCAAGATCAGACGAGATTGGGCTTGTTCAGGGTGGCATGGCCATAGACCCCTCACTGAATTTAGAGTGCCCACTTTAGGGGCAATTTTTTCCACTGTCATTGCTGACCTACAGGTAAGAGTCACCACAGAGTTCTTCAAGGATGCTTGTGCTCCTCTTACTAATGCATTACTCAAAGCCTCTGTGCCTTCCTGGAGGGCATGCAAAAGAATTGAAGAGCAGAGCAGGTCGTATATAATAAATACATCCTAGCATTCAGTTTCTCTAAACTTTAGTATGTTTTTCTCTACCATACATCAAGAAAATCCTGACACCTCAACTTAATTTAACATAGTTCACCTTCGTGTCCAATTTCTCAGAAATTGGACCAATCCAGGAAACTATCAAATCCACTACAAATTTCTCAAGTTAATTAACTCAATCCAGAATTTGTGCTTAAGTATCCTCATATAAATAAATTGAGTCCACTCCAACATTATAGCCTGCTACCCAATCCAACATTTTTAAGATACGTTCTCATAAATATTCCATTTCAACTATAAAAGTCTTACAATTATTTTCATACATAAGATAACTCTTACTTATGACATTGTATACTCAATCTCCTGAAGCCTAGCAGAATTTTAGTTTGCTCAAAGGTCTGGAAGCCACAGGGGTACTGAAAGTAGGTCTTGTGGAAGTGAAGCATTTCCTATTCTATTAGTTTCCTAAAGCTGCTGTAGAAAAAATTTACTATAATCTTGGTGAATTAAAGCAACAGAAATCTATTTCTCACAGTTCTGGAGGCCAAAACTACAAAATCAGGTCATGGCCAAAATCAACATGTCCTGCTTCTTCTGGAGATTCTCAAAGAAAATTCATTCCTTGCTTCCAGCTTCTGGTGAAAGCTGGCATTCTTTGGCTTGTGGCTGCACCATTCCAGTCTCTGCCTCTCTCTTCACATCGCAATCTCTTCTCTTTCCATATAGTATGGTATATCACTGTACCTCTCTTTTATAAGGACACTTGCGATATAACAGCATTTGGGCACACCCATATAATCCTGGATTATGTCCCCATCATAGCATTTTAACTTAATCACATCTGCAAAGACCTTTTTTCTCAAATAAGGTAACATTCACAGGAACCAGGATTAGGACCTGAAATCAATGGAGGACATTTTTCAGCCTACTCTACCTACCAAAAATTCACTTATTTACATAAAAGTGGTCATTACAAGTTATTTAGGCAAGAGTGGGCTACCCTTCTCTTCCAAGGAAACACTAGCAGAGAAGATTTTTCAGAATTTGAAGTGTCAAACTTTACTGAAATCTGCTTTTATATCCCCAAATCTCATATTCTGGATGTTATTGTTTCCTGATCAATAACCTAAATTTGAGACTCTGCAAGGCTGTAATTTTAATTTACAGTGTAATTTAGCCACCCACAAGAACAGATTTAGGTTTGGTTTTCATAAATATTAAATCTGTGAATACAGGAGATAAGGGTTTCTTTTAGAAGAAACAGGATTTTGCTAGTTGCTTACTCTAGTCTTTAGCTGGAAACGTAAAGCACTGAGTTTATCATTTTTATTTCTTCAAGCTTCCCCGTACACTTATAGGAAACCAACCCTGTAGTCTTTATGCTTTTTATTCCCATTATAATTCCCATGGCAGCAGCTGTGTGGTCATCCAAAGCTTAGCTTCCTATATGCATTTGACTCCAAAAGATTAAAAGTGATAATATTAGTAACTGTTTTGTACTAAATGCCACAGACTTCCGATGTTCTACTTACCACTGGCAAAGGGGCTATTAATGTCTTTAACTCTAATTAGATTAAAAAAAAAAAAACATTCCAGAATCACAGGCTTGAAATGGACACATAAAAATCAAAAATCTATTTCTACAAATTATGGCTCACTCAGGAAACCAGAGCCATGAAAAATATAGTGCAAGCAGGTAGTTTTATACAGGAATTACAATGTACACAAATATAAGTGGAACTGAAAAAGTTAAGTTCTGTCAAAGGAAGATGTCAAAGGACCAAAGAGAATCACTAACCATAACATCTGAAGCACTAGTCTGGGTGGACAGATCAGAGCTTCTAGGAAAATCGCAGAAAGAATGCATATCTGGCTGTCAAAGTGGTAACACTAAGGAGATAAGTCATTATCTTTTTCTCTCTACAAAGTTCTATCAAACCCTTGGTAATTAACTCAAGACCTCTATTTGTTAGTTGGGAAGACAAGTTAGAAGATGGAACCTACTGACACCATGTCTGATGTCTGTAACTTCTTGAGAGTACTGGTCTCTACTTCAATTTCAGTTTTCAAATCATGCTAAGTTTTATTCTTGGTTAACTATAACCTAGAGCCATACTGAAAAGGGGATTTTGAGAAATATAACTCTTAAGCATACACAAAAGTTGTAATAATTAAGTTCACAAAATAGACTCCAGAGCACTAACCAAATTATAAGGACTTAAATTATGACTAAAAATCCCTAACAATGGAAGCTTTTGCCCTATGTATCAAAGGATAAATAGTTCATAAATATATAGCTAGCTTGTTAATAAAATGGGTTTGTTTTCTATCCATTTACTTCAATAACCAGTAGAATGCATCAAAAACAAAGCAATTATCCAACTCCCTTTCCCAATTTGGAAATAAAACACATAGGCAAACGGGGTAGCACAATGATGAGAATATGTATGCTACAGCAAAATGAAATGAGTGGGGTGATCTGAAGTGAAGATCAATCCTATTTAAATTGGAACCCTAAACCTCTTACGCCTCATGCAACTTCCCAATATGGTAATAGTTTCTGAGCAATCTCAAATACAAGATACTTAAGTGCATATACATTGTATTTTGGGCAGAACTGTCTGGCCTCCTGTCTGCTGAACTGAGCCACAAGATAGATATGCCAAGTATTCTCATTAGCCTCTTAATTATTTTCTTTAATTAGTTTTACATGGTTCCTCTTTGGTTCTCATAGGTATTCACTCCAAGAAAAAGATGCCTCAGTTCCCATCATTTCTCATGAACCTTGCAAAAAGGGGCAAAAAAGAGCTGCCCCAACCAGATCTATTTAAAATCAATGCTATTTCTAAATGCTCAATTTTCCCTACTCACAAGCGTGGGGAAGAAGGGACAGCATCGAGGTTTACCTTATAATAGCCTAACTGTACCATTTTGCCTTTTAATTATTCTCGATTTATGTAGAATTTATCCTATTTTCAAGAAGAAAGGATGTGAACAGGTGAAGAAATTCAAATGGCAAGGACTAGCTATGTTGAGATATAGTAGCAGTCAGAACTGGCACTAATTTCATGCTTTCCAAACTAATATTAGCTGAATATGATACTTTTGATGATCGAAATTGGGAGAGAGATAGCAAATCTCTCTCCTTGTTTTCACTTTCTAAGACTGAGACATATTATTGACTCTTAACCTTTAAGGAACCTTTCCTAGTAGCTCGCTGTTCACTCCACCATCTTTTTTTCTTTGATAATGTATACCTTCACTCCTGTCCCAGGATTTTATTTTATCTACAGAAAAAGCTTAGCAAATGGAAAGTGTCAGATAGTAAAAAGTAATGCAGAAGTCAATAGTTTTCTATGAAAAAAACTTCAATTTTTTTAAGTGCTAAGAAACACAGTAAGCACTCTCCATGATCCTAAAAATGTATTGCCTGTTAACAGTCAAATAAAAGGTTAGAAGGCATGAGCAACAAAAATTTTGAGATGCTTTGAACTTCAATGTTTTTTTTCCTTCTCTCTTGCAGACCATGATGAAAGCAAAATCTTTGAAATCTTGAGGCATTAGTCTCTATGCCCTCTGTAATTTTGCTGCTTTCTTTACCATGTCTGAGGCCTTGATCTCTGCCATATTCTTATTCTCATACTGTGGTGCTCCACCTTTCATTTGTACCTGGGTCATCTTCTTTTCAGGTGTGCAGCCTCTCCATCTTACCTCTGAACTAAAACAGCTTTTGAAAAGCCATGTATCTACTGAGAGCTATAGGGAGGAAAAGTGAAGGGAAGTTCACTTAAAATAAACCACAGTATTTTTCTGATAAAGTTTAACAGAATTCTTTTGGATTTTTTTAGCCTATATTTTTAACACTTTATACAAACTATAGAGAGTTCTCATTTTTCTTTCCTCCTTTTTAACTGGATGGTTGGCATAGTCAAATATTAACTGTTAAAATCAATACTATTTCTATATGCACATAGTCAAATATTTAGTTAGGAAAATGTAGCCAAATAGCTAAGACGATGATATTACATAGTTTAAGAATAACAATTAACAGCATTGAAAATGTCTTAGACTTTTCTTTTTAAACAGTGTCTTTCATATCTGACTAAAGTAGGCAAGTGTTTTATGTAGCAAAACACAAGTACACAATATATATCACAATTCCCATTCTGTAGATTATAAAGTAGATTGCTTAAAGACCTCCACAGACAGTGACATAGCATTCTTACAATTAGTTGAGGTCTCTACAGGTTGTAAAGAAATATATACTTAAGTGAGATCTATTAAATTTTGCCATTTTCCTCAAACTATCACTTTTTTCTCACAAGATAAAGACACATAGCTCTTAATTGAGCGGTTGTATATCTATTGATTTACGCAAAAATCTTGAGAAATTAGTGCTAATAATTACTTGGTGATGAGGATACAATGATGACTAAGAGAATAAACAAGGGAGTAAAGATGATAAGTATTATAAGTGAAATGATTAAGATGCCATGAGAAGGCAGTAACTCCTTTAATGTGGTGATTGATCAGTGAAGACTCTCTTAGAACATATTTAAACTGAGCCCTGGAAGATTGGGGAAAGGAAAAGGGACAAGTATTTTAGGTAGAGAAAACTGAACAAGAAGAACATGGAGTAGGTGACAGCTTGGTATGTTCCGGGGACTTTTAGAGGACCAGTGTGGCTCTAGTATAGTGGGTGAGAGAGAGAGAACCATTCAGTTAATTGGGAGAACTGGTCAGGGATCCTGTAGGCCTCCACGGGTCATCTCAGTGAACAACATAGGTGTCAGTGATGACCTTTGTTGAACAGGAATTTTAATGATGTGGCAGAGAACATAAGCTAGAAAGTTATTTTTAAATGCAAATTAAAAGTGAGGGAGTAGAGGCAGTACCTATGTGTAGACAACTGTTTCTTTCAGGAACTTTTGTTATAAAGAACCTTAAATAGGGGAATATGGGGGTCTAGTGCAGATATGAATTGATGATCAGGGTTCTATTAAATCATATACCTGGACAATATAATATAAAATATATTAATTTAGTTTATGTATAATAGCATAAAATAAACCTAAGGAAAATTACTTTATATTTAATTTTCAAGAATTGTATGTGGTTTATGAGTTAAATAAATGCTATAAATAACCTATTGGCTTGGTATCAAAATTAAAAATATTTAAAACCGAATAAATATTTGACACACTTATTTTCTTAGACTTTTATGTCAAATTAATCGCCCATGGAGATAAATGCTAAATAAGAAATAAACTTGGTCTGAGGTCTGACATAAAATCTACTGCACTGAGCAAGTTGCCTTAGGATTCTAATCTTACATATCCTTAAATATTAGAATAAGTAAAGTTAAATTTTTTGTATATCCTCAAACCTATGATTTTACAAAATCATACAATAATAAATCTATATTTATTTGAACAAATGGAAAGATAAGCTATATGCTTGTATAGGAAAGCTTAACAAAATAAAGGTATTAATTCCTTCTAAGACAATTTATAAACCTAACACAATCTAATAAACACAGGCTCAATTTTTGTTTTGTATTGTTTCTTTGTAACTAAACAAAAGTTTACAGAGTTCAAATGTAAAAATAATCAAGCAAGAATTATCAGAAAATGTCTGCAAATGATAACCATAAGGAGAAACTAGCCTTTTTTAAATATTTAAATATATAAAATTGGTTATGTTGGTACAAGAATACAGCAATCGGTGCTACAGAAAAGAGAGTCTACAAATCACTGGTGATTTGGACCATGAATAATTATAATAGGAGAACTGGGTAGCAATTTGAGAAAAATCAGTTACATCTACACTTCGCTCTTTACATTAAATTCCAAAAGGATCAGAGAATTAGAAAATTGTAGCACTGCATGGACCAAAAATTTTGTTGTGAATTTGTTGCCCCAGATCTATTAGGTTGCGCCCTGCTTTTTATCTGTTACTCTCTATCATACCTGCAATTTCTATATCCAGAGCATCTCTGACCTACAAAGCAAGTCAGAGTTCTCTATTGGTTACAGCCCTCTCAACTCTAATTCATTATTCAGCAGCCCTGTTAATTTATTTTGTCATTCAGAAATAGATTGCACATCACACATACACAAAGATTTTAACAATATATGTTTATACCTTTTTCTGCCTTTACTATCACTTTAATGGGGGCTTGGTAGTAAAATGCATAAAACATATGTGTTTAGTGTATAAAATTAAACTAGATTCCAAGATAAAAAATTTTAAGAGAGGAATGTGTTTGAGTCAAGTCATCTCTTTGCAGTACTCCTTAGGACATAATTTATGCATTGACTCTCCTTGATTAGGAGAACTACTAATGGCCAAACAATATATGGCCAAGAGAAAATGCTCCCCTGCCTCCTTTGAAATACCATGGAAGGGGAGGGTGGGAAGTGGAGCAGATATAGTGATAGTATGAGTATAAAATGGCTATGAGGTAAGCGGGAGCGCAAAATAGGAAAATTAAATATAAGGGACCACTTAAAAGTACTGACTTTTTACCATGTAATCAAGTGCAGTTCCATTTGTTTGGCAAAATGGCAGGCCAATCTAACAGTAAATCTGGTCTAAATTGAAAAATAAATAAAAATAAAAAGACTAAACACTTAAACCAGAGCAATGTCTAAGCTATACCATCACCTTCTTGTCTTTATAAGGGACAGTGTCTCAATTATTCCATTGTCATTTATGTATTGCGTTATGGCTTATGTCTTTGTGTTTTAACTTATATCAACTTATAAGAACTCTCAAATTTTAGAAATTTTTTCTCCTCTAGAACTTCGCTATTCTTATGGATAATGTTTTAAGTTCCTTCACTACTTAGATTTAGATTTTGAATTTATAAAGTCATCCTATATACCCATCTCACTCAGGTGATCACAAACATTTAAAAAGTCTTAGATTTAAATAACCTCGCTTTCATCTCTTCTCCATTTCCCTAATCACAACCTGTTTTAACATGGGCCCAGATTGCTCTAGTATTAATGGTATAGGTAGGAGCTTCTCAGACAGAAATGGTTACCTCTTGAATTATAGTCATATTCCAGAAAAAAGATTCTGAAAACCTGTTCCCCTATATAGGAATACAGTGGCTAATAAGAGGGTGGGCAATTCAGGGATTCTGATTTCAAAACTGAGTTGTCATTATTTGCATGAATGGAATAAAAATGTGACAAAAACTATACTAAGGTAAATGAATTCACTACAGTGCTCACCTATATGAGAAAGTCCTATTCTCAGTTTATTTAACATAAATTGTTTTTAAGTCCCAGAACTCTCAATCAGCAACTGCATGGAAAACTGTGACTGTTTTTATTTCCAGTGCAATGTTTTTATTTTGAATGCAAGAGAACCAACTCCATAAACTGAAACAATAGGGAGAATTTTTACAGATAGTTAATAATTTAAATCAGATTTTATCAAAATAAGCAAGGATATGTTATGGAATCAGATGTAAAACCTACATGAATATTTTAGGATAAAACATGAGACTATGAAGAAATTTTACATTTATGGTTAGCCTCTTCAGGAACTACTCACAAATACCAAGGGATATTTATATTCTTTTCCTTAGGAGTTGGAAAAGTTTGAAAAGCACAGTCTAACGTAACTGAACTATTTTTAAAAATTTTATTCAATATTCAGAGAACTCAGAATCGTATAGTTTTAAGCATGTGAATAATGAAAAAAGATTAACTAGAATACCCACAAAATTTGATGCCACAGTAGCACATTTATTTAGAAACAAAATTGTTCATAGTGATATTACTTGGTAATTTTATAAACAATGTCTAGAATAGTTCCATAAACATAAATATTTGTAAAAATCAAATTTAATATTAGAGAAAGCAGTTCCAATTAATGTTTAACTTCTATTAGGTCAATTTCATATGAATATTTTCAATTTTTACCAAGTAAAGGTGACTATCTCATAAAGTTGATAACTATTATTTAAATTGATGATATCTGTAGTAAAATAGCAAAGCTTTAGAGTCAGATAGTTAGTTATAACTGTGATCCTGTCATATTGTACTAGTGTGAAAATGAACAGGTTATTTAACTTCTCTGAGTTTCATGTTACTCATGTATAAAACACAAATGATAATACCATTGTTAATAGTGGAAATACTCCTAAGTGATTACATATGCTCTGTGGATTACCTGAGCAATGCAGAGATTGAGATCTTTTAATAGTGCATCTAGGGAGTTTTTTGTTTTTCTCTTTGTTTTTGTTTGGCTTCTCATGGGCAAGAGAAGGAGGTATGCAGAGCTCCACAGACTACTTAGTTTGAATACCCTTAAATGCTCTGTGATGCTCCTTGGTCCTCTATGAAAACGTTACAGTTTTCACCTGAATTATAATAAAAGCTAAAACAAAGACATCCATGTATTTTGAACTATTTTATTATCTTCTATATTCAATTTACCTTCCAATTTAATATCCTCAGGTTTTGATTTTGTGATGTTGCTTTCCATGAATACAGTTTTACCCTTCTACATTGTCACTTACACTGTTAATTTAAGGTTCTATGTGAAATTATACTATTTTCTTTAGGAGTGAAAAGGGCTAAGAAAGAAAGAACAAGTACAGGGCAGCAAAATGAATGCATGTATAATACCTTAAGAGTTAAGCTGCGGGTAAGGTGCTGAGTATGTTTTACATGTGTACTATACTTAAAAGATAAGTATTCAGGTTTTAAAAGATAAGTCATGCAAGGGTCTTAACTAGAAGTAGGAAATCTGTAAACAGACTAGCTGAGCTCTGGTTAGATGACATATTTAAATGGAAACAACTGAAGTAGATAATGAATTTACATTTTGGCTATTCAAGGGAAGAAACACCTACTGTCATATCATGGACTAAAGATATGAGACTGTTTTGACATTATAAGGTTCTCAAATAAATATACTCATTGGCTTAAGTTTGTTTTTTCCTGTGTATTTTTAATGCTACCTGGAGAGTTGGGACACTTATTGAAGGGGCATCAGATGTGACACTTCCTAAAATACAAATCTTCTGACAGCACTTACCTATTTGCAATCTTTCAATCTCTAACAAAATTTTCACAACAAATTCAGACTTTTTGAGATGATACATCATGCCCTTAGGGCCTCTGTAAGCCTCTCTAGTCTTACTCTGATTATTTCACACACACACACACACACACACACACACACACACACACTCATTCCACTAGTACATCAATATATATGCAATTCTTGCAATAAGATACCTTTTTAACTTATAGTTTTAATAGCTTCACACAAGCACTTTCTTGTACTCTTATCCACCTTTTTAATATTTAGACTCAGTTAAAATATTTTTCTAGGTCTTACAGTTTTGGGAGAGTGAATCTGCTTACTACTACAATACTAATCTATGCATACCTCTAACCAGTGCATCCAAATCATTCTACCATAATTGTAGGTTTAATATTTCTACCTCACCCAGTGGAGTTTAAGTACCTTAAAGATAGTTTATTTGTTTATAACATTTGGTGCATGGAATATAAAATACCTAAATCCATTTTATAGGATAAATGACAAATTAATTAATGGGATTTCTCTTAATATTATACATAGAAATGGATATTTCTCTTCTGATTTTTGGGTCAATTTTAAAAACATTTAGAAAATGTATTAAATATAAGACACGAATTAAAATCATCTATCATCCTACTATTCAGAAAATAAATAACTGTTAGCATTTACTTTTTACTGAATTCATTCACATATCCACACGTTCATAATTTAAATAAAAACAGAACATTCTAGAACTGAAGTTTTTATCATCATAAGCTGGCTATACCCATCTAAATTCCAGCATAGTAGCAAGTTGTTTTTTAAAGAAAAGAACAACTTTTTGCTAGGAAGAAACTCCAATGAGCCCTTCAGTTATTCTAAGGAGAGACTAGAGTAGATTGGAGAGACCGAGACAAATTGGAGTTAATTTGCTCAGTGAAACAATGTAAAAGAGATTCTCCTTCTCACATTATAATAGAATTGCTGATTTTTAGCTGAACATATGGCTGCCTAAAATGCAAACATTTCCCAGCCTGTCATGTAACGTGACTGAGGGCTGCACAGAAAGATGTAAGATAAAGCTATCTGCAACTGTTCATACCAGACAGCTGGCACATGTTCCTTGCCCCTTACTCTTCATTTGTTTCTTCATTCTGTATCTTAGAACATAGTGTGATGACTGGAACTCTACTTCTATATAAACAATTCTAAAATGACCTTTCTGAACATGAATCTGATATATATATCTTTGATTGTTTTATAGGGGACTAGTCCTAGAAATGGAATACATGCTTAATGCATTTGATCAACATTGTCAAATTGCACTGTAGAATGGTTGCGGCAAAATATAGCCTGACAAACAATGGATAAGTATTCCAATTCAAAATATTCTAAATATAACTAGATTTTCTCATGTTGAATCTTTGTAAATTTTTAAACAAAATCATTGCACTGTCATTTTAATATTTTTGTACTTAGTAGTTAGGTCAAATTTTATTCATAATTATATATTTTATAATTTTTCCTTCTTAGTGTGTTCTATAGTAACTTTTCCCTGGATTAGTTTATCATTTTCCTAATAATTGAAGAAGTTTGTATTTAAAATTTTAATTATCTTTGCCATTAAAGATAAAAGTATTTTTTTCCTAGTGTTAAATTTGTCTTTAGTTCTCATTAGGGTAATGTTTCAAAATACAAAATTTTAAAATATATATTAAAATATGCTTCTATGAGAAACATCAGTACAATGGTGAACTTAGGATTATTCATTGTTTAAAAAAAAAAAAACCTTATATCTAAATCTAAATATGTCTACAAATACAGAGAGAATAGGAAATAATGTCCAACATAGGCCTTAACTATAAGTTTGAGTGGAATCTTCTAATCCATGTTGAGAATACCTGCCTGCCTTTACACAGCTCAATCAAAAACTGTTTCAGCAGTTGACATTAACAAGACAGCACTACTCAGGGAAACTAGATAAAGCACATAATTTGTGACTAACTTTATTGTTTATTTCAAGAACTTTCTAAAAAACCATTTCTCTGAATGATATACAGTTCCATAGTTCTCTCTCTCTCTCTCTCTCTAAGACAATATATTTCTCCTTAGGGTAAATAATCCCTTTCTGAGGGTAATAAATCACTCAACTGGGCCAACCTCTTGCTTATCAAAATACTTTACATATCAAATTCTTGCCTCACTGTGTCCACCAGACCTAAACAATTCTATCACGAACTTCACCCAATACTAATCAAATTTATATATCAATGAATTTAAATCTGTCTAATGCCAGGTTCCCAAACTTTACAAATATGTGGCCTTGATGATCCCAACCCCCATACACAGTTCAGAAGAAATATCAAAAAATACATTAAGGTGGTGAGGTTAAACCTCCCTGACTGCTTGTTTAGTAGAGATAAGCTTTGTTTTGATTAAATAATAAGTTATTGACAGTTTGTTTGGTGGAATTTTTGGAGAGGCGTCAATAGATCGTATGGACTCTCTAGGAAACAGACTTTTTGTGTGTCTCCTCTTTCCTATTTAACTCCTCTTTCCTCATGCCTTTCTTCAGCATGTCCTTTTATGTCAGCTAGAGGGCATTTTCAATTCTAGTCACTAAGAAATCTACTTTTCCCTTAAGGATAGTCTCCAGTTTTTCTTTTAATTTTTTGTCTTTTTTTCATCTTTGACTCCAGCATAGTTTTTCAGTCATTGGGCTCCTTCAGACTCATTCTTTTTTTTTTTTAATGCCTACAGCACCTGGTATTCCTAGGTGGCCTCCCATCCAAGTACTAACCAGGCTCGATGCTGCTTAAAGACCCATTCTTAAATGAGTGGGCTGTGGGTGGAGTGGTATGGAGGAGTCATGAGGAGAGTGAAAGACCCACAGCTAGCCAAAATGAGCTTTTAGTAAAATTAGATTTCCAGTTAGCTGTCATGCTAAAACGAGACCTTCTTCTTCCTCTGTCTTGGTTTACATTATCAAATTTCCCCTTTTAAATCCTAGTAGATGAATTTAAAGGGAGAACAAAAGCTATGTCCCACCATATGTGACATTGTCCAGGACATATCACAGATTCTGCATCACTGAGTAATAGAGTAGGCACTAAAGGAGGCACAGATCACTGTCTTCAAATTCCACAAACTGAAATGTTTCTTTCTATCATGAAGTAAAGTTTTCTCAGAGTTAATCTTCAACTTCGATTACATATCAGTGTTATAGCAAAGAAAATCATCTGGATTATAGCAACAGGTATATTGCCAATTTGGTTTGTCAGAGCACTATGAGTTTTGAAATGAATGTATTCCATAAGCTTATACAGATCTTCCTAAAGTTTTCGTCAATTTTATAAACATGTAATGTTTTGTGAGTTTCATTTATGCCAAACAATCAATTGACTACTTTTACCATTTTCAACAGGGATGCAATTCTTATTTTATTTGGGCTCATCATTCAGATATCAACGCAATATGTTTTTGTTCTGCACATATGTAATTTTATGTAAATGTCTTTTTCACACAGTATTCATTGCATTTTCCAGAGGGAATCTTACTTATCCTTTAATATTTCATAACTAATTTTTTTCATATATTTCACCTATTAAAATATAAATTCTAGTAAAAATATATTAGTGATTCATGATATTTACATAAAAATAGTTTTTCAATAAACTATAAACATATTCAGGTAGTCTATTCTTGTGCTGTAATCAGAAAACATCAAATTTTACATTAAGATATCTTTTTGCAGCTGCTCTTTTTAATATTATTACCATCTTTTTAAAAAAAATGAGAGAAAGCAGAGTTTACAGTGGCATATTCACAAATTCTACTCTCAATTTTATATATCTTGAGGTTGATCATGTTTTATTTTATAAAAGTCTCTCTGAATAACAATATATCCCCTTATTTCTCCCTTTTCTCTTACTAAAATGCAATTTACTAGACATAGTTATAAACCTGTGGTAATCTTCAACTCAATAAATATTTATTTAAAAAATTTATTGATGTCCAATAAGTAATACAAATTAGAATCAAACAGCTCTTGAGTCAAGGAGCTATTTTATCATATGAAAAAGAGCTGCTATCCAAGAAAGCATTGATAGATTAAAATACTTTAGAAAATGAGAAAGCAGTTTAGAAATCTCAACATTTTTGATAAATTGAGAAAACAGATTGGAACCTCACTTTATATAATACACTGGACATAGAAGAGTGTAGTCGGAAGGACGCAAGCTACAGTTGATGAGCTGTGGAAAGAAAATATTAAACTACATAGTGCCTTTTGAAATGGACAGGAATATTCTCATCTTACCTTCCAAAAGCATTGTTACCGTTGTTTTTTTTTTTTTAATTGTATTTATCTTGCAAAACATTTTATAAACTGATGACTAATGGTGAGATTATCTTTTTCATCTTAAATGACCTACCAGACAATCAGAGAACATTGCACTGGCAGAGCAAGAGAAGGAAGAACATGTAATTGGGCAAAGCGGGAATGTAGGCCATATGCAAAAAATTATGAACAATAATTCAGGAAAATGATTAGGCTATATAAGGCTTAGAGTTGTACCCCATTAGATAGATATCTCAGTTCACGAGATAATTGTTGGTATGATAATGCATTGCAATTGTCTTTATTACTAGATATGTTTCTGTTCCAAAGGTTAGAGAGCTTCCATTACACATGTCTTTTCCCTCCTGTGGTCATATACCCAAGTCCTGAGTTGCTCAACTGAAATGAGTGAGATTCTTTGGCAGAAAAGAATATTTTACAAAGAGGATGCTTGCTTAAGCTGCTAGCTAACCCAGTAATTCCTTATCTCTAACTCTATCTTTAAAGAGTCATTGTAATTAATTTCTGGGTAAAATCACATGTTCTGTTTAGGCATCTTAGCCATCTTCATAATAGCTTCACTTCAGAGTTGTAGTCAATCAGCCCTTGTCACATTCTGTTTTGTGTTAGCCAACTGTAGCCTTATTATCTGCAGAGATTAGATCTATGCAAATATTTTCCAGAGATAACTTTGAGTGGTGAGAAGACAAGGTAATAGGAACTGCATAGGCTTTCCCTCTCTAAAGCTTCTACAAAAGACTAAACCCAGAAAGCGGCAACAGTTCCAAGGACTTGTGCCTGACCTGGCGCCGTTTAGTAGGTGATGGAAAAGAATTGGCATTTTTTAAAGTGGGAGAATGATATGATCAGAATTGAACACTGCTGAAAGCAGTTTGGCAGCAGTATCAAAGTTGCATAAGAAGGAAAACATAAATTATTTAAATAGACCAAGTGTAAAGTAATGAAAGCCATTAAGAGGCATCAAAAGGCAAACTTAGATCTAGATTTAAAAGGCAGAGTTAGAATGCACAGGACACTGCAACTAATAGAATAGGGAGAGACACTAAGGAAGGAATAAATAACCAAGTTTTCAAGTCTTGGTGGTTGAGAAAATATTGAGTTTATAGACAGAGGAATTCAAAAGAAAAAAGTAGTTTTGTGGTGGAAACAGTCAAAATTGGGTTTGTGCCCAGCAGGGAATATACATAAATATGTTCAGAAGACAAAAGAAAATTAAATCTGATTCGTGAAAGAAAGATGAGAATCAGAAATTTAGAGGTACAGACTTAGTTCACACACACACAAGATGAAAATTCCCCAATGCAAAAAATATGGTGAATGTGTTATTAAAAAAAGTTTATATTTAGGAAAGAAACAGCAGATGGTTATTGTTATCTTTAAAATATATCATATTAACCTTCAAATAAATATCTTTCTTATTAAAACAAGGAAGCTAATGCTAAATTCCTAATTGTAATATTGGAATAAGAAACAAAGAAAAAATATCAATGGGACTAACAAGCAAGTTTAATTTGGGGAAGGGGAAGTTCTATCTTTGGTTGCTCAAAGTTAGAATTTTAAAAGCAAAGTCTTTAAAAGGACTTAAAAAGTGAAGTCAAATAAATTACCCTCAAGTTTCAAGTATTGGTGCCCATTATGTATACATACATCAGCAAATCATTTCATAGCTCTAAGTTGGAGTCTGTTGAATCAAAATGGGCAAATTAAAGGGGAAAACTTCTACAGAATTTTATTCTATTTTAAATCAAACACACATAAAAAATTGTATAATGTGTATTCTAACATTTTGAACCAAAAATTCAATGTTTATAGGCCTCAGGCAAATGTTCAATGCCTTCCAAAAGTATTAGGCACACAGTCAAGAAGAAAATTCACTTTCCATTGGAGCCTACTAAATCAACACCTGTCATATTAAATTCCTCATCTATTTCCACTGTTTAGAAAATACAGGGGCTAATCTTATTGTGAAAGTTCAATATAAAAACTACATATTATATATGAAGCTTGAATCATGGTAAATAAAGCAAATCAATGAATAGTTGTCGATCAGGCTTTATTTTTGCAATTTAGACCTTTTAAAATATGAAAATTTAGAATGAATGTATTTTATAATTGGAAGGGAGGGTCTTAAGAGATTATTTACACCAAAAGATATGCCATGGAACTCGGGAATCATGAAAGAAGCTTGGATCATTCCACAAATGTTTATTCAACCTTTACTTTTAAAACCTGTGGTAACATACTATATGTACACTGAAATATCATATACTAAATATCAAAACATTATTTGTTATTAGTTCTGAGTTTATACTTTGAGAGTAATTCACCCTGGAGAGGAACCTGAGATACAACCTCTCCTACTATGCTTATGGAATTGAAGAGTATAAAGAAATTACAAATTCAGTTTTACAAATATATTACCACATAGCAGAGGTACCACACTATATGTGGGATCCCTTCCAAATCACAGACACGGAAAATTTAAGTTTTTCAAAATTTTTAAGGACACACACAAGAATAAATATAACAAAGGGTTATAGAAAAGTAAGGTAAAGAAAACAAAGATGACAAAAATGATAAAACTAACGTCAAGTGATAACATGATTAACTCTCACTTTTATATATATTTTAGCCTATACCATCTGGTCTTCCTAGGTGGTCTCCCATCCAAGTACTAACCAGGCCCGACCCTGCTTAGCTTCCGAGATCAGAAGAGATCGGGCGTGTTCACAGTGGCATGGCTGTAGACTTTTTAAATATTTATATGTTAATCATAACTAACCTATTATTCTCATACATTAACTTTATAAGTATCAAATACTATAAATTTTACATATAAAATTTAATATATAAATTCTGATTGTAATGTTGAACACATGGTCACCTTGCCTTCTACAGGTATTTATCTTAGTCAGTTCAGGCTGCTATAACAAAGGCTAGAAGTCTGAGAATAGGGTGCCAGTATGGTTGGGTTATAGTGAGGACCCTTTTACGAAATGCAAATTGCTGACTTCTTACATCCTATGTGGAAGAAAGAGAGTTAGCTCTCTAGCCTCTTCTTACAAGGGCAGTAATCCCATCCACGAGCACCCACCCACCATGACCTAGTTACCTCTCAAGGGCCCCCGCCTCCAAATACCATCAGATATAAGTTAAAAATGAAAAGAAGAAAAATGTTTATCATGCAAACTCAAATAACAAGAAAGCTAGAGAGGCTATATTAATTTAAGATAAAATAGGCTTTAGGAAAAAAATATCACCAGAGATAAAAAGGAGAACTTCATAATTATAAAAATATAAAGTCATCAAGAAAATATATAAATCTTAAATATGTATGTAAATAATAACAAAACTTAAAGAACTTTTGAAAAGAATTTAAATTATATTTATAATTTAATTTTCCAGTAAGTTGTTGGTATTATACAAAAATACAAATATATATACATGTATGTATATGTGTGTGTGTGTGTGTATATATATATATATATATATATATATATATATATAAAACTTTACCTCATTCAGAAGAAAAGGATTTTACATAGAGAAAGCAATGTTATTATTTCCCTATAGTACAAAACACATTGCATGATAAGTTTTCCTTCCCAAAGGAATAAGCCGTTTTATTTTCTATTCAAAGGGTGAATGAATTGTGGTTGAACAAGAGCACAGGAAAGTTCTATTAGTAAATACTGCTTTGAAATACTGCCCTTAGTGATCATATAACTTTGCTGCATTTTCCTATTTTAAAGTTAACATCACAAAATTTTACACAAACTGACAATCATTCTTTTGCTAGTATGCAAATTCAAGTAATACAATACAGTGAAATTATATTTGGAAAATAGTTTCTCTGCATAACTAATTTACTTTACTTTCGACGTGGCTGGTAAATATACAACATTTTTCTATTTTCCTCAGTAAGGGCAAGAAATACAGCTTTTAACATTAAATCTGACAAGAGTTTGAGAGGTTAGAAATGGCAGCATTGGGCCTCTTCTCTCTGTCAGTCACTCACCACGCACTGAACTAATCTCCTCAACATAGACAAAATACACATCAAAGGAAGGAACTTTAGACATAAAAATAAATAAACTTTAAAGAAAAACTTTTGTGCAGAATATGTGATTTCCACACAATCCCCAAAAGCCCGAATTGTTAAAGAAAGATAATGATATCTCAACATAAGTAGAAATCATCTTGAATGACAACACTCAAGCCCTCTCAAAGTAATAGTAACAAACGTCCAGCATATAAAATGTATGCATCACTAAGCTTTCACTGATTTTGTTTATATGCCTGTTGGTTTAAAAGTTACAATATATGGTCTGACAGTAAAATGTTATGAGAAAGGAGATGCTATATTTACGTGATCTTCAGATTACGTTTTATATTTGATTAGAACCATAAGTAGCATTATCATTGTCAGGTGGCACATGAATGCTATTCCTCCATAAAGAGGATATGTTTAAGAAGAAGGGGAAAGGAAAGGGAAAACAAAACAAAACGATACCAACAGCATTAGAGTTATATGTTTTTGAGAGAGTAAAGAAATCTGCTCTTGGGACACCCCTCATTTCAACCACATAATATAAATTCTTCACACCCAAATGTATCTAGATATTTATTTGCTCTCTCTCTCAAAATCCGGGGACAAAGAAGTGTTGTTTAACTAAAGTTGGATTGAATTTCTATTAGAAATCTAATAGATCCCAGAGCTTTATGCATACTAGACCACTTAGTTAAAAACCTAATAGAGAGTGGTTACTACTGCATCTGAGAGTTTCTAAATCAGTGCTTAGGTACAGCTTAGTGTGCCTGAAGAGCTTGTTAAAACACAGAGTCCTAGGGTTCAGATTCGTGTTTAGACACAAGAACTTGCCGTTCCATAAAGCTCCAAGGTAATGCTGATGCTGCTAGTTAGCAGATGTCATTAAATAGTATTGTTCTTTTTTATCACTTGGCAATAGGTATGTCCAGGTGGATTAAACAAACACCTATGTTAAATTCTCTAAAATTAAAAAACAAAACAAACAAACAAAAAAAACGGGTAAGTCAGATTCAGCCAATAAATTTTTAGCGAAACTATCTTTCCTTATATAGGTATCAGAGACAACAAGGAAAGTTGAAAACTATTTATTTTTCAGGTTCACAATTCTAACCAAGAGTCTCAGCCCTATAAGGTCCTTAGATAGATAAATGAGCTTCATCAGAAGGACGACCTTTATAAAAAGTGAGAAATCTATCCAGTATTACATAAAATGTTAGTCCTGTGGTCACCAATGGTCATAACTGTATCTCTATATTTGTTAAATGAGTTCTTTCTAACAAAAGCAGGTCACATGCCCTGATTAGATTGGGGAATGGTGTGTGCGGGGTTCATGACTGTGGCATATTGAAGAAATCTAAAAATCTGCAGTATTCTTATAATTTTAAAGTGATCATTCTGAAATTACTATAGAAACTGACATTTATTCACCATCGAAGTCAGAGTCCAACAAGAAGCTAGAAAATCCACAGTAGTTTAAACAGGGGTCTTTTAATATAAAGAATAATTATCTATAATAAAAAGTAACTATGAAATATAAAGAAACTCTATATGGTATACCCTCTACAGGATACCATATATATATCCTGTACCTAAGGATATATATCCTATACCCAGGGATATATAGGATTATACTTTTGGGTCTGACTGCCAGGCCAGAGTTGCTCTGGAGTTTTCTGGACAGGCAGTGGACCACTCTTCAGAATTCAGAGAATCAGCAACTGATGGTATAAACATGCAGTGGAAGTCCAGGTACTGATAGGGACAAGAGGCCTTCAGAGTGTACAGGCCACATGCGAGCAGCTGTGAGCAGGCAGCAAGGTGCTTCTAGAGGGAGTTTAGGCACTGGAGACTTGGACAGACGGCCTTCAGAGTACACACTGTCCAGAGGCTCTGATTTCACTGCCCATAGAACCAAGGAAAGTTTGTCTTCTCCAGACCAATGCTGCAAGACCCCATAGAGATGACCTCATGGGCCTATGTTGGGGCAGAGCTCCTTGGCTGTTCTCACACTCACGCTCATTCCTTCCTTTTCAGCATCTCCCATTTATGGAGGAACACCATATACCATCTGACAGAAAAATATCACTTACTTTTCTAATCCAAACTTAAATGGTAATCTGAGGATCATAAAAATAACATCTCCTTTCCTGTAACATTTTAGTACATCAATGTTATAACCTTTTAAACAAAATGGCATATAAACAAAATCAGGGAACACTTAGTAATGCATATAATTAATATGATAGACATTTGTAACTATTAAGTTGAGGAGGCTTGAATGCTGTCATTCAAGCTGATTGTTGCTTACTGGATTTATTTTTCTCCATTTTGTATAGTTTTCCATTTCCTTAATTTCTGCTTTTATCTTTGTTGGTTTTTTCCTCTACTTTTGGGGTTAAATTTACAATTTTTTGAGCTCTTAAGGTGCAAACTCAGAAGACTTGATAATTGATCTCAAATTTCTCTTCTAATGTAAGTAACAAAGCACAAATTTCCCTCAAAATATTACTTTTGCTGCAACCCACAAATTTTAAAAGGTTATTTTTTAAATTTTTATTCAGTATCAAATGTTCTTCTAATTTCCATTATAATGTCCCCTTTGACCCATGAGTTTAGAAGTATTATATAAAGTTTCCAAATATTTGGGGTTTTCGAGATATATTTTTCGATTTATTTCTAATTTAATTCCATGTTCTCAGAAAACATACTCTAAGTGATTTCTATTTTTTAAAATTATTGGAACTTTTGTGGACAAGCGTATGGCCTATTTTGGTTAAGGTTCCATGTACAATTAATTGAAAGTAATGTGTATGCAGTTGTTGGGTATAGTGTTCTATAAATGTTGATTAGGTTAAATTGGTTGATAGTGTGATTCAAGTATTCTACCTGCTTCTTGATTTTCTGTCTACTTGTTCTTTTCCAGATAAAGGAGTACTGAAATTACTGACTTTAATTGTAGACATTTCTATTTCTCCTTTCAAGTTTGCCTCATGTGCTTTTTTTTTTCTCAATTACAGTTGGTCTTTAATATCATTTTATATTAGTTTCAGGTATATGGCATAGTGATTAGACTTACATAATTTACGAAGTGATCCCACAAATTAGTCTAGTACCCACCTGGCAATATATGTACATAGTAAAGTATTATTGACTATTGCCTTACATGTTTTAAAGCTTTTATTTTTTTACATACACTTCTAGGCTTATTGTTTCTTGATTTACTTACTCTATATTCATTGGGAAATGTCACCTTTATCTTTGGTGATATTCCCCGTACTAAAGTCAACTTTAATATTTATATAGGCACTTCAGCTTTCTTATTATTAGAGTTTGCACAGTATATCCTTTCCCACACTTTTGCTTTTACATCATGTGTCACTATAATTAAAATGTGCTTCTTGCAGAGGGAATATAATTAATAATTACTTTGTTTTATCCATTTTGAGGATCACTGCCTTATAATTGGCATGTTTATTTCACTTACAATTAATACAATTATTTATATAGTTCGATTTCAGTCTATTTTTGCAATCAATTTTCTATTTCTCTCACAGGTTTTTTAATCTTTTCTTTTCCTTCTATTATTTGGATTTTTTTTTTTTTTAATCTTAAATGATATCTCCTCTTTGGTTTACTTTCAACTATCTTTCATGAGGTGTTCCATTGGGCAAATATGTATCTTTAACTTATTACAGTCTCTAATCTCATTGTTTTTGCTATCATTGTCATAAATTTTACTTATTCCTATAGTACAAACCCCATACATATTGCTATCATTTTGCCTCAAATAAATAATTTTTTCAAAGTAATTTAAAAAATAAAAATGTAATAAAGTCTATTATATTTACCAGCATGTTTACCACTCACATAGATCTTCTTTTGTGTAAATTTGTCTAGTTTACCCCTACTGTTTTGTTATGACCTGAGTTCTCTATGGAATTTTCTGAGTTCTTAACATGAGCTCTCCATTCTGACCGACCATACTCAAAGGTCTCTCAGCTTATTGCAGTTCTGGCAATTATTTAGTTTGAAGATCCCTCATGATGGTTCTTACCCATTTTTGATTCTTTGCATGGCCCTGTGGAATCTTACCCTTCAGATGTGCAGTTTAGTACTTAAAGACTCAAGGGATCCCTATGCAGATTTCTGGAGTTCTTTTTCTGCATAGTTTAAATAAAAACTAAAGCCAAACTCTACTCCTTTCAAAAAAAAAAAAAGACCTTAGACTTATTTAAATCTGATTAATTTTTACTTGATGTATATGTTACTTCTGTCATTTTTTCTACTTTTTATAACAACACAAATAGAAGCAGAGCTATAAGTTAGGAGGATACAGTGGTAATTCAGTTGATAAATATAATGTCAGAATAGGACAGCAATTGTGGAAATGAGAAGTTGTTGGTTTTGGAGTATTATTTTGAAGATATTGCAGAATGAATTTGTTGATGGATTAGGTGTGAGTTATTATAGGAGAAAAGGAGTCATGGCTGACTCAAGCTTTTTGACCTGATTAACTGGTAGATTTGCATTGTCATCTACTGAGGAAAAAAATCATGTGAAAAGCAAGTATGAAATATAGAAAACATGAGTTGTATTTGGGAGAACATAGTGAGAGAGTAGCATCCTACAAGACATCTGAGGAAAGTGTTTCAAAAGAAAGATGAATCAAATGCGTCAAATACCACCAATAGCTTAACTACTCTGAGGTGAGATGGGCACCAAGATTTGGTAACTTAGGGTTTATAGATGACAATGTAAAGATCTGTTCCAGTGAAGCAAACTGACAAAAGTGTAACTGGAATGGATTTAAGAGGAAATGCAAACAGAAGATGTAGAGCCAGCTAATAATTACAACTTTTGTTAAGTACTTCTGCTGTAAAGAAGAGCATAGCAAGAGAGTGGAAGCTGGAAATATTGGAAACACAGCAGAAGCTATGCCCTGGAAAAATAAGTGGCAAGAAACGTAATCTGGAGGAAAGGTAGAAGGAATGAATTTAGGCAGCACTTCAATCATTTAATAGGAAAGAAGGAAAGAAGGAAATGGAGATACAAAAACATTAAGTTGGTAAGTTATAATTAGTACAAGTTTGCAATGTTAGGAGGGAAGAAGGAAGTTGATTAGTGGTTTTCAGAAGTACTAGGTGAAGGAAGCTGAGTCCGTTCAAACACTTGAACTGCAAAGGCCAAAACCATGTAGTATCACCACTTACTGGATTCTGCAAACACATGCTGGTAACTTAAAGAAGATGTCATCCTTTCATAAAAATTCTTAAATTCTTTTATGTTCTGAAATGACTTTAAAGTAACTTTGAAATCAAACTTTTAAAAATTGAAATGGAAATATCTTTTTTAGATATTGTTATGAGCAATAACTTTTATATTTTATGGAAAATGTTTAACTAATATAACTCAAGGTGCTTTAAAAATAATTACTAATCAGAATATAGAGTTACCATGTGGTGGAATGCTTTGCCTGATTTCAAGAAATGTGTAAAGTTTGGAAATAGGTGGGAAGGTCCTTCATGTCTGAATAGGTTGATATAGAATAAAATAGGAGGCTAAGAAATGTTCCAACTACCTGCCCATATAATTTCTAAAGGCAAATTCAAGAAAAAGAGAACACAGATGTTATCCTGTCAGTAACGATATTGAAATAGATGAGGTCCAAGGAGAACTAGATGAAACAAAGTCTGTCTCCTGGCTCCTCTCTGTTAGGATAAGAAGGTTAACAAGAAGATTTGGGTCAAGATGGAAGATGATGAACAATCATAATTACATATGCATTTGATATATTTTCTTTACTTTGATTCTGTTTAAAGGGAATAAATAATGATTCATAATATATTCAGAGAGTGAATTTTTGCTTCTAGCTTATAATTCCTGAAGGAATTGACTAGTGATGACAGCACAGCCTACAAAGCTGTCAGTTCTCTATTTGCTAGTTTCTTTGGGATTTTGCTTTTCTTTTCTTTGTTTGTATGTTTAAACGAAATAAAAGTGCACCTCCCCAAAGATATTTTTCAGATATATATATATAGATATATATATATAGATATAGATAGATATATATAGATATTCAGATAGATAGATATATATTCACATATATAGATATATATATCTGAAAAATATCTTTGGGGAGGGTGCACTTTTATTTTATATATATATATGACATTCATTTCAGCATTTGCATTTGAAAAATAATTGTTTTATGTGTCTGGTGAGCTACACAAAGGTAAATGAAATTAAACTTAGAGAATGCATTCTTATGAAAGCATATGTTCAGAGACTGAGAAATCAATAAGCTCCCTGAAGTAAACAAAACCTCTAGGATAACATGCAATGGTGGGTTCCATATTACAACCAATAGAGCAGGGAACTGCAACATTTTGCATAGACATCAGTTGTACAGAATAGTAATTTTACAAGGAGCCACTCTCCATACATTAGACATACTTAAGACAAAGCTAAAAAAAAAGTCTTTCCTAGTCCCAACCTGAATATGAAAATAATCATCTACACATGCATAGAGAACAAGATATAAATGATCCAGATAACTGTAGCTAGTAATAAATTTGCAGAAACAGTTTTATCTTGATAATTGCTTCCATTCTCCACTTCTTTTACATGACTGGAAACTAGACTTTTAAGATTACAATGAAAAACAGTGTGAAATAAATGATCAAGGCAACATCAGCAAAAAACTAATTCTTTATCACAAAGCCACTATGTAGTCTCCCATTGCTGTGACCCATGCTCCTTTCATCTAATTCCCTAATTTTGTAAGATATTCAGAAATAGACCTCTTGCCTATCTTTCAAATATTCTCTAAGCCCTTCAACAAAAAATTTTCTAAATTAATAGTTAATAAGCATTATCGAAAAACCAAAGTTCGTTCATGATAAGCTTTGTCTACATTTATCATGAGATTTAATTTTTCCCACTGTTACTGGGAAAACTGATTTTATTTTTTTAGTAATTATCACCTCTATGGGGTTTAGTCCCAATGTGTATCTATAAATGGACCTTTTTTCCCAAAATTATTTTAATTCACGCTATAATTAGTGTTATTTACAATTAGATGTTATCTTGTCAAAAGATTATCCAGATCTTTCCCTTAATCTACTATAGTACATATTCATATTTGCATGTTTCTGTGTTTCTATAATTTCTTTAAAAATTAGGATATTGACAGAATATTTCCGTTAACAAAATAATTTTTCTAATAAGTGTAAATATTTTTTTTAATTATGGTGACACTGGTTAACAAAATCCAGTAAGTTTCAAGTATACAGTTCAACAGTAAGTCATATATATATCACTTTGTGTGCTCATGGCCCATAGTTAGATTTCATTCTGTTACCATATACTTGACCATTTTTATCCCATCTACCTCCCCACTCCTCCCCACCCTCTGGTAACCACTAGTCTACTGTCCATGTACATGAGTCTCTGTTTATCTAAAAGCAACAAACAAACATGACAAACAAACAGAGGTGTAACTATTTCCCATCAGAAGCTCTGACATCTCAAGGACATTGATATTTACTGATATAGAACCGCCTTGTTTAAAATTGACTTTGTATTTTTATTCCATTGACCCAGTAGCATTATTTCCATGTAATTCTTCTAAATATCTACTCTTCAGAGCTTATTCTGGCCAGGATCCAGGCTTTTAATTTTTCCCAAATAAAATACAAGGCTGTATCTATCCAAAGCTGTGAAGACCAAACAGAAAAGACAAACAACATAAAAGAAATCCCAAAAGGTGCAGTGAATTCTAAAAATGTATGGCTTAAAGCCAAAACCAAACAAACTGGCTTTTTGCTGATGATTATATTGGAGGAGAAATTGCTGAAGCTAAAGCAATGGGATGACTGAATATAGAAAATGAGGAAAGTGAATATATATTCCAAATTTATCTGAGATATGAACAAAAATAATTTATTTTCCTCTGCACATTTTTCAATTTCTAGTAACCTCTGCAATATGTACCAGGCTAATAAAAATACACCCTCTTACACAATTAGTTCTTAAAAGAGAAACCCACTTATTGGAAAAGTATAAGTTAAAAGACCTCTAAACAGCATCATTTTTTTCTACTTTCTCAGTAAAAAAATAAACTATTTGCTTTCGATGGTGCTCCATAGGCTTATGAGTTTGATTAATGCAGATAACAAAAACAGAAAATACAAAATAAAACAGCTCATCTAAACCTAGTCCAGATGCCTGATCATCACTGAATCCTCAAAGTTATTTTCTGAAGAAGTCCCTCCCCTGAATTAGAAATTATTAGATTTGGTGGTATTAAAGAAAAAAAATATATATTCTGACACTTGTTAAAATGGTAAGGAAGACTTAATTCATAACTACTTCAATCAATATCAAGACTACCATAATAGGGAAGAGAGTTCTGGCTTAATTCTAAATACAATAATATAGTTGAGGATTTATAACCAAGAAACAGAATAAAGGAGTCAGTAGGTAAAAAAATTATTAAGAGGAGACATTAACAGTAGGGGGATTCCTGCTAAACTGACAAGAGTCTTGCTGAAGGCAGATCAAGGACCTACACATCAAAGATGGAGGATGAGGAACTAGTTCAGATATCAAGGGTCATCAGATATCAAGGGTGGAGGGATTCTTACTAAAAGGACTTAGCAGAAACCTTGTTAAATTTGGGCAATGGAGGCCTGGCAAGAACACAGCATACAGAGAAGGCCAAAGTTGAAAAGGAGTCTCAGAAGAATCTAAAGTTTTATTAGTATAATTTAGAAACTCCAAACTGACAGTGGATTAAACAAATGTAGATTCATTTTTTTTTAATCACAGCATAGGACAAAAAAAAAAGCTCTATGACTTCAGGAAAACAAGGTCATAGCTGTTGCTAGAACATGTCTTTAAGTCACGGTTTACAGCTCATGGTTCAAGATGGTCAAATAAAAATAAATCTGCTCCCCATCCACCCAGCAAATACAGAACATGCAAAAGTCTGTGTGGCTCATCTTTGCTCCACGTATTGCTGGCTGGAATAGCTCTACTGTTGCTGGATTATCCAATATAGCCTCATGTATTCACTTGGTGTGGGGGATGGCTTCGTACTAATTTTGATTGCGGCAGCTTTGTTCTTCTCCAGGGGCCTTTCTCCTTCTTTGTGATCTCTTATTCCCCAGGGTTTCTCTTTTTCCACATAGCCTCCCAGGCAGGTCCTGAAATTCTTTACACAAAGGCTGGTTTCCAAAAAGTAAAAATGGAAACTCTAAGATCTCTTAAGATTATGGCCAAAAGTTGCACTGTTATATCTATCACATTTATTTATTTATTTATTTTTTTGGTCAAATGAAGTTAAGGTAAGCCCAGACTCGACAAGAGAAAATGGACTCCCCTGCTAGATGGGAGGAACATTATACATATACAGGAGTAAAACGAATTGCTGACAGCCATCTTTGCAGACAGTCTACAAGGGTTAATCTTTAAGCTTTCATGTTCATTCAATGAACTGTACCATACTTTAGTACTTTTGAATAAAAGCAGACTTTTGGGACTTCTTTATCATCTCCTCTTATAGATTTTAACCAAACCCAGAACCTCTTCACACCCTTTATGTTTGGCTGACACAGTATCTTTGAGTTGTTTTTGTTCCTCCAAATATATATTTTCCTATCAAAACATGTATATATAGTGATTAATTAATATTTTAACATCAAATTCCAGTACATGAATTCTTATTAACACCAGGCACCATGACAAAACATGACAGAAATGGACTAAATAGTGAGATATATGAAAATGGAGAGTGCGTCCCCAAATTATTTATATCTCATTACAGAAGTTTAGTATTTTTTCCTCCTTAGAGAAATAAAGTGAAATATCAAATTATTCAAACTGAAGAGAATTTCAAGCCCATCTCAAACAAGAAACATTTCCCCTGAAGTATGTTCTGTTCAGAGTATATGTGCAATATAATGCCAAAATCTGGGATTACTTGGAAAAGGACACTGATAACATTGGCAAGATGGTCACTGAAGTAATCTTGAAAGTATGTTCTGTGGAAAATTGACATTTTAATTTGCATAGCAGAAAAGAGAAATGTTAGCCATCTTATGTATAGATTCGTGTGAATACTCATATTTTGTATTCTTTCATATTCAAAGTTAATCAGAATAAGAGGTAGAAATTTCAAAGAGATGATTTGTCTCTCAAATTAAGGAATAAAGTTTGGACCACTAGAACCACAAAACAGATTGTACTTCAGGCACAGGTTGTATATACCTTATTCAATACCTAGTATGGAGTAGGTACTTAATATAATTTTTTTTTTTTAATGAAATAGTGAATGGCCATCTAAAGGGCAAGGTGGGAAAAGGTTTCCTCAATGAACAGTAGGAAGAAGTACTAATAATTCATAAAATTATTTTTAGATCTATAAATCTAAAGGAGGCAGACTCCCTTTATATCCTATCTAGAAAGGTTCATCAGTGAAAGAAACAGAACAATCATCTTATGAAACTGCTAAATATTCTGCTAGCCTGGAGCATTAAGAAAATTATAGCACAGTATCAGTGCAATGGCCATGAAAAGACACATTGGAGTAGTAATGGCATTTTACCTTACTATCTATCATTTCAGTTCTTGTGATTTTTCCCCTTAGATGTGTTTACAATAGTGTATCTGTCCTTTTATATTTTTATTAAGTTTTCATGCTTATTAGAACTTATGTTCTATAGACCAATGATCCTATCTACTTAATTTTCTTTGTATTAAGGTATAAGCTCAAGTAGGCACCAAATAAATGTTAATTCAAGATTACTTTCAGGATATTTATCTCCAATGATTATTTGATTTTTTAAAATAATATTATACATCAAAACCAATATTTCAAGCTTGGATAATTTCATATAAGAAGAAATTATCATTATGAAAGTATAAACACATAATAAACACACGCTACATTTTTTCAAGTGATTTCACATAAGAAATAGATCCTAACTTTTCTCAATCTCTAACATTGTAAAAATTAATTTAATAGCGAAATTACCTGAAGATATCTCAGGTAAAAGTAGATCCCTTAAAGCTCATGGAACTTTTACTTTGAAGTGATTTTTAAAACTATAAAAGTCTTCAGTAAAGTAAGTAATAGGCATTTCAGAAGTGCCAACCTCCATCTTTCACAGCCACAGTTCAACTTCCATCAGTGGGAAGTGATCCTTAGGAAGGGATAAGAAAACCTTTACTTTTATGGGTGAGTTTCATAATTTTAGTCCATCAGTTAGGCAAGGGTAATGCTATTCTTGAGACCCATGAAAATAATACTAGTTATCAATCTTTACTCACTGTGATGCTTATTATTAATATTTCAAACTGAAAGTTTTTGAGTTAATAGGGAAGTTTATCTCTTTTCCCCTGTGAAAGAAAGAGTAAATGTCTGCAGAAAGAGTAAAGTAAGGTTTTTCCTTTTTCCTACCTACAGAGAAAATATTGTAGTACTCTACGAGAAAAAAAAAAAATGCTCTTTTGTTCCTTTATTATTAGCAACCTTAAAAAAAGACTGGGGGGCGGAACTCTAGCTAAAATGACTTTAGGGGATACTGAGTAAAACGTATATTTTACACAAAATACTTAATAATATGATACATAAATCATCACACTAAAACCCGTATTGTAAGTTGACTCAGGGGAAGTTACAAAGGTCAAAGCTTAGACAAGTAATAAATGAGGAAAGTGTCCTCATACCTGAGGAGAGGTGTTGTATCAGGACAGAGATTTTCTACATAACTGATTTATTAGTGCTTTCAAGCAAAATGTACTAAGAATCTTGCTCATGAAGTTCTCCTGCTGTTAATTCATGCTGTTTCTATTTACATTAATGCCGTGCGTGTATATTTGACTCCTGTTCACAGATTTGCTATCAAATAGTAGGACACAATCTTTTTCCTAAGCAACAGAGAATCAAGAAAATTTTACACATAGAAGTGTCCAATTTAACTCTGCTAAAGAATGTTATTCAATACCTGTATTTCAGATTCAATAAGACTGAGAAAGGTAGCTGTGTTTCATGTCAAACTGAAAGGAATCATCATCTATTCTTGTCAGCCAACCTCAAAATTTGAAAATTATGCTTGATTTACTTGCCACCTGAACACCATTTAGCTATTTGTCCAGTCTTGTCAATTTTACCTCCACTGTATCTCTCATGTTGATACCTTCTTTTCCAGTTTCTGTGAAAATAAGAGTGCAAATAACATGACCTTTCAACTTGTTATTGGCATACTCTCCTAATTAGTTTTCCTAACACTCAGCTTCTCCTTCTCCAGTTTGTTCTTCTCATAAACATAAGATTATTCTGCCCAAAATGTCTCACTGATCACACAATTTACATGATCCAAAGTCATTAGGGTTTTCTGTGAGCAAAAATGGTTTTAGGTCCATCATATTTTAAGTTCAGAAGAATTAAAAATATATAAACCTCACATCATTTAATTCGGATAACAAATTTTTTCAGGAACTACAAATGCTGAAATAGTTATTAATACTTAAGGTTGGTTATAAGCTGGATGTATAGAGCGGTGACATCGCTGATCCAAAGCTAGCTAATTAACTTAACCTGCAGCAAAGAACTTTGACTATTCCTTTGATATTGGAAACATATGTAAAAGCGATTATTTTAAAAAAAAAAAGTGTTTAAAAATAAAATGAATTTATTTGAACAGACTAATATCAAACCAAAAAGATAAACCTTCATTTGTCAATACAGCATTTAATGTCACTTTTCAAGTATGAACTATCTCCTAAATGCTCTCCTCTCATTCTTTTCAGCTAGCATCATGGCTCTTTTGAAATTTCCTGTCTCGGATATAAATTTTAAGGGAAACACAGAATCTCAAACTTTCATTCTACATACAAAAGAAAGTAGGATGAGCCCATATATATTAATTTCTGACTGATTTCACCCACATATTTTTCCTCTATCTTACTCTTTATTAAAATTTCTACTGCCATTAAATTGGTTATTTGTATTCTTTTGTATGTAATTGAGGGTATTGTCATAAATTCCACATTGAAAAGCCCTATTTTGGGCCTTCAACTGATCATGGCCCTCTAAATGTCATCACTCAAATGGTAAAGAAAAAGGGAAGACCTACAACTGGCCAAGCTTACAGGAAAGACAACCCGACTTTTCTCTGGGGAAGTTAACTCTCTAACAAGGGTGCAGGTTTCCAGAGCAGTCATTTGTGAGAAGCAATAAACAATATGTGAATTTCCAAAATATCAAAGCTGAAGGTTCACTCCAGGAAGACTTAAAGACTTCTCTTCTTTAGAATCAATAATTCGCTCATGTTAAAGGCAGAGTAACCATGCTAATAATTGGAAATAAAATAGTGAACAAACTAGACATAAAACATGACTTCACAGGAATATCATTCAGGAAGGAAGTCAGACAATGAAACTAGATTTTACTCCCACGAGATAGCTAGGGCTATGATAGAAATATAATGTGCTAAGGGTTAAGGAAGGGAGAGGGCAATCAAATAGAAGAAGCGCTAACCAAGGAAAGAGGTTCAAAATAGGTGTTTTGTAGAAAATGTCATATAAGTTGAAAATTAAAGAAAACTAATGCACTAAACCTTGAAGGAAGAGAAAATGCCACAGAACAGGGATAAGGTAATCAAAGGCGCTCAGACCAATACAAATTCCACCTGTCACAAAATGACCCTTTAACCCTCCTTCCATATTTTATAGTTTTACAATAGTTCTGAAGCATTATTATGAGAAACAGAATAGTAATCAACATTTTTCTCTAAGGTACAATGAAACTTGGAGTTAATTGATATAATGATATGATTCATATTATAGTATTTAAGTCCAAACGCTAAAACATCCACTAGTGTTTCAAAGAGAAATAAAGAATAAATGTTTACTATTGGGGAAGTAGATTATATGCATGTGAACAGGATGGTTTTGATAAACTATTGCTAGTATCTCATCTGAGTGCTATGGCTCTGTATGATTACAAATTATAATTCAGCCTAACAAGTCAGAAAGGTTGGGGAATGTTGCATGGTCAGAAACAGTGGTGAGCACCATTTTTTCAGACCTTAAATATCCATGATGAGATTCCCACTAGAATAAGCTTCTTAGCTTCTCTTCAGTCAACACACACACACACACACACGCATGCACATGCACACACACATATTTCTTTTCATTATAGAAGAAATTACTTGTGTAATTTCTAGCTGAGAGAAGTAACTGAGCATTTCAACCCAATCAAAATTTCTCTCTTCTAAAAGAGAGTACCTTCTGGTCTCTGTAGACCATGTGACAATAACCCTGCCCCTATAAAGGATGACTGAGGTGACCTGGCTGTCTCCACAATAAAGCTCAGGGGGCCGGAGGAAAGGGACATGAGTATGCATTTTTTCTCAGGAGTTCAAACGGGTTAAAGACAACTGACTTAGAAGTCACTCAATATTTATTTTGTGGCCTCTTGTAAACCTTGCAAATGCTAGCATGAGATGAGTTATAAAAAGAGAATTATTTGAGTAGCTTGAATTCCAAAATTTTAAAACAGAAAAACCTTGGAAAACTCCTGGAGTATTATATGCTTTCTAAATTTAGAGCTCATTCCTAGCCATCCTTAACAAAATAAAATTTCATTCATTCGTGCAACAAATATTTGTTAGTTTTCTTATTGAGTACCTATTATATGCCAATATTATTTTAGGCATTGGAGATAAAACAATGAACAGATTAAAACGTTTATATGTATATGTGTGGGTATGAGTGGGTGAGTACATATGATACATTAGTGATGAATGCTGAGGAGACAAAATGAAACAAGGAGGGAAGGTATAAAGTTCCAGAAGTAGGAGGAGGTGAAGCAAGTGCTGAGCCATGTAGACAAGGTTGGACTAGACATGAAAGCTCATAGCAGGCTAAAACTTGAGACCACTTTAAAACAAAGTTTTTAAAATATATTTTAAACATTTATAGGCAAGTTTGAGTGTGACATGGGACAAGGAAAGAAAATAAAAGCATTTGCCTCACACTGCTGTTATTCAAGGACATTTGGTACTAGCCCAAAGCTTTCAGATCCCCATCATCCAAATGAAAGTGGTTACTGGAAACATCCTGCCCAGAAGGCAATTCACAGAAGATGTCATATCACTGTGAGGATTGCCCTTTAGAGGAGTTTTGGTAAATATGATTTTCTTCATCCCGCTACATTACTGGCCATGGTTTAGCACTCTATTAATATCATATAAATAAGAACTCCTGCATCCTCCTGACTAGCTGATTGACTCTTTCATCTGGCTTTGGATAAAAGTGGTGTCATATCTGGTTTCAACTCCAAATGAGAGAAATCACAAGGAATATCACGGATTTTAGACTATAAAGAAGATGCAGAGAAGCTTGTACTATAAGAAATAAAGATGAATATAGGTCAAAAATTCACCAACTTCATAATCTAGCCAAGGTTGGTCGTTGTAAATATAATTCCTAATAAAATTACTGTTTTGCATAGGATATTTCTAAATTCGGCTTAATGGCCCATTTCTCTGCCCTACTATTTTTTTCCTACATGAAATTCTCATTTATACCCTATCTTTCACAGACATATGCCCCTGTTTATTTACTGCCAATGCATTTTGTTTGCTGCTAAATAGAGTCATGACAGCTTCCAGCTTCTTTGTTTTATGTACATCTTCAATTAGAACTGGCTAAAGGCACCTCTCAAATTCTCCTACACATTTTTTCCATGAAAAGCTTGGTAGATTTAGCTCTCTAGCTCTCCATTTTACCAAAATGGCTATTTTTTATGTCTGCGTTCATGTTTACAGCAATTTCTTAGTTTCTTTTGTAAATTTGCCAAAATCTTAATTGCATTTACAAAAGCAAGCAAATCAAACACTTAAAGGAATGAACCAAAAATAGCAGCTTGATGAAAGAGAAAAATTAAACAAAAAGAATTAGAGGGACATTTAAGGCTCATTTCATTTTTTGAAATTTTCAATACCTATTATAATATGGACAGAGGACTTCAGTTGTCTGCAGAATTTTAGAAATTACATCACATTCTAAAATTAATACTTTCAAAGTAGTCCTCTGTCTAGTTGATTTAAATCTCAATACCTGAGTGTTCATGCCAGAGCAATTAACAAGGTAACTTCTTAAATTGTAGAGAATGAAAAAAAAGTTACAAAATAATAAATTTTAAAAATTAAAACTTTTAAATATCAAGTAAATCATCCTTGGGTGTTTTTTTTTTTTTTTTTTTTTTTTTTTTTGCATTTTACATCTACTTCTTAAGTTTCATAATATTCCCTTTGATGTTTAAAGAAAGAACATTTATTAAAAAGAGAGATAGCTTAACAACAAAACAATATTATTCTAAAAAGTCACTAAAAATCACCTGTATCTTAAAGCAATAGAACAATTTTGAATCATAATAGAGAGGCCCTACACCATTCATGACACTAGAATAACTAGTTTATAACACATAACGAAAAGCAGCAACAAAATGAAAAATATCAAGCCTCCACTTTCCAAGCTGATGAGATGTATTTGCACAAGACTAAGCATTCTTAAGAGCTACTTCAGAGGCTTTACATCCTAATGAGAACTAATATAACTTGGCCATAAAGTGGCATTTTAACTTTAGCCATCATGTGACCGAAGGGAATCTAACTTCAAATATTTTTCCAAGAGTGGACACAAACTTAAAGCTTAATAATATATTTAATCATTATGTCATGTTATATTACTTCTCACGGTTTAAGCAAAATAAATCTATCTATCCTCAAGGTTATCTCATGATTAATCAATCATCAGTCATCTCTTCTTTAAGGGTGGACCCTTAAAGATCTTTATATTTGTAATTATTTAATTTTTAGGTTATCCCTGTGATTGAAAGCTCTTAAACTGGTCAATCAATGAATCAGTTAAGATTCTATGTGTGGAAATTAACATAAGGATCAACTTAAACTAGGTTAACAGGAACAGTTCAGATAAAATTTCATAGAGTTTTATCCAAGACTCAGCTTATGTGTAGCCAGCTGCAAAGATGGTTCCCAAAGATTTTAGCCTTCCAGTATTCCTGATCTCCCACAATGATCCAGGGCTTATTTGTGTGATCAACAGAATAGTGTAATAATAGCCATGAGGAAATTTCAAGGTGGTTCATAAAAGACAAAGAACCTTTCACTATGGCCTTGTGGATCATGCACTCTGAGGAAAACTTGCCATTATTTTGTGAGGAAGCTCAAGCAGTCTTGTGGAGAAGACCATCTCATAGTAAACTGAGACCTTTTGACAACAGCCAGTAACAACTCATTGTCCATGTGATTATCCTCTTTGTAGGCAAGTCTTCCAGCCTCAGTCAAGCTTTCAAATGACTGCAAAACTGGCCAACGTATGACTGCAATTGCAAACCCATGAGAGACTACCTAACTAAAATATCACAGCCAAGCTAATCATTGATTCCTTACCCACAAAAACTGTGAGACACAATAAACAGTTGTTGTTTCAAGCCATTTGGTCCTCAGATACGTTATTTAATAGTGGATAACTAGTAAACTCTGCCACCAAGTACACATCTTTGTACATTTCTTCACTCTATATTCATGTTGGCTTCACTCTCAGGCCTCAAATAGTCTCAGAATATCTTCTAGAAACTTGATACTGATGAGTTATGAAATTAGCTAGGCTGTGAGGGGTTAGGTCATGAGGACCATTGTAAAGATTTTGGCTTTTGGTTGTTAGCAAGATGGGAAGCCATTGAAGGGATTTGAGCAGAATTATCATTTTAACTGGCTTACATTTTAAAGCGTTATCCTAAATTCTATATTGAAAGTTTATTGCAAACATCTAGACTAAAGATAATGTACAAGGCAAGAGTGATAGAGATGGTGAGAAGTGATCAGATTCACACATTTAGTATTTGTGATACCTTTGGCAATTTACTAAACTCTCTGAAGAGGTAACATGTTTTCTATATGTAAACTTGAGGCATTACTTCCTTCCTCACAGTGTATTGTACGGAAGAAGAATGGGACATACTCAATTAGTACTTTTTCCCTAATCGCTAATAACACACACTATGAGCAGTAAACTACACGGGTAGAACAGGGACAATAGAACTCTGAGGCTGTACATCATAGAATGAGGAAGATTTGAAAAATGTTTAGGAAATCTTGTTTTGTATATATCAACACTTTTATTAAAATTAGGAAAATAATAAAAAATCAAAAAGATGGCAGAAAATGAGATTTCTTTATTTTATAGAACTCCACTCAAATAACCATAAAATAAAATTAAGTTGTCCCATCTTAAACCCTTCAAAATTATGTCTTGTCAATAAATTTTAATGAAAACTACTAAATCATTGGGATTGAGGTTGTTAACCTTTGCCATTATAATTTGGAACTTTAACACAATGCAGAGGTCAGTGTAGACCTAGATAACCAAACAAAATTTCTGAAACAGAAGCTCGAAGGTAGAGCCCCAAAGATCTTCAGGTTTAAATGAGTTTCAGTCCTATTAACAGGATAAAAATGGGGTCTTTAAGTAGGTGCCAAGGGTCTCTAGCATTGCAGAGAACAACGTTATAAAACACAGGATGGAGTCAGAGCTTGACACTGAATTCTTAATGTTTTTCAGTGTATTCATTTGTAAGCAGTTTTAGGTTATTAAATATTAAGGGATATGAGAAAGTTAAAAGAATGAATAGAAGCAATAAATCATTTTCAAAATATTTTTAACAAGGGCCAATCTACTTCTTATATTCTGATTCACTTGCGGTGTTTTTATGAACTTAATGTGTAGTGAGCAAAGTAGCTGTCATCTGCCCTTCAAAACTTTTTAGCCTTTCCTACCTATCCAAACATAAAAACAAATTCAAATACACATACATGTCAAGTAATACAAGACAAAATCCAAAATATACTTATTTATGCAAGAAAAACAAAGACAGTACTTGGAAAATATGCAAAATCCCTTTAAAATACTTTTTAAAAGCTAGGTAAAGAATATGAAATACAAATAACATAATCCTAAATCAAAGAAAAAATTAGCAAAGCTAATTGCAGACAGTTACTTACTTTTACGCAGTTTAGTTTCCTGTGTTGCTTTTAATAATGTGTTTTTACATTATATCCGATGTATGTAATTCTAACCCATCTTCACCTTCTGTAAGGCAGCTCTGTTTTATATCTGCATTGTAAGAGTTGTTAGCTTGTTTGTTTGTTTAAAAATGTGTTTCCACATCTAAATATTATATCTGTAGACTCCTGAAATAAAAAATAATTATTGTCATAAAGAATCTTGACAGTCTAGATAAAGCTGTGAAAAAGGCTGGCTCTCTGTGTAATGACCTCACATGATACATTAAATAAGCAGATAGGAACAAGAGCTTCTATCCTCTATCTCTTTTTACAGACAGAAAAATTTCCCAGAAGTTATATGACCTATGAAATGCCAGATACTAATATAAGCAGCCAATGTACTTTGGGAAACCTGATCACATTGCAAATAATACCCACCGTCTTTACTAAGTACAGTGGAAGTGATTTCTGTCCCTTACCACTCAGTCTTGTCCGAAAAATCCTCTAGATAAAACAACACTTTCAAAAATATACAATTAAAAGTATTATTTCATGTAGTATGTAAGTAAAAGTCTGTGAATGAAGATGATAGAAATATTATTTTCAAATTTTACTAAAATATACTTTAATATGTATATTTAAATATATCATTAATGAAATCTTCATAATACGGCTTTTTGTGTAATTGCTTATAAATAAAATATTTTCATAGGATAGCTGTTACATCTGCAAAATGCCATCATCATGCTTTCTGTACATCTGAGTTAAACCATTTATATTTTTTAAAATGCTTTTATTCTATCATCAGTGCAAATGTACAATATCAAAATGGAGTACCTTTTTATTTTATGTAGTGTGTTTAATAAGCTTTGAGATAGAGGGAAAGATGAGGTGCTTAGCCCTCTTACGCCAGTGACTAACAGTGTCAGTGGCAAAATCTCTTTACCTCTTTTTGTCATGAATTCTACATATATAAGATGATAGGTGATGGGCTGGTTATTACCCAGAGATAAGCTAGTCAATATAGTGGTCACTTATCACATGTGATTCTTGAGCTTTTGAAAGGTACTAGTCCAAACTGAAATACTGAAAATGCACATAGATATCAAAGACTTAGTACAAAATATGAAGGTAAAATATATCAGTAATAAGTTTATATTGATTATCTTTTGAAATGATAATATTTTCTACATGTCAGGATAAAATAAACACACTATAAAATTATTTTGACCTATTTTGTGTACTCTTTTAATGTGACTTCTAGAAAATTTCAAATTCAACATGTGGATCAATTTTGTTGATACTTCCATTGGACAGCACTGCCCTAGAGGTTTTCCCCAACACTTCTCCAGACATGACAATTTTTTAGTGTTTACAATTTAAAAAAGCAAAATACATTTTAATCTAACTACCAAGGAATGATTTTTTTTTTCTTTTCTAGCTTTCTGGGCTGAGATTAATTTGAAGATGCAATGAAAGAAAATCTATTCATAGATGCATCGCTTTAATAAGAAGGAGTTAACCAGTTTATCTATTCTTCCTGAAGAGTTATGGGTTGGTTATTACTTGTCGACTCCACCAGCTTATCTATGGAAGATCCCTATTTCTGAATATTAATGTGTATTCACCAATGTGTATTTTACTTAGTCCTGCTTAATATACTGACAAAGACAATTTCTACCCTATAAAGCCTCCAAGAACCTCTGTACTTTCTTTCTGTCTCCCATCATCCAAAGTACCCCATAACTCATTTTTGCAACACCCTTCTCCACACTCAGCCCTTAATAGAAATTGCAGAGCTCTACTGTTTGTCAGCACTGAGGTTCCCCTCTAATTTAAAAGACTCTGAGCTTGTCGCATGTTCTGCATTCTTCAGGCATGTACATCAATCTATCTCTCAGAGGTCAGGTACCCATACAGTGCCAAAGTCCACCTTCAACGCTGAATTAAAGCAAGTATCTGTAAATGGTAACTTGCTTTCTAATTCTGAAGTCCTAGAATTAATACTTCAATATTTATCTCAAAAGAAAGAACTTCAGAAATGGGTTTTTCATTCTATATTTTCTGTTACTTTTATGAGAATTTGTTTGCATAAATTTGAGATACATTTTTTTAATTTTCTATTTTTTAAATTATATTTTTGACCTAAATATTGAGCATATGGCATGTAATTTCATAGAGGAAATTGGCTTGGTTTCTCTAATTCTCATTTTACCATGTACTCTCTAGAGTTGTCATATCAGCAGTTCCTGACAGAAAAAGAAACACCTCACTGTGTTGTAACTGAGCAAAGACGATGCTCCCATTCTGGGTTCATGCAATGTTAAAAAGTGAGGCACAAAAAATTATAGAAAATGCTGACTTCATCAGTGGTGAAGTGCTCTGTCTCTTTCATGCTTGACTATAAACTATTGAGCATTTTATCAAAATATAAGATTAAAATGAGAAGTACAGTTTTTCTTTTATAAAAGGAGATATAAAAGGCAAACTAAATAAAAATGTTTCATAAGTTCATTCAATTTTCCCATCCTAAAGAATAAGCCATTGATAGAAAAATGAGCAAGACTGCAACAAATAGCCTCAATCATAATATATTACATCAATTAAAAAATCCCAACAAGTACAAAAAGCAAAAAGGACTTAAAAAAAACCTCAAGGAATTTACTTTTTAAGAACACTAGACAAAAACTGAGGAGATTTAAGTCATTCGAAGAAATGGAACAGGAAAGGAATTTTTGGCCACAGGGCATATAACTTAAAAATGACATATATTTAATAGAATGACAATATTAAAATACGATAAAAAGGGGCAAGTAATATAATTAACAATATAAGACACCGAGTAAGTTATCTTTTGTTCCATACTTTTTGAAAAGCCTACAGGGATAGATAACTAAAGCATTGGTGTCCTATACACCAGGGCACTTTTAGATAAACCTATATAATGAAATGATTACAAATGTAATTATTATAGTTAACATTTATAAAGTCTACATGATGTGTTACATTCTTTTTATGCAATGTCTGAGTTATTCCTCAGAAATAAAACACTTATTTTTATTTTGCAGATAAAGAACTTTAGACATAAAGAAATTAAATGACTTGTTCAAGCCTACCCAACTAAGTGACAGGATTTAAATTTAGAAGGTAAGGTTCTAGAGCTCAAGCTCTTTGGCACTATGATGTACTGGTGAATTACAAGTAATATCTTCTTCTTACAGCCCATGTCCTTGATAACTTAAAACAGATTTAAAAAGATAAAGTAGCAAGAAAATTATCTCTGGAGTATTAGACTTAGTATTTTAGAGAAAGTCACATTTTTAAAACTATCTGCTATAACCACAGATTCCACATATCAATACACTTGCCCAAGGAAGTTAATGATTTAGATTAAAAATTATTCTTATTTGGGAAATTTTGGCCGAAGTCCACAGAAGATTCTCCCATCCTTGAGAAAATCTTAAATTAAACTTTAAAATTGAATAAACTACTAACTAAAAGGCTCAGATATCAATCAAATAATAAATGAAAATTTCTTTATTTCTTTACTTTTTCTTGGCAACAAGCCTGTCTGTACATAATTGATTTAATCATAATTATTGGTTTATCTTTAGTCCATTTTATTGGTTTCCTGGTGGTAGGCAGAATTCTAAGATGGCCCCTAATATTTCCTACCATCTGGTCTACGTGCCCCCACAAACTGTCAGACAGTTAATGTCGTGGATTTTTACTCTTATGATTGGGTTAGACGATATAGCATGGTTAACCTTGAGATAAGGAAATTATCCTGGGTGGGCCTGAACTAATTATATGAACCCTTTAAAAATCAAGAGTTTCCCTCCCTGCAGTTGGTTGCAGAAGAGGAAGAGATTTAAAGCCTGAGAAGCATTAAATGTTCTTTTGACAGCTTGAAGAGCCAAGGAATGTATGCAGCATCTAAGAACTAAGAGGGCTCTCCACTGACAGCCAGCAGGAAAAGAAGGACATCAGTCCTATAGTCACACAGAACTGAATTCTACCAACAGCAAGAAAGATCTTGGAAGCATATTTTTTCCCCAGAGCAGGCACACAAGAACTTAGTCTAGACAGTACAATGATTTTAGTCTGGTGATACCCTGACAAGTGAATCCAGCCACACAGGGACAAACTGCAAATATAAACAACTCTAAGTTAACAAATGTTGTTTTTATAAGCTACTGTTTGTTGCAATTTATTAAACAGCAAGAAAAATAATAAAATGTACTTATTTATTTTCTGTATATAATATATAACATATATTAATATGAGTATAAACTTACTACCCAAGCGAATAACTAGATGTCTAAATATAAATAACGCTACCCATAGGTCCTTTTCTTTGCCTACACCCAGCCTCCTCTCCAATATTCGAGAATTTTTATTATTCCTTGCTTACTTATTATCAGATATACATGTATGTCTAAATAAAATATTGCTTAGAATAAATTATTTAGTCTGGGTTTATGTTAAACTTTACAAAATGGGTATTATTATGGTTGAAATCTTCAAAGAGTTCTTATTTTCACTGAAAATTGAATTGCTAAAATTCATTCACATGACTTCATATAATTGTAAATTATTCCATTTAATCACTATATTATAATGTATTTACCTACTTCTCAATATGAACATGTGAGTATTTTTTCCAATATTAAAAGATTACTTTGCTTGGACAAGCTTGTGCATCTTTCCATGTGCACATGTATAAAAGTTTATTATAAATATATCTAGAAAAAATTGCTAGATTGTAGGGAATATGAATAGTCAAGTTGTAAGAGATGACAAAACTGTTTCAGCAATGAATTAGGAATTGCTTGTTCTACATTTTCTCTAACATTTAGTTTTGTAATACTTGTTAATTTTTGTCAAAAGAATGTCATCTCTTTTATGTCTCTTTTGTATTTCTGTGTTCACTAATGAGATTTGAGTCTTTTGTGATTTGTGGGCCAAATGGGTTTTCTCTTCTGTGAAATGCCTTTTCATGTGTTTTGTCCACTTTTGGATTGTTAATTTCCTTACTGAGTTTTAAATTTCTTATATAGTCTCTATAATAATCTACCTTTAGTTGTATGTTGTAGACATGTCTCACAATTTGTGGCTTTTCACTTTCTTCAGAGAAATCTTTTTATAAAGAAAAATTCTTATTTTTCAAATAGTTAATTGTGTCAGCCTAATAGAGACTTTGTTTTTCATTTGCATCTTAGGAGTTCTTCTTGACCCAAAATTAGAAAGTGACTCACCTTTGTTTTAAAATTTCAAAGTTTTGCTTTTGATGTTTTAAGGCTTTAATCTATCTGGAATTGGGACAGAGGTGACATGAGAATCTGGGTTACCTACTCCTGCATCTTTTTGTGCCATCTGGCCCTGTTAATGCTTTATCCTGGATGTACCACTTTCATTCTACAATGATTTCTACTGGGCCTGCCTGATCATATGACTTGGTGACATCTGACAAAACCTAATCATGATTAGCAGCTTGGCTTCATGGTTACTCTGTGATTCTCCATCTCTACCACTGTCAATACCTCATCTCTACCAAGGCCAAGTAACATACCAGAAGCTTATTTTTCGAAAGAAATCTAAATTTCTGCTGTAGATATCCTAATTCCCTGGGTTTCCTTAGTGATTCTCCCATGTAGTTTGCCTTAAACTCCATAAGGATCTTTTCTCACTATTATATCTCTAATGCAAAAGGGTGTCCTATGTCACAAGACCCAAGCAGGAGGGCTCCTTTCACTGCTGCAAAGTCCTTTCTGTTCTGGGTCCCCTTCAGAGCTGTAAACATTTCATAACACCCAATACATGGGTTGGTGCATTATTCCCAGATGCGGAAAATGCTGCCTCCAGGTCGCAAAGAGTTACCCGTCATCGTGCTTCATTTTCACTGGTGGGAAGTATAAGAGATGGAGATATTCTGTTATTCCTCAAACCACTAGGCAACCAATCCCCAGTGATTAGATCCTTGATGCCAGACAGATTACTCAGCTTACAAATCTCATTTTAGCATTTCCTTTCTTGACTCACTTCTGGTATTAAAGTTTGCAGGTTGGAACACTGGGGAATAAATTTTGATATGGTGATTAACTTATGGAGGATCTATTAGAGAGTGTTCTTAGGATTATCACCTATGGAAGAAAAAGGAATGAAGCATAATTGTGTTAAAGGAAAATCTGGGTTTCTATGCAGCTTCAACAAAGTCTTTGGGCACCTCGTGGGGAGATCGAAAGCTGGGATGGCCTTCTAGAAGTTGTCCAGCTCAAGCAAGAGGACATGCCTTTACATCTATAAGCTAATTGGTCAGTAGTTTCAGGGTTCCCCATTAAAGGTACATGACCTATGTTGAATCATCTCTTAAGAGGCTTGTTGAACAAATGAATTTGCCAGAGGTCAGCAAACATTTTATGTAAAGGACAACATAGTAAATATTTTAAGCTTTGTAGGCTAGATAGTCTTTGTTACAACTACACAACTCTGTCATTGTAGTGCAAAAGCAGCCACGAACATTATAAAAATGAATGTGCGTGACTGTTTCCCAATAAAACCTTATTTACAAAAACAGGGAGTGGGCAAATTTGGCCCATGGGTCATAGTTTGCCCAAGTCCTTTTCCAGAAAATGTCTCTTAATTGATTCATTGATTTATTTTGGCTCCGTTCTCCTATTCCTCTATACTATAAAGTTACAAGCAAGCAAGGGAAGTGGAAAGTAAATGGACAGTATCATGTAGCACAATCGTAGTTGTTCACATCTTGAAACTTTCCAAGAAATATTATTAGGACAGACAACCATTAAAAATATGACAAAACAAAACCTTTATACTAATTCTTATTTAGCACCTTGGCGGTAGCTATAGTCTTCTAGTTTCAGAAAATGGCAATTATTAACTGGCAGTTAAGTGAACATCTAAAGAAATGCACTGAGAGAAAAATGTGCTCATTATTATAAGTTAATGAAATTTGGATATCACAGCAAGACTCATGCTAGTCAAATGAGTACACTGAACACCGCAGGAACCAGACGACAGTATAGCTGAGTAAATCCTCCTCAGTTACTATTGGAAGAACAATTCACATCATATGACTTGCAGCTAAATCTCATTAACATTATCTTATAATTCAGTATGTATTAGATTTCATAGATTCATCTAGAATTTGTTATAAGAATTCGGAGGTGAATAAAGCATATAATGTTGCCTTCCACTACCACAAAACTTCATCCAGAGATGGCAAATACACTTTGAGTGCCACATTTACATTGATAATTGTTATCTATAACTCTATCAACAAAGATTTTGAGGCCTTTTCCAGCTCAGTGGAGGAAACTGTCACAACTGCCAGGTTATATACACCATGAACAAGGCTCATGCATCCATCTTATTCTTTATTCTCAACCTATTTCTTTATGCCTGGAAAATAATTTACTCTCAACTGTATTAGTTCCTTCATTCATTTTATTCAATTGACATGGACCCTAGAAATACAGGTAAGAATAAGAGATATTTTTTGACCAAGTCTAGTTGGAGAATTAAACATGGAAATAAATAATAATATACAATCTAAAACTATTTTAAAATATATGCATTCATGCATATAATACTAATATAATACTATGTATAAATATACATGTTTTATATATATATATATATAATTTTTTTTTTTTTTTAAGTGCTATGTGACCACAGAGGATGACAGAACTACATAGTCTTTGGAAAGTCAGAGAAGAAATGACAGAGACATAAAAACTGGTTTCCTCTGTCTCCTATACACAAAAGTAGTGTATATAACCCAGTCTGCATTGCACTTATGCAACCACGAGACAGAGTTCTGGTCAAAGCAATGTGGGCATAAATAATTAAGTCATGTTCAGGTTTGGCCTATAAAAACCAACTATAAAAGCCTTTACTCTAAGAGTCGGCAAACTTCTGTAAAGGGCTAGATAATAAATCTTTTAGGCTTTGAGAACCATATGATCTCTGTCACAACTGCTCAACTCTGTCATAACACAAAAGTAGCCATAGACTTTGTATAAACAAATAGGCATGATAGTGTTCCAGTAAAATTTTATTTATGAAAACAGATAGCTGGACAGATTAAGCCCCTGGTGTTAGTTTGCCAAATATACCTCTACTCTTTCTATTTTTCCATCTGCTACTTAGATGCAGAAGACACAGTTAAGGAATTAAAGGACTTAATAACTGGGAGAGACTCTGGAACTTCAATCACTGAATCTACTAGATGATGCACTGAACTCTTAAATGAGAGAGAAATAAACTTATCTCTGCTTTGAGTTGCAGAATTTAGTTTACTCAATATAGAATGTTTTCTATAAAAGTGAAGTTTTTATGCCAGTAAAAATACATGTTTTTATTGCATGTGACTAAAGTAGCAGGATTACCGGATTATATGGTAAGTATATTAGTAACTTGTATAAGAAACTGTCAAACTGTTTTCCAAAGTGGCTATACCATTTTGCATCTTCATCATCAGTTGATATGCATCCATTCTAGGATTTAGTGTATGTATGTCTATGCCAGAATATGCCAAAAAGAAGGATTATGTGATTTTGGCACTTAAGCCCTTCTCAGTGAAACCATAAAACTAAACCCATGTGATACCATGGTTACAAAAATACCATTCATAGCAAATTTCAAAAATGACCACAATTCCTTATCCCTTTCTATATCCATTACCCTTGCAAAGCAACTTTGCCACTATTTCTCCATTCCTCAAATCTGGGCTAGCTTTATGACTTGTTTCGATCAATAAATTATAACAGAAGTAAAAGGCTCGTTTTGAGCCTGGCCCTCAAAAAATTTTGCATGCTTCCACTCTTGTACTTAAAGCCCTGTGACTATCATGTGAACAAGTCTAGGAGGATATGCTAATACATGAAACACATTCAAATCATCGTAATTGAGGCCATTTTAAATCAACCAGCTTACAGCCAATCTGGAAGCTGACCACAGATGTGTGAATGAGCTCAGTCAAAACCAAGAGAACTACCTAGCTCAGCCAAAGATACCAAACCATAAAATTATGATTAAATAAATGAGTGTTTTAAGGCACTGAGTTTTGACATGGTTCATTATGCAGCAATAGCTAATTGATGTGCTGTTTCATCCCTAATCTATTTCTATTATCCAAAATAAAATGTATGCTGCTATTATTAAACAAAATGAATGTTCTTACTGGCTCTTATTTCTGTTATTATACAAATATGCTACATAAAAAGGTTTTCTTTAAAAATAAAATTGTACTCAGAAAAGCATGCAGATTGGTTTCTGTAAATAAGTTATACTCTTAGCTCTGCTAGTAATAAGCTACATGACTTTAGAAAAATCATTTAACTTTTATTTGACTCAGAATCTTCATATGTAAAATAAGCATACTGAAGAAGCCATATTTTAGGGAAGGAATACACATTATACACACACACAAATAGACAAACAGGTATGTATTTTTTGATATATATATGGTAGGTACTTCCATATATACGTATTTTTAAAAGATCTGAAAAGAACAAGCTTTAAGTGGAGCTGAGTCAGAAAAGATGTTAGTGTCTCCATCCTACTAGTGCCTCATATTTCTGAACTATCCTGGAGAGCCCCAAATACATGTGAGTTTATAATTAGTAGAGAACGACAAAGAAACAAGGGCAGTGCAAATGTATAACAAATGTTCTGATACAACCATCTCTGTGAATGATAAGGAAAGCCTACCAATCAGTCTGTGGTTAATAAACAAGTGATAGATGCAAGAACTTTGTATATAGTACAGTGAAAGCAAACCACAAGTACTGATTGAATGAATCACTGCAGAACTGTAAGGTAGCAAGAACTTTAAAAATCAAGCTTAACTTTCAGAATTTCTTGATTTAACAAAAAATATTGAAAATCTCTACTTTGAAGCATATTATGCATATATTATAAAAATTCTATGCTGGAAAGATCAAATAATTTACATAAAGTCAAGAAGTTGTTACTGAGACTAGAAAACAAATTTCCTGATTTCCATTTTAATATTCTTTTCTGCTACATGATGGAACTACTCCAAATAATGACAAAATATCTAACTATCTCTGACAAGTTATAATTATGTATTCATTATATATTAAACAAAAATGAATTTTAATATATTACAAAAGAACCAGCTAGTCAATGTAATCTTATTTTGAAAAAGTTTTTTTTCAGAGGAAATAAGGTGAAGAAAGTTATCTGATTTAACCAAAAGATGAATGTAATCAAACTCCTACATCTATGTTAGATTTCTGGGATCTTATCTACGTAGAATCTAAATTGCCCTGCCAATTACAGTTGAAAACTGGGTTATAAACTGCTGAAATCAATTCACGCCGCACCCACTTTGCTCCCTATCTTAAAAAGGATCCCTTCATCCCTCTAAGAGGAGGAAGTTTTTCTCTTTTTTGATACCTGCTGTCTTCATGCTACAAAACTCACAATCTTCCTATGTTCACAAATGTCTCTAAAATTAATTCTTCTCTGAGTCATAATGATCTTCTTTTCTTCTTTTCTTTCTCAGGTATACTACACTACGTTGTCTAAATCCTTCTTTAATTTGAGATTATATTCCTATTTGGGAGAGGAAAATGTTCAAATTGTCTTGATTTTATGAAATGATGGTGATAAAGAGATGGTAGTGCTTTTTAATATTTCTACTTCCTAAAAAACTAAATAACATGTTAATAAGGATTCATGCCCTTAAACTATTTTCTTCATTGGTTCAGGAAATTTACAAGTCTAGTAATCAAACAATAGAGTTTCAGATTGATAAATGTTTTAGATTGATAAATATATATTTACAAATTCTCAAAAGAATTAGCATACCCTACTACTTGATTTTCATTTCAATAATTATTTAATCTGTACACATAATGCTAGAAGTGTGTGATCTAATCAACTCAAATAAAAGGCTAAAGAAAATTTAGTCAAATAAATTGCTGACAACAACATTGATAAATAATAATAATTCTAAAATATTTTACCGTTTCTTAAAAACTTTCACGAATGTTATCTCTATTCATAAAGCCAGGCCATGTTTCTGGTTCCATTTAACATGAAAAAAACTGGGATTAACAGAGATTAAGTGATTTACTAAGGATATAATAAATAGAATATCAAATAAGGATCTAATGAGGAATACAGACAAATATTTTTATTAAATGTATTGGGGTGACATCGGTTGATAAAATCATATAGATTTCAAGTGAGTGTACAATTCAATAATGCATCACATATGTATTGCACTGTGTTGACCACCTGAACTTTAATTTCCTTTTGTCACCATATAGTTAACCCCCTCTATCCCTATCTAACTCCTCCCTTTCCCCTTCCCTCTGATAACCACTAAACTCTTGTCTGTGTCCATGAGTCTCTGCTTGTTTGTCATATTCGTTTGTTGCTTTCAGTTCTATATCCCACATATGTGTGAAATGATATGGTAAATGGAGATAAGACAAAAACAGGAAAAATGAATTTCTGTATATATGAAGCTTTCCTTTACATAAACTTAATGGTGACCACATACACACAAACAAATCCAGAACTGAGACGCATAACATAAAATAAGAAGGAACAGAAGAAAAAAAAACAAAGGAAACCAAAAAATTTAAAAATTAGAACCTCAAAGACAAAGAAACAATGGAGACACTGAGCTACCAGGAAACAAAAGATAAAAAACTATAGGAAAACATATTTCAATAGTCACCCTAAATGTAAATGGACTGAACTCACCAATAAAAAAGCACCGAGTAGCAGATTGTATCAAAAAACAACACCCAATCATATGCTGCCTTCTAGAGACATATCTCGGCTTCAAGGAAAAATATAGACTCAAAGTGAAAGGGTGGAAAGTGATACTCTAAGCAAATGGCATCCAGAGAAGAGCAGGTGTAGCTGTATTTATAGCTGATGAAATAGACTTCAAGATTAAAAAAGAACGAGAGACAAAGATGGACACTTCATAATGATAAAGGGAATAATATATCAAGAAGACTTAACACTTATCGATATATACATTTCCAATCAGGGAGCACCAAAATATGTACAGCAACTACTAACAGAACCAAAGGAGAAACTGATAAAAATACAATTAGAGTAGGAGACCTAAATACCCCACTGTCAGCTATGGATAGATCATCCAAACAGAAAATCAATAAGGAAATATCAACCTTAATCAACACATTAGACCAATTAGACATAATCAATATTTATGGAGCCTATTATCCCAAAACACCAGATTATACAGTTTTCTCTAGTGCACATGGAACATTCTCAAGGATAGACCACTTGATGGGACACAAAAACTAGCCTCAAAATATTTAAGGAGACTGAAACCTTGCCAAGCATATTCTCCAACCATAATGCTTTAAAACTGGATATCAATTTTAAAAAAAGCAGGAAGAACCACAAATATATGGAGACTAAACAACATGCTACTACAGAATGACTGGGTCATACAAGAAGTAAGAGGAAAGATCAAGAGATACACAGAAACAAGAATTAAAGAACAACATAAAAACTTTTGGGATATAGCAATAGTGACAATAAGAAAAATTTATATCATCTACCTCAAGAAACAAGACAAATCCCAAATAAATAACCTAACATTACATCTAAAAAAACTTGGGGGGAAAAAAAATGGAGCCCAAAGTCAGATGAAAGAAGGAAATAATAAAAATCTAAGTAGAATTAAATGAAATTGAGAACAAAAAGACAATAGAAAAAATTAATTCAATAAAGAGCTGGTTCTTTGAGAAGATAAATAAAATTGACAAACCTCTGGAAATAGACTCACTAAGGAAAAAAGAGTTTATACATAAATAATTTTACTTTAATTCTGGGGTTGTTTTCATTGCCTCAAGCTGCCTTATGTCAAGAGGTTCAAATGGCATATTTCATTGGCCCCAAATTACTTAAGAGTAGGCATCCACATAATTATATAGTAAAACTAGATTTCATAAATGTGGCAAAATTGTTCATATACTATCTTAAAATGTACAGAGGGTAGCAGCATCTCTTTGTGAGAGATGGTCAAACTCAGCTCACTGATTAACATACTTCAAAACTAAGTTGTCTTGTATAGCAAAATGAAAATCACCTTCCAGTTTATCTGCAACTCTAAATCTAGTTATTTTAGGGTAGACTTTTTTAACTCAAAGCATTTTTTTCCAATTAGTTGCTTCCTTTTTATGCTGAAAAAGTATTATTTGATATCAGAGAAGTTTCTCTACCAATTACTACACCTTTCCCTAAGGGACCCTTTTGAACTGTGAGCATTGTTGAAAGGAATTTATGTCCACAAGTGTTACATAATGCATATTTCCAAATTAGGTATCATATTATGTTTACTTAAAAAGAATTCTTTCTAAAATGTCTAAGACATTATTTTCATCTGAAAGGACTCAAGAAATGCACCATTTATAGATATAGCTTCAAAAGGATATTGTGGTTAAAGATATTTTGCAGAACAAAATTTAGAATCCTATTTTGTTTTATGCCTTGGCTTCTATTTCTTAAATTTCTCTAAATATTTTGATAAGAATTATACTTGTACTTAAAACATTAGGGTGCAATGCTTTGGGAGGGAAACTCTTCTATACACCATTGAATATAGCCACACAAATTTTATTCCTTCTTTTAAGAAGAAAAGTAAAAACTATTATGTCAGAGACATTTCAACAATAAATCAATAATTAAGACTTATACCAGAAGTTAGTTACAAAAGGCTGCTGTAGTGTGTGTGTGTGTGTGTCTGTGTGTATTTCTGAAAATATTCTTATTAATGAGCACTGTTACTCAATTTGGAATATTTCGTTCCTAAATGTGATTTCCACATGTCTAGAACAAAGTCACAATGAATAACTTGATTTCATCTTAGTTTACCAAAAAAAGGAAGCAAATTGAGACTTGAATCAAAAGATGAGTTTGCTATATGTTTATATTCATCTAATCATTATTTATTCATTCAACAAATGTTTATTGAAAACAAATTACATATTCAGCAATAAGATAGGTCTTGAGAGTACATCGATGAATAAAGAAAGAGATCACGGGTTTTTTTCTTCAAAGAGCTTACATGTCTAATGGTGGAAACAGAAAAGTAAATAAACAGTTAAAATGAAAAAGACATTTTATGAAGATTAGATTCAGTAAGGTATATAACAAGATAAGAAAGCCATTAAATCGACATTAGAAAAAGAGTTAAAGAAGCTTTCTGAATGAGGAAAACGTAGATAGGGCTTAGAGACACAAAAGAGCAAAAAGGGTCAATTACAGTAAAAATGTGTGGGTTGAAATGACGTTTAGGAAATCACAGTTTCTGTATGACAACACGGGGCAGGTCATTGGACAAAAGTCATTATTATGCACTTCTGATTAAAGAGGAGGAGAAATTAGAGAGTATTGTCAAGAGTGGGTGATGATGGAAATTAATATGAAAGGGAAGTGATAGAGAGAAGGTAAGAAGTCAGAGAGCTTCACCTTATAAAGGAAGAATCAAAAATAGGATAAATTGAACTCAAAAAGTGGATATTTTAACTAAAAATTTTACCATATAGTTTCAGAGTTAGAGAAGAACTTTATTATTTATAAGCATTTTTAAAAGAAAAATAAGCATAACAATGAAAAGACTGACAACCAAAATAGTGGGTTATCCTTTAAAATTAAAAAAAAAAAAAATCCCTCAAAAATATTTCTGAAAACAGAATAAAATGTTAGAACATTTCCAGATAGTATTTTCAACTGAATTAAAGAAGATATTGAATTTAAAAATATAGAGAATATAATTATCAAGTAAAGACCAGCTGAAATCCCAAAAAGACTGTTTAAATTTTAAAAAGTTAATTGCCAGTTATAAACAATGATGAAAGCAGCTAGGTAAATACTGTGAAAATTGTATCAGTAAAGTCAGAAGAGAAGAATCAAGAAGTGCTCTTAGAAATTAGAGTACATTAAAATTAAAAATAAAACTTTTAAATTGACGAACTCCACACTAAAGTAGAAGATAGCTGTAATGTGCAAAACAAATTCACAATGCATGCTTTCAAATCCACATGAAAAAGACAAAAAGTAAATAAAATAGTAATTTATAGAACACCAAGCCAATAGCCAGCAAGTATATATAGAAATAATCAACTTTCACATAAAAATGCAAAATATGTAAATGATATCTTGCGCGCTCTCTCTCTCTCTCTCTCTCTCTCTCTCTCTCTCTCTATATATATATATATATATATATATATTTAGTGAATATTCAAATAGTAGATAACGTCGGTTTTTAGCAAATATGAGGAATTAAAGCCTTCACAGTTACTAGTAGATGTGTCAACTGAGATGACCATTTTGATGAGAATTCAGGTAATATTTCTGTGAAATAAAGCATACATATATAAACCAAGAATCCCACTGCTGTGTATAGACAACTAATTCTTCCACTAGTTCATAGGAGACAAATAGGAGTAAGTCTTAGCAGGATGTTCATGACAGGAAGTAGCTGGTGTCTATCATTAGTGAAATAGATATATGATAAATATATACTATGTAATATCATGTAGCAGATAAAGAAATTAATGTGAACTCCAGAAATTGACCTTAAAATAAAATGTTAAGTGAAAATATTAAGAAATTATTAGTTAAAAGATATCCAGAAGAGGGAATCTAAATATATCAGAACTCTAGTTTTATTTTCTACCTATGTTATAGGACAAAGTAGATAAAACAAAAATAATTACAAATAAAATTAAGGAAAATATTTATGGGCTGAAGTTTAAGACCTAAATTGGTAAATCAAAAGAGCTTTATGAAAACATAATATATTACATAAGATTGACTAGGTTATATTGCAAACAACCTCAAAAGTTCAATGTCTAACCCAACTAAAGTTTATTTCTTGCTTACACAAACTTGGCTGAGAGTCTGGGTGACACTTCAGGGCAACTAGACTCTATAAAGTGGCTGAGCAATCCAGGCTGCTTCCATATTAAAGCACTCCATCTCAATACTTATATCCACAGTTTCTGTGGTAAAGAACTAAACCCCAGAAAATCACAGACCAGCTCTTAAATATACATACACATCCCTTCTGTTCTTGGTCCATTAACTAGAACTAGCCTACATGGTCAATTATCAAGAATGCTAGGAAAGAAAAGATTCCATATGCCCAGGAAATGAAGAGGAACAGATATACTGATGAGCACATGTAATATTTCTTCATATGGTACATAAATCTCTTTCATGTCCATATTCAGTAACATAGGTTAGACAAATTTGTACTTTGAAAATTAGTGTGTATTCATACTAACTCACCCAAAATGCAGGTGACTATGGTAGAAGGAAAAAAATTCCTTAAATTAGAGGTCTGGAGATTGTGAGTCTACTCTAGGTGCATACATTTATTCATTATGTGATCTTTAGTAAATTAATTTATTTGAGTCACAGTCTTATTATTCTGAATGTGATAGCCGAAATAGTTAATATGTTTTGAGTGTTTTCCCTGTGTGAGGAATTCTTGTAAATGTTTTGCAGATAGAGCTTATTTAGTCCTTACAACAACCTCTGAGGTACTAAGTATCCTCCATTTCAGTTGCGGACACTCAGAGAGGTTAAGTAATTTGTTTGAAGTCACAGAGCTAGAAGAATGAGGATTGAAACCCAGGGAGGCCAACACCAAAGTTCAAGTTTTAAATTCTAGCATGAACATTTTTTTCTATAAGTGTCATTCCTGTCCTCTTCATTTCATGAGCTTGATTGAAATATCAAATGAGATTATAAAAATACTTTATAAATTGCAAAGCCCTGTACAAAAATAGATGGTTAGCAAAAATTGGCAAATACTCTTTTCTACATTCCTTGGCAGTCATGTCTCTGTTTGAGACATAAAAAACAGTGTAAGGTGTGGTATTTCTTTGCTATAACTTAAAATATATATTATATAATTTCCCACTTTAGGTAGTGATTACTCTCACCACAATCCTTTTAAACAATATAAATTGACGGATCAAATTATGAAAGAAACTAAGAGAGAGAGAGAGATGAAAAGATAATTTTATTATTTGACTTCCACATTTTAAAAATCTGTTCTACAATCTGTGAAAATATTTATTTTTAAAATCTGCAATATTAAGCTAGTAAATTAATGATATGAAAATATGAATGTTTCGCCTAAATTATATTATTCTCTATGTTTGAAAATGAAACAGTTCTCTCCTGAGCTCATACTTTTTTCATAATATCTTGTTAAAAATAAGCAATGATGTCCAACACAGAGTACAACATTCTGGTTCTGCACAATTTCCCTTCGATCTTTATATTCAGCAGGCACATGGCTCTTTCAAAGTTACAACAGGCGGTGGCCTCCCCATGACATCACTGGGCTGTCCTAACTTCCACTCAGTTTTCTTTCTTTTCCTTTCTTTTGCTTTCTTTTTGTGGCCACTAAGTCATGGCCACATAGTTTAGATTTGTTAATGCAGTACCCCATTATTAAAATCTTGTATTAGTTAGAATAATGATATTTACTGTAATAAACACATATAAAATGTCAGTGGCTTGATACTATGTAACTACATTGCTTTTGTATGTAATAACCTAGTGCAGGTGTTCCAATTTTGGGGGGTGGGATATGAAATGGACTCAGGATGACACAGACAATGTCATATTTAACTCAGAAGCCAAGGTTACTCTACATGTTGACATCTGGCTGAGAGAGGAAACAAGAAACTGTTCTGAGAAGATATATCCCTGTTCTTAACCACATTGGCCTAAGAGTGGCATACATTATTTTTGGTAGCATTCTCTTAGCAAGAACAAGACACAAGTCATAAATGCAAAGAATGTTGGGAAATATAATCATTGTCTAAGCAGAAAATACCAAGCAATAACCCTATGTGGCAGAAGAAGAAAAAAAGTGTTATCATTGGACAACCAGCCATTTCTGCTACACAGAGACCATCATAAATTTAGCTCTCAATGGTTGTCAGCTATTTTAGATTGGTTATTGCTATGTTGCATTTATTCATCACTTACACTTGCATCTCTGTTTCTCAAGTTCCCTCTAACTCAGTAATGATTCCTTTCCTTGTCATCATGTTTGAATCACTCAGGAAACCTAATATTTGAATCTAATCGAGGTCTCTGGGTTTATAGCCTAGGCACAGTGTTTAGAAAAATCTTCCTCCGTCATTCTAATTGGCTGCCAGAATTGACAACTACTGCCTAACACGTTGTGGGAAATTGGAATTTCTGTTTTTATGTACCTCCTGAGTGGATCTTTCAGTCAATACTCTGTTCACTCTAATTCCTTTGTAGGCTTACATTTGCTTTGCTGCTAAATTTCCTGGAACTCCCCTTGCTTCTTTATTGGCACCAGCAGAAAAGTGGATGTGGGTACACTAAAAAAAAATTACAACTCGTGTTATGTTTCGGTGTGCAGACTTAATGTGTCACATCTTGGTGTTGGTTTGAAATCTTGCAAGTTATTTTATAAGATGTAAAGATTCTTTTGATGGTAGGACACAGCACACGACACTCGTGTATCATACATGTATCATATATAAGGCCTATTAATGAATAGCTCTGCCATTGCTTTTCCATCTAACAGGACAAATTCACCTGTTCTCAAACCTGGAAAGGATGAATGGTGTCTCACAGTGGGTTTCTATTTTAAATCTGTAGTCTAAAGCTCCCATACCCAATATCATATTAATGAATTCACTCCATCAACTAAGCAATTGAATAATATCTTGCTATTACATATTTGGCTAATATGTTCTTTTCAGTGCCTATTTCCACAGGCTGTATATCCCTTTGAAGAAGACTGGGAGAAAGATTAACCAGAAAAACTTGGCAGTGTACCAGCATCCTTCCTCAAAAGGACACAGCTTTCCCTTCATTCAGAGGGTTACAGGTATGTCAGTCATGGTTCCAACAGGGAGGCTGAACCACTAGGTGTGATGACAAATAAGTGATTTACTGCAAAAATTAGACCTTGCCTAGTTTGTGGGAGCTGGTGAAGAACTCTGTGGAAGGCTGTTTTTTCCAGTCTAGATATGGCCCCAGAGTTACCGTAGGGCAGCAAAACCAAAAGAAAGGAAGAAAAGTTGGCAGGAACCAGGAGAAAGTCAGAAAAATCTGGCACCCTTAAGAAAAATTTCAACCCACAAGGGCAGGCAGGAACTACATCTGTCTTTAAAGCCTCCAACTTTGTGAACCTGAGTGGTGTGCAGAAGAAACTGGTGCCTTCACCTCAGAACTGCTTCCTTACCTGGCTCAGGACTCACAGAAGATAAAGGAGCTGAGGGTCCAATAGCTGTCCTGCACCAGCAAGGCAAGCCAGCATATCAGCACAGCTTGGCAAGCTTTGGCACTGCCTGGAGCTCAACACTGACTTTCAGAGCACAGTTGCTGCTGCTGTGCTTCTGCTTTCCAAATTGTGTGCAATTTTTCTTGTGGTTAACTACAGCCAGAACTATGAAGAGGAAGACATTCTGGAAAACATAGTTTCAGCCTAACTAATTGACAGTATAAACCACCTTGACAAGATTTTGATAATCCCTTCTCAAATAATGGTGGACCTGAGACTAAAACTGACAGTAAAGCAGTGGAACAGCCTCCATTCAGAATTAGATGGTAGATAAGAGTAAAGGGGGTAAAATATATGGTAATAGAAGATTTGACTTTGGGTGGTGAATACACAGTACAATATACAGACGATATACTACTGAATGGTACACTTGTAACCTACATAATTTTATTAACCAATGTCACCCCAATAGATTTAATTAAAAAAAAAAAGAATTGGAACCTCAAATCCAACATTTTCTGGTTGTGTAACTTTTTTGAATAAATCACTTAAGCCTTCCTGAGACTATTTCTTCATCTATAATCAAAGTAAAACATTATGCACTTAGTAGCCCTGCTGTGAACATTAAATGAGATCAGTAGAGTTTCTTACTCATAGTTAGGTGCTAAATAAATAGGAACTATGAATCAGATGATAGACACTCAAGCTATGCCTTAAAACATGGGATGCATGATTTCATCCAGAACTTTAGGTTCAACTTTAAGCTATGCATGACTTGGTATTCACCCAAAGATTTAACTAAACTATAAAAACAAAGTGACCTGGAAACAGTTCTACACAATCAATCAAAAACTAATCACAGAACTACTTTCTATTAAAGAGAGAGCTATCACAGAAATAAACTGCTATTTATTTTACAGTTAAAATTAAGCACATAGAGGAACTAAATAATTCCATAAGAAAAATGAAATTTTATAAAAATCATTATCTTTAATCATGCCTAAGAATTACAATCCAGAAAAAAATATTTATGATCTTCTGGGATGGCTGATGATGGGTTAGTCATTAATTATCTCAATTTCTTTTGTGTAAAGCATAATGGGACGAAATATTTGAGGATTTCTGTTTATACCATTACTATTCGCCTGTATCTTCAGGGTATTCTCTTCCTAACTTTAAGTAAAACAGTGAAAATGTTAATGAATACTCACATGCATCCTTGCTTTTTACAATTTGTATTTTAACACAAGAAGACTTTTCCTCATGGAGCCAAACTTGCTTTTATATTTCAAAAAAGTGCCACTATTTTACCCTTTAATCATTCCACAGAGGAAAGTATAACATATTTTTTGATCACTAGTGGATGATAACTGATTGAAATATATATTGAAAATGGTATATATGTGTATTTATCTTTTTTCCTTTTATATATAATTACCTTTTATTAAGTTAAAGTTTCAAGTTCAATAACTTATCCTGAGTTTTATGCTCACGACTCCCTGATTTATTATGCTGTCTGTGATTGAGAAGTGTACAGTTTTTCCCCATCATCTATAATTGCATCAGCAATTCTACATGCAGGACCAAAGACATAAAGGACAGAATTACACAATCAAGAACTCTGTACCAAAACTGGGAAGTGTATAGAGATGAGAGTGCTGAACCATGTCTGCTAAATGTTCTTTATATAATATAGTACAAAAGTTGCATATTTTGTGCTTAATAAGACTACTTTGATGAAAATAACTTGGAGAGCTAAACAAGAAAAGATTACTTGCTAAAAAGGAAAAAAAAAGTCCTATCCACAAACAGAAAGAGGCAGCTTTTTGCAGATCTTAATACCTAAGAGAGGGGGCAGGCCTACTATATATTTAAAGAAATCCAATATCCTCTCAAGTTACTTTGAAGTAAATAATATATGAAAAAGCCCAGAAATTATCCAGTGGCTATTTATCTAGCTTTGTTAATATAATTGACTGATTTTGCCAATACAAGAATCCCATGTCTTTGTAAACAATATTAAGTGCTTTTGAATTGTTATGTTCTCTTTTAATTTTCTTTCCCGGAAACATACTGTGGGCATTATTGAAATCAATACACTAGTATTGTATAATATAATCTTAAAACATTGTGTAAAAAGTATTTTTGATTATTAACACTCTGATATTAAATTACATCAATTCATACGTTCACACTACAATCAGCTTCTCTATATCACTTTCCATAAAATCGAAGAGTAGTTATGAAGAGCTATGGAGTTAAACAGAAACTTTTGTTGAGTAAACATTTATTCAAAGATTAGAATATTACCTTTCTTTATCTCACTAAGATGGACAGAGGATATATTTACACCAGACTATTGTACAAGATATTTCTTCAAGTTTTCTTCATTTTGAGGTAATCTTTTGGCTACTTTTGGGATATCAGCCCAAATTAAACTACTAAATCATATCTAATTGTAAAAAAAAAAAAAAAAAATGTTTTTTGATTTCCTATTTAAAAAGTATGGATTTAGAGATAGATTTTTTCCTTGTGGACTCAAACAAGGCATAATTTTATTTACATGTTAGCAAGACAAAAATCAATTGTAAATTGTAGCTTATGCAATGCTTTGTGGAGGTCAGATTTCTGTTTAAAGAACACTACATTTTTGATGATTGTTGAGAAACTGTACAGAATGGTTAGTGGACTCTTGAAATATTCAAAAATACTTTCAATTTATGAGGATGTTTAAATAGGGGTTTAAGAAGACTTGTCCAATGGGTTTTTATTAAAATTGAGCACTTCAAAATGTCCTGTCATCATTTGTATGTATTTACTAACTTTGTTATGTAGCAGAGTAAGAATGGGAGTTTTATAAGGGCAGGAACTAAAATTTATAAAAGGATACAAAATTCATAAATTTTTTAAACACTGATTATTGCCCAAGATATGTGAAAGAGCTAAACTTAAAGCTGCTTCTAATTCTGAACTTCATGATTCTATGAAAAAACTTGATGATTTTGTACATAGCAATTTATTTAAAATTTATGTATTGAGCACTCAGGCAGTACTAGAATCTGGGGCTATATATACACAAGTTAAATAATATTTATGATTCTATGATAGGCAGAAAAAAAGGGCTCCGAAAGAGGTCCACATCCTAATTCTCAGAATTTGAGAATATGTTATGTTATGTTATGTTACGTCACAAAGGGAAATTAAGGTGACAGATGTAATTAAAGTTGCCAGTCAGCTTATTCTAAAACAGAGATTTTTCTGAATTATCCAAGTGGGTCAAATGTAACCACAAGAGTCCTTAAATCTGGAAGAGGCAGAATAGTGTTAGAGTGATACAATGTAAGGAAGATTGACTAGCCATTGCTGGCTTTGAAGATGAAAATGCCTATGAGTCAAAGATGTGATGGTGGTGGGAGAGGTCAAGAAAGTTTCCCTACAGAGTGATAGATAAGGCTGCTGAGTTCTAAGGAATGAGTTAGATCTGGTGAGAAGCAAACATGGGAGAAAGTTACTTTAGGAAGAGAGTCCACCATATGCAAAAGTTCACAGAGGCAAGAAAACATGGACTGTTTGTATACGTGACTAAAGGAGTTAGGGAAATATGTAGGGACAAATGCATGATCTGCCTGTTAAGCATGTTAAGCTGAGATGAGTGCATTTTATCCAGCCAGAGGAGAACCAGGATGGAGAGAAGAGAATACATTCAGAAAATTTATAAGAGGTATAATAAATAATTTATTTCAATTTCAATGTTCTAATTAAGTTTCTCTATCTTTTGCAATAGTATTCTGCTAATCGAGTTCTGAAAGAAAGAATGAAAAGAAAGAAAGAAAGAAAGAAAGAAAGAAAGAAAGAAAGAAAGAAAGAAAGAAAGAAAGAAAGAAAGAAAGAGAAAGAACTCCGATTTGTAGCATTTGTCATTTTTTGTCATGTAAATACTACCATCATGGCCAATTTTAAAATCACATTATTAAATACACAGCCATGAAGACATACACAAACGGCTCTCACAGGACAGTAGGATCCAGATCCAGCACGTTACTTCATGTTTTCCTCAGTTAATAATAAACTCAGAAAAAGAAAAAGACTTGTGACTTTTTAATATGTTAATATTGATCACCTCTCTTCCCACCTTTGAATGGGATTAGGGGTGTTTCTAATAGTATTCCAGGCTCCATGAAGCTGCCCCATTTTGGTGACTCCTGCAGAGCTTTCCTCTCGTCAACAAGGCACAGTCATCATAAGTGAAAAGATAGAAGCTGAACTATGAGTCTGGCCTATTTAATCAGAGCCTTTATGTAGTTTTCTATGAATGGAAAAAATTTACTTGCCTTCTATGTATGGTAGGCTCTCTGCTTTACAATGTTTTTTGCTTCTATTACAGATTATTTTCCTGTATACTAGATCTGTCCCCAACATAGCTATCACATCCAAATAATTTAAGCTGATTCTTTTCATTGATAACATCTTAGGTGGTTTTCAGAGGAAATATAATACTTTTATTCTTTATAATTTTTTCAATCATCCAATACTTCCCCACAGAGTGGGGCTTCCAATGATTGATGGTTTTTCTGTGAATCCCATCTCTGTCACAACCAACATACAGATATATCTGCTCTAAAAACAAATAATGTTTTTCATAATCTCATAGCACAATTTTCAGTTAAAAATATTCCGCGTTGCTTATCTTTAATTTATTCTAGAAGAGACTTTAAAAAAAAATAAAATAAAATGCTTCGTGTTTATATAGCTAACAAAGTTTGAGGTGAAGAGGTCAATAAGGAAATATCAAATTAATTACTTCATTCACTCAACATTCATTAAGCATTTATTACCAGGGATTTTATAAATGCTGGAAATTTAGAAATGAAAAAGATACAATAATCCCTATCCTCAAAAGATTCACAACTTAAGAAAGGAGAAACACGTTTTAAACATATAATTGGCCAAGGTTTTTATCTCAATGCCTAAAATTTTCAGTTTATACTCTGTAGAAGAAATTATAATTGTAGAAAGCCTAAATACAACTTCAGTAAAACATGGAAAACTCAAAATTTGTGAGGGGTTTACAGTTTTTAAAAATTCTATTTTTCTTTATATTCTCCTTTTCTTCCATATCCTTTGTAACATTGGTAGTTGTATTGCACTGACGGCATGTTATTTCTTCTCCTGAAATGTCAACAGTATATTTGTGAGCGCTGAGAAATTCATCAGCATTTTATCCAAATGAGCCATAGGCCACTAAAGTGATAGCTAATTAGATGCATTTTAATTTTGTTTTTAATATTCCTAAGTATCGCCCGCAACTTCTGTCTTGTTACTTTAGGATCTCTTTGAAAGGAATAAATATATTCTGCTTTTGTCTCATAACATTAATTAGTAGACTAGCTCTCTGTCATTCAGTTAAGAGTTTTGTCCCATATTGACGAATTTCTCATTACTTACTTAGACATAAGATACATAGCTAAATGATATTTTCAAAGTCTGTTTTTTTAATTAGAGAAAAATAAATACATACACAGAGACATCACTGTGTCAGTTTTTTTTTTCTTTCACTCTGACCATTAAAGACATATGAAAGATGATATTCCAAGGAGTTTGAGAAAATGAAAATATTAATTTTTGCTGGCTAGCTTTCTGCCAACATTTATTGAATACCTACTGTATATCTGTTCTGTATTGTGGTAAGTGCTAGGAAGAGAATAAGAACATAGCAAGTAACTAATATTTGCTGAGTAAGTAAATAAATAAAATTATAGTTCATGCTCTTAAGAAGAGTATAGAATCATAGGACATATTTGATATGCACAGAAATAACAATAATATGGACTCTCACAAAACTAAGTAGAAAAAAGTACAGAAAAGTAACATGTACCATAAAAAGTGTAAAATTACTCTTCCCTGAGAGGGGCCACAGAAGAGTCACAGAGGAAGTAACATTTTAGCATATTCTTATGTAGAACTAAAATCATATTAGGTCCTCAAATTTGAGAATAAACTCAAATAGCAATATAAAGAATTTCCATAAACTTCACTAGATAACCAGAAATTAAAAATTCCTGAAACTTCACTTATAGAGTAAAAATATCAAATGCCATTTGACTAATTAGAAGTAATTACAAATTTGTCCTATAAATAGCTTATAAATAGGCCTAAGAGGAACTCTTACATTAATGCAAAGCCTGGAACTAAGACTAAAACAAGGTACTTAGTCCAGAAAAAGATTTCCAGGCATCACTTGCTATGATTCCAAAAAAAAATGACACCTTGTCATTAAATATTCACATACTGACTCAGACCCCACAGTCTTGATTTCCAGAATTTTAGCTCCACTACCACTATCACCTCTACCAGGAAATGTTTCCCATAATTAAATACCCTTAAAATCTCTCCTATTCTTATCTGGTGCTACTTCTATAGCTTTTCACTACTCCTGGGCACAAGCATTCCACAATAGTAACAGTATGTGCAACTATTTCCTGACATGTTGGCTTCTCTCCTTTATTTATTCTTCTGTAATTCTGCAACATAGTCCTAGGAGCAATCTTTTCCCAGAAGGACCGAAATCAGAAATAGCCACTACATTAAGAGAAAATTGGATCCTCCCTACAAAGAGATTCCTTCCTTATTGTTCCACTGGGAAAACTAAATTAAAAGCATTTTTTGTTTGTTATTCAGTCTAAATCTTAGGAATTGGTAGCATATTGATTGTACTGTACATAATCGTATGCACTAAACTTTCATACAACTGGCAGTGCCACAGGTTTGTTTATACCAGTCACCATAAACACATGAGTAATGCATTGTGCTACAACATTGGGGTGGCTACAATGTCAGTAGGCAACAGAAATTTTTCAGCTCCATTATAATCTTATTATAAGGTTGTACATGTGGTCTGTCACTGAAACATCATTATGTGGTACATGACTATGGTTTACGTTAAAATGCCAGTGCCATCCAATTCTTCTTTTCATTCGAAATTAAAGAGAAGGACAGAACTAGACTTTTCTTAAGTCCAGTTTCTGTTTGCGAACCACTGTGACCAATATTAGTAAAAAATATACAAAACTTATCTTCTCAACAGCAAAAACAAGTAATACATTTTTAGGGTACTCTAACCCCACATTCTTAAAATAAGTATAGTTTTATTTTTATAAAAAACAATATTTCTACTACTACTAAACTACTAAAACTATATCCAGCCAATGTCTATAAACATACAATGTAGTGTAACTTATTCGATATTTCCAGCTTTAAATAACCATTTCCATTGAATATATCAAATTTTCACTTATATAACTTTATAAAACACAAACATTGTGTATTTTTTCTTTATTTTTTTATTGTAGGAGGTATCATTTTTTTCTCAAAACAAATATTCGTTCTAAAGATAAATTCAAACCTCAAATTCTTGAAATTACCTTTCATTTTAAGACATTTTTATATATTATTATTAAGATTCTTAAAAATTGAAGAATCCAGATTCAATTACAACTCCCAATTGAATACCGAAAGCAATGATACAAAATGAATTCTAGAACCAGGCTTTCTATCTAAGCAAAGATGAGAAGAGGAGAGCAGAAGTTTAGAAGCATCAAGCAGTAGAAGGGACAAAAATGTGTGAGCAGAAATCCCATTATCAGAAGATTTGATGTTTCATGACAGTAACTCAGCTGCTGAAGAGATGGACAATATAAATGGAACTGTGATGCCAAAGTACAAGGCAAACCCTTAATCAGAAGAGGCTGATAGAAAAGGACCCTGGTTAGAGGCAACTTGGCTATCATGGCCAGAGTGGGATTGACCACAAATTTAGGGCAGTGCTTTGTTGTCCAAAGTTGTTGTTTTGTTTTGTTTGGTTTGGTTTTGTTTTGTTTTGTTTTGTTTTGTTTGTAGATAGATGACAGATGATAGATGATGGTGATGATAGATAGATAGATAGATAGATAGATAGATAGATAGATAGATAGATGATAGATAGATAGATAGATAGATAGATAGATAGATAGATAGATAGATACATGATTGATAGATAGATAGACAGACAGATAGACAGACAGAAATTTATTGCAAGAAATTGGATTACACAATTCTGGGGGCTGGTCCGGCAAGTCTGAAGTCTTAAGGGCAGGCATCAGGGAAGGCAGCTAGAGTGAAGCTGCAATCTATGGGCAGAGTTTCTTGATTTTGTTGTCTCAAGTTTTGATTGGTTTTATATCCATATTAGAAGCTAACCCACAAACAGAGATTGTGCAGTGGGGCAAGAATCCAGGAAGATCAAGAAATGAATATATCTTCTAATGTTAATATTCTGATTTAGAAGTCAAGGTCCCCTACCTATCTTCAACAAAATATTCCAATTACAAATTTTCTTATATATTAGGTTTAATAAGTGCCATTAAAATGCATCTTCTAAATCATATTTTTACATTAAAATAGGATCTTATTAGATTTAGAATTCTTATTTAAGGTCATGACATTAGTTTCTATACTTTCTTGCTCTAGGAATACTATAAATGCAATTTTCTGAGATAAATCAAGCTGTGTAGCTCAGGCAGAATGTTTTTCTATAGCTCAGGGTAGATTTGTGAGTTCTTTCATAGCAGTCAACCTAATTATCTTTTATTTTTTTCTTCCCATCAAAAGGGCACATTCATACCTTTAAAAAGAGCTATTAAAATAGACTTCTTACATTTACATATTTCAGTAATACTGTACATACTATGAAAAAACCAACAACATTATTGCAGCTCCTGTTAAAATTAACTTCTTTCATAAGCAAAACTGTCAAAAAATATTTTATTTGGGGTGAAAAGTTTTGCCCTCTTACAAGGCAACGTTATTTTGTGGCAAATAACACTTGTGCTTCAGTCAGTCAACAAGTACTTACTGTCCATCCTAAGGTCATTTTTACCCATATAATGGGGCAGCAGAGAGAGCATAAATAAATAGCATTTAAGACAATCATCAAACCTCATTACATCAAGAGCTTCAGAATACTTTTCTAATCAAATATTGGACAGGTTTGACTATTTGAGTTTCTCTATTCTCCCAGAAGATTCTGAAGACAGGTAGCCTAATACAGAAAATAGTGGTAAATGCAGTGTCCTCGGAGGTCCCCCGGATCCATCTCTTGCTTCAGCAGTGTTTGGACAGAACAGACCCAGGGATGCTTCTACTTCTAGCCTTCGACCACCATCTAACCTTTTTTCCAGTTGCAACCTTCAGAACCTTCTCAGCCATCCTTGGCCTGCAAAACCAGCCATCACTGTGTTTTGAGCTTAATTCCTTAGTGTCTAACAACCATGAGCTCTTAAATCCATCAGAATTATTCCACCGAAGTGGAGGCTGCCATCAATCACCTGGTCAACCTGCATCTGCAGGCCTCCTACACCTACCTTCTATTTCCACCGCGACAATGTAGCTCTGGAAGGTGTGGGTCAATTCTTCCGCCGCGACAATGTAGCTCTGGGCTTCTATTTCCACCGCAACAATGTAGCTCTGGAAGGTGTGGGTCAATTCTTCCGCAAGTTGGCTGAGGAGAAACACAAGGGCACAGAGTGTCTCTTGAAGATGCAAAACCAGCATGGCGGTCACGCCCTTTTCCAGAACCTGTAGAAGCCTTCTCAAGATGAGTGGGGTAAAACTCAGGATGCCATGGAAGCTGCCATGGTCATAGAGAAGAACCTGAACCAGGCCCTTTTGGATCTTCATGGCCTGGGTTCTGCCCGTGCAGACTCCATCTCTGTGACTTTCTAAAGAGCCACTTCTTAGATAAGGAGGTAAAACTCGTCAAGAAAATGAGCGACCACCTGACGAACCTCCACAGGCTAGCCAGCCCCCAGGCTGGGCTAGGCAAGTATCTCTTCGAAAGGCTCACACTCAAGCATGACTAAGAGCCTTTGGAGCCCAGAGGCTTTTGAGGGGCCCCTCTGCATCTCCCTGGTGTTGGCCTTGTGCCTGAGCCTCTCCTTGCAACCAATGAGCAGCCTTCTAACCATCCTGTAGCCCTCTCCCATGCCTTGGACCAAATCGAAACAATAAAGCTTTTTGCAGCAAAAAAAAAAAAAAATAGTAGTAAAGTAAGGTAAAAATATATTATCATCTAGGAAATCAGACTACTGTCAGTATTTAGAATAACATATATGTACATTGATAGATATAGATACATATACACACACACATATACATATATATAATAAAGGAAAATAAATGAATAAGATTATATAATGTTAAAACATAATAGCTCATATAATGAGCCAGATTAGAGACAAGAAAATGTTCTCCTTATCAAAACAGCTCCCAAGACTTGTCTAAGAAAAGAATATGTCAATCAAAGGAATAGGCCAGTAGGCATCTGGTTTGCATTGGATGTTTAGAAAAAGGAGTCATGCTGGAAACATTGTCTTTGATCTTTTAAACCCCATCTCGAGAACATTAGACAACAGATTTTAAATACTCTGATCCCAGCAGCCAGTCAATAGCTTGGTGGAACTAGCTAAACTGAATGTTATTAAACACGTACATAATTTCTGACACCATTGTGTGCTGATTGTGTGGTCTAGTAAACATTTGTGATATTTGTGGTAGCCCTGCATGTTTTGAATACTCATCCTATATTTGTTTATTCCTATAATTTCCTATATTTTTATACTTCTATAATGTTCGAATTTCCAACGCTAAGTCATGGTTCCCTATCATAGAAGAGAAAATTCAGCTTCCCAGACTTCTGATTTCAAATCTGATTTATAAAGAGTTCAGAAGCCATCACTTCTTATAAGACAAAAATTTGAACAAACTAAAAATCAATAACTTTTTCTTAGACTCTTAGAGAATATGTGTTGTACATTAAACCATTATCCCCAAAAACTGAAGACAAAGCAAAATCAGTGAGATACAGACAAGATCAGTTAACTTGGAACAGAAGCCACCGGAGCCATAAACTGGTAGGAAAACTTAATGGTAATTTGGATGAATTGCCAGAAAATGAATGTAGACTAGAGTGAGAATGAAAATTCCTGGGGACCAGTCATAGGGGAGGTCTTACATTAATGAGGTTTACTTCCAGAAAGTTCACTTCTCAACATGAACCTGCAAGAAAAATCTCATTCTAGATCTGCCACTGGGCATTATGCTCAGAGTTTTCTCCATAATAAAGGCCTACTATCCAGAGAAAAGACATTATCAGACTTTTCACCTGGGAGAAGGGTGTTTCCCTTACTCCAGCCACAATACTTAAAGAGAAAAAAAATAAAATAAAATAAAATAAAGTTTGTGAAAGTTTAGTCCAGGGACACAGGAAGACCAAAAGACTGAGAGTAAGTTATAAAACCAGAGAAAGCTTCCCCTCTTCCATATTTTACCACCACACACAGAGATCTCCAGCATAGTAACTAGTTTTATACATAACTATATAAACTATGTAAAAACTATATATAAACTATGTATAATATTTTTCATTCTTAATTAATATAAAGATAACAATACTAATAAAATATTGGGTAATTACAGCATATGGATAAATAAATGATAGCAATGAATTGGGAATATTCTATTATAGGGTACCTACAGTACATGTGAAGTGTATAGTGCTATTTGAAGGTAGAAGTAGATCTGTTGTAAAAGTATATTAAAATCTAAGGCAATCTCTAAAAACTTGTTAATAAATTATAATTAATACATTAAAAAGAGAAGAAACAAAATATATAAAGTACGCAATTAAGATCAAAGAAAGCTGAAGAAAAGAAAAAATAAGAAAAAATATGAATACAAAAGGTACAAAAATGTACATGATAATTCAATATGTCAATAATCACTTCAGATGTGACTGTTCTGAATACGCTAATTAAAAGATAAAGATATACCATGTGAATTAACAAAAGAAAGCTGGAGTAACTCTATTAATTTCACAAAAGCGAACTTTAAAACAAGAAAAGCTATCAGGGATAAGTTGGGTGTTACAGAATGACTAACATTTATGCACCTAGCAAAATGTCAAAATATATGAGGCATATCTTAAAAACTGAAAGAAATAGACAAATCTATTTTTGAAACTTAAAAATCTCTTTCAGTAATTGATATAAGCATCAGGCTAAAAATCATTAAGGACCTGAAACCATTAATCAAATTTATCTAATTGATATTTAGACAAAATTCCATCCAACAATAACAAAATATACATTCTTCTTAAGCTCACATGGAATATTTTCCAGATAGATCACTTTCTGGAACATAAAAGATACTTCAACAAATTTAAATGCATAGAAACCATGCAAAGTATGTTGAATTAATTAAGCTAGAAATCAGTAACAGAAATATAGTTGAAAAAAATCCACAATTTTTGGAAACTAAACAAATTGAGTAATACATGGCCAAAAAAGTCTCAAGGGAAACAAAAATACTTTGAATTAAATGAAAAATAAAATAAAATTTTTAAAAACTTATAAGATGCAAGAAAAGTAGTACATAGAGGGAAATTTCTAGCATTAAATGCATATTTTAGAAAAAAACAAAGAGCTAAAATCAATAATAACCACAACTTTTACTGCAGGAGACTATAGAAAGAATACTTTAAGCCTAAAATAAGTAGAAGAAAAAAATAGTAAATTTGGAGTAGAAATGAATAAAATTGAAGATGGGAATATAATAGAAAAATATATCAAAAGTTGGTTTTTGAAATATTAATAATTCTGACAAACATCTAGATAGGCTAACCAAGAGAAAAAAGAGAAGATGCTAATTACCAATACTAGAAATAAAAGAAGAGTCATCACTACTGATTACATGGACATTAAAAGAATAACAAAAAAATAATACAAAAAAACTCTATGTACACAAATTTATTAACCTAGATTAAATGGACCAATTTCTTGAAAAACACAAACTATGAAAACTCACACAAGGAGGAATAGGTACTCTAATAGGTCTATATGTATTAAAGAAATTGAATTGGTAATTTAAAACTTTGAAGAAAAGAAAAAACCACAAGGCCTAGATAGCTTCACCGATGAATTCTACCAAACATTAAAGGTAGAAATAACACCAACACTTCACAATTTCTTTCATAAAATTGTTTCCCATCTTCCTGAGCAGATAGAATATAGGCATGTGCCCTTGCTTCAGCAAATAAAACACACCTTTAGAAGACTATACCTGAACAAAAGAAAGTTGAAAAAGCCATGACCAGTGAGAGATTTCATATGGAGTAGTGGCAGAAACCCTTATAGGTGCCCAACTGTCACCTATTTCTTAGACCCAGGCACAAGGAGACTGTGCCTGCTAGCAGGCTATGGAATATCTTTAATAATGTTCCTGACTATGTAGCTTCTATGGATTCTGTAATCTATTATAATTTTTTAATTAAATTCGACTTCTGATTAAACTAGCTAAAGTGGGATCTGTGGTTTGCAACTTGACCACTTGAAAGATTTTTCTTACCCACAAACCTCTAATATTTAGCTTCATACATATACTCTTCTTTAAGAGAGAGGAAGATATGCTTGTCTTGTCAGCAAATACTACACAGTTGGTTATAATTGTAAGTTAATAGCCTTTCCTATTTGGGCAAAGTTCTCCCTAACACAATCCCCCACAACAGTGTGGCATAATTATGGAGGGACCAGTCTGATTTAGCAAAACAAAAAAAAAAGCATGAGTTCATAACCAGACAGACTTTGGGTTTGACTCTTGCTGTGCTTTTTCGAGCTGTATTACTTTAGAAAAAGTTACAAAGGCTCTCTAAATTTCTACTCATCTACAGATAATAAATACTACCTCTTAAAGATACTATCACTTGCCTGCTCATCAGCTGTTTGTCCTTATTCTTGATTGTCACATGAACTTGGACAATACCATTATGTGGTAGACTTGGCAAACGCCTTTTTCTCTATTGCCATAGCCCCAGAAAGTCAAGAACAGTTTGCCTTCACCCGGGAAGGGTGACAGTGGACATTCCTCGTCCTTCCCCGGGGCTACCTGCACAGCCCTACCTTGTGCCATGGTCTCATGAGTCAAGATTTAGCCACATGGAAAAGACCGACTACGGTGTACTTATATCATTATATTGATGATATAATGCTAACCTCTGATTCTCTAACAGAATTAGAAGCAATGGTGATCAGCCTGTGAGAAGCTCTCGCCAACTGGGGTTGGGCAGTCAATGAGTACAAAGTTCCAAGACCTGAGTCCTCTGTCAAATTCTTTGGAGTTCTCTGGTCAGGTAAGAGAAAAGTAATGCCAGAGGCGATGATAAGATACATGCATATCCGCAACCCGAAACCCTGAAACAGCTCCAAACCTATTTGAGACTGCTGGGGTTTTGGAGAGTGTTGATTCCTCACTTAGCCTCCTTAATGTGACCCCTGCTCCATTTAGTGCAATGAGAGGCCTGATGGGATTGGACCCCTGAGATACAAGAGGCTTTTAAGGCTACAAAGCAAGCTGTAGCACAAGTCCAAACTCTGTGTGTAGTAGATCCAGCCCTTCCGTTCCTGCTTACAATTCAGGTGGGTGATGCAGGGTTTAGACAGGGCTTGTGGCAGAAGCATGGTTCCTGGAAGGTGCCGATAGGCTTATGGTCCCAGTTATGGAAAGACATGGAAGCACGGTATTCTCTGATAAGCATGTAAGCATGATATTCGCTGATAGAAAAGCAACTGGTTGCCATATATGCAGCCCTTCTGGCCAGTGAGGCCATCGCTGGCCCCAGTCTGCAACCGTGGAGGGGTGGCTGCGGTCTTGGGAAAAAGACTCCCTGTTCAGGAATTACCACATACACCATGGAGGGGTGGCTGCAGTCTTGGGAAAAAGACTCCCTGTTCAGGAATTGCACAAACCCCTACACTGACCAAGTAGCGGGGAGGGGGCGTACTTGGAGCAGTGAGTGCAGTTCTCTGTAAGTCCCCTGTCAGGTCAACTGCACCCCCTTTTGGAACCGGTGCAGTTTCAAGCAGAGCTCCTGGCGGAACCTGAAATGAGAGACATACCGAGTCCCTGTGTAGAGGGTCACGCTCCCACCCTTGAGGATACCTGGTATACAGACAGCTCATGCCATGGGCAGCCTCCAACATGGGCTGCCGTGGTGTTACAGCCATCCACAGAAACCTTTTGGTATGAGACTGGTGCTAGCCAATCCAGCCAATGGGTAGAGCTTCACACTGCATTGTTGGTCCTCATGAATGAAACTGGCACAGTGCATGTCTGCAGTGACAGTTGGGCTGTGTATTAGGTCTAACTCTATGGCTGCCCCGGTGGGCTGCTCATGTGTGGATAATAGGCCACCATCAGTTATGGGGCCAAGGGTTGTGAGAAGATCTCTAGAAGCAGGGTCTTCAACAGGAGGCCACTATATACTATGTCCCCGGCCATTGGCCGTTACAGGCCCCGGGCAATGATGCAGCCAATGCGCTGGAACGAGTCTGCTCCACCCGTGTACCACCAGTTCCAGCGGACATTGGCCCCTGGCTCCACCAAAAACTGGGGCAGCAGGGGCCCATACCATGGAACAGGTAGCAAAGCGACGGGGGCTATCGTTGACCCAGGCACAAGCACAAGTTGCAGTGTCAAAATGCCCCTGGTGTGCTGAGTAGCACCCAAGAGACGGGACGGAGGGTGGGGTGGGTATGGGGGCAGTAAAGAGTAGCCTGGGGGTGGTGCCCCGCGGGGCTAAGCCACTTCAGGAATGGCAAGTAGACTACATAGGGCCTTTGCCCACAGACTGGGGACAGTGCTATCTGTTCACAGTTGTGGACACGGCTACGGGTCTAGGGTTTGCATGGTTTGCAGCTGCTGATCAATGCCATACTGTGACTGCTTTGGAGCACCTCAAGGTGGTCTATGGCTGGCCCTTATTAATCTCCAGTGACAGAGGCACTCATTTTACTGGATAGGAGGTGCAGACCTGGGCCCACACCAGTGATGTGCAGTGGCAGTTACATGTTCCTTATTGTCCACAAGCAGCTGGAATAGTAGAGCTGTTCAACGGCTTTTGCTGAAGAACAAACTGCGTACTTTGGACCGGGCTGGCGCTATTGGTATACAAACCTCCCACAGGCTATACGCCTTCTGAATGAGCAACCCTGGCGAACGGGGTTATCTCCCCTTGACAGAGTTGTAGCAGGCTTGCCACCAGCTGTCAAAGTGTGCCCTGGCACTGCTGCTAAAAAGTTCTTGCCCCGAGACTACCAGGGAGCTTTGCTCCTGCCAGCCCCAGCACCTTTGGTAGAAGGTAAACAGACCACCTGGTCGTGGCCCTGGACTATACCCTAGACTAGGTAACACAAGAGTCGTGCGTGGCCCTGGTGGAGCCCTGAGGACAGGGCTTATGCAATGAGTTGCGGATAAAACCCTAGATTTGCATTTGACCCACGCCCTTGCAGTATCACTCCCAATGACGGTGGAGGATTCATTGTTAACAGGGAGTTTTGGCAGTGGACAATAGCTATCCTAGCCCTTGTAGCCTATAGCCTGATAGTATTTTGTTGTTCTTTATATTGTTATTGTGGATCATGGACCCAAGGTAGCGCCCTATGGGCCAGATCCCACACTGCAACTCTGTAGGGGTGGAGTGTGGGTCCCAGGTCTGGCTGTGATCCAGGCTCCCGGCTAGGGATAGGACTCTAGATTTAAAATGTTACATTAATGTAGTAAGGTGCCTGCGCCTAACTCATGCAAGAATGACTCATCTTATTGTTCACTAGACATGTGTGGCAGAATGCCACTATTGTTCTCTGACATATATAAAGCCCATGAAGTCCCCTAGCTCAGAAGCGTGCTTTCTCCACAATAAGGTTGGTGCCTGCTGTTTCATTCTCATATCGGTTCCTCGAGCATTCTTTCAACTGAGCATCTTATCACTGAAGCCTTCCCTTCTTGATCAGCTCAGTGCTGACATTTATTAACACAACTTCAATTTTATTCAGATATCAAGCACCAGTGTCCTACCCCAGATGACATTTCTTGATTATAGTAATCCTATCCCTACTTCTCAGTTAACAATTTGTTTATTGTTTGATATGACCCATTTTTAAAAAAAATACCTCATAGGACAGATGCTAAAGATTTCTGGATATATTTTGCTCCCTGAAAAAGACAGTAAGAAAGAAAGAGAGGGAGAGGGAGAGGGAGAGGCAGAGGGAGAGGGAGAGGGAGAGCAAGGTCAAGAGTGAAAAGCTTTCTGGCTTCCTGCCCTTAAGGACATTTATGTGAAGATGTGATTTTTGGAGTTACAGCAACCACCATATCACCATATATAATGGGAAGACCAGGAGAATCACAAGCTTACAGTGATATCTGCACAATTAAGCATCATTAATTTGCTAAACCATCTCAGAACCACCTCACTCCAGACCCACTGTCTGAACCAGGATAAAAATTAACTCGTAATGTGAAATTCAGCTGCAGTTGGTTTATTTGCATCTAAAATTCTTTCTGAAACAGTTTCATAGAGTTTTTATCAAGATTGAACAAGATAATGCTTTTTTAATCAAAAGACAGACAAACTATTCTCTATTTTAACCCCCATCCATGTTTTCCATCTAGCTCAGAGTGAAAGCCAAAATACCTTACAATGCTAATGATTTGTTCTCCACTCCCTATATCTCGCCATTAAGTCTGACCTAATCTCTTGCTGTTTTTCTCCTTGCCTCCTTTGCCCAGATCTCTTAGTTTCCTTGCTGTGCCTCCCACACCCAAGGAAACGCCTTCCTACAGATCTTTGTTTTTAACTGCTCCCACTGCATAGACCTATCTTCCTCTAGACATATACTTAACTAATTGCCATTCATCCCTGTTTACTCAGACACCACCTTCTCGATGATGCCTTCCTGGTCACCCATCAATACACTTGGATCTCCTTTATTCTGTTATACAATTTAATTTTTCCTCATAACACTTTTCACCTTTCTAGTAGTATATAATTTCCTTATTTTTTATGACTATTATATACCATCCAAATATATGCTAAAATGGAGCTACATGAGGGCAGGAATGTTTCTTGTTGTTTAGTGATGGAGCTCAAGGACACAAATCAGTGCCTGACATATAAATATATGTTAAATTAATGATGAATACATGAATATTCTCAAAATGTCCTACTCATCCTAGCTATTCACTAAATTTTCCCTTAATCACTGTACATCCTTCCTAGTTCTTGCCTTCTTTGTGATCCAAGCATTTAGTATGATCTACCCTGCTGTCTTCTATGTTCCTGCTCTTCTTTCTCCCTTTAACTTCTCTTTTCCCTCATGTTGTTTTCTATATACTGCTGTATCTCGCATGGTTGTTTCTCCTGATTTTTATTCTTGTATGCAGAAAAAGAATTATTCTTATTCATTTAGCAAATGTTTATTGTATGCCTACTATATGCTAAGCATTGTGCTAGGTTTTTGACTTCCAAAGAACAATAAAACAGCATCTAAGCTAACAAGTACTCTGGTGTGTATTCTTTCAGGTACTGATGAGGTTAAAATAGTTCATCTGTGTTCTTACATGACAAATGAATACAGGTTTTTGCACAACATGCCCAGGTCAGGGGTGAAATGTGTGTGATAGTCACTGGTCAAGCAAGCAAGTAGATTAAGCATGCTGAACAATGAACTGTCAGAGGAAAGGTCAGGAGAACTGTACCATGAATTATTGTACAAACAGAAGTTTAGGGCTGTGCCACTAAGAAGATAGCGAGTCAGGGGTCTCTTCAGAAAATAAAGGAAGTTAGTTAGGAATAAAGGAGAGCACAGACATTACAAATTGGTAAAGCAGAATGTTGTGGTCAAGAATACAATATATTTTTTAATAAATCAACTCTCCCAGAGAAGTTATAAAATATAGCACATATTTTATATACTTGACATTATTGAATTACCAAAAAAACATTTAAAAATTACTCTTTCAAAAGTTATTCTTTCCTTTGGTAAAGATATTTTCAGACAGTATTTTTTAATGCAGAAATTTCCAACTTTCAATACTTGTCATAATGCCAAGTGAAGAAGTTATTCACCCATGAAAGCTTCCTTTGTTAAAATACAGATCGCATTATTTATACAATATGAATGTTTAATGAATGCATACAAATTCAAATGTCAGTGTAGATAAACTAAAATTACATTTCTATCACGGAAGAAAGGCTTTTCAATGAAGCACAAGACTTTTGTTTTAAGGTGAAAAAGTTAAAGGATGAATCCTAAATTGTTTTTAAAAAGTAAATGACAATGAAGTATATGTGGATTTCCTTAAAGGTTATCTTAAACACAAATGTGAAACCATATTTTTTTAAACAATGGTGTAGTCATTTCATTTTGTAGTTTAGACAACAAATTAAAATAACAAATTTTTATTCTACAGTTTGAAAAAAACATGGTAAAATCATTACTATAAGGAAGATAAATATTTTTATCCATGAATCCAGATGAAAGTGGCATGAGTTTTAATGACTCTAACTCTTATCAATAATTCATTTAAGCAGAATTGCCATTTATAGAAGAATTTGACCATAAAAAATGATTCTGTGAAATTATATTTCAATTATTTATAAAATTTTTTTTAAACAAAATCTTATGCTCAGGTTTGTTATTCTAAGATATTTACTCCTTTGCAGGTCACAGGAGGAGCTATGACAAAAGGAAATGATCAGATTCTGTTAGTTCTTTCCTATTATAGCTGTACAAGGGATAATTTTTTGTGAAACCATTTTTAAAAGATTCCCTGGATAACTTGAAAGTCACATAGAAGGAGAAGATTTAGTTTCATTGTCTGCGTAGATGTTTCTCATCAAGTTTACTCTTTCTGTAGACAAAGCAAATTGATGATTTCTGCCTTACTGAAAACCTAACTGATGAAACACTTTTCTGCCTCAGGCTTGTTCTAGCTGTTCCCCTCTAACTAAAATTTCCACCATTAAGGTATTTTTCAGTGAAACAGTCAACAAAGATTTTGACAATATCTATAAACTGAGATTTATTAGGGCTGAGGAGAAAGGCAAGGTTTGGGGAAAGAGGCGTGATCTCTCACCCAATTCCAAGATCTGCTCTAGTTTACAAATTCTAAGTCTCTTCAATGAGAACATAGGAACATCTTGAGAAAATTATATGCTATAAAATTTTGTTTTATAATATATAATAAAAAAATGTATTCTATACTATAAAACCATATTCTAGTTTTCTGCAGCTACTTACCAGAAAGGACTGTATGTCAGAGGAGAGAATATAGGGTATTATTGGATAATGTCTCAAAATAATTTTATTCCTGAGGACCAAAACTCCATTTGGTCCTTTAGGACTTTTCCTTATTCAACGGTCAATAAATAATACCACATTTCTGTAGGAACGGAAGAGATTAGAGCCACATCAAAGACTTGAGAAATTCAATTCTCCTATTTCAACTGTGCAGAAAAGTGATAAATCTTAGAGTATGAGACTAGATTACTATAAACCTATAAATTCTAATTTACATTTATGGAATACTCCATCCAACAGTGGTAAAATACACTTTTTTCAAGCTCACATGGAACAATCACAAAGACAGAAGACACTAAAAGCCATAAAAACAGTATCAAATTTAAAAAAATAGAAATGATACAAAGTATGTTTTCAGACCACAATGGAATTAAACTAGATATCAATAACAGAAGATGGCTAGAAATTCCCAAATATTTGAAAATTAAAAATTACACTACAAAATAACAAAGGGGCAAAGAAAAAGTCTCAAGATAATGTGGAAAACTTTTTTGAACTAAATGAAAATACAGCTTAAAATTTGTGGGCTGCAATGAAAGCAATACTTAGAACAATATTTATAGTATTAAATGTATGTGTTAAAAGGAAGAAACATTTAAAACATTTAAACATTTAAAGAAACTCAATATTCTAAGTTTCTACCTTAGGACATGAGAGAAAGAAGAGCAATTTAAGCCTTGAATAAGCAGAAGAAAAAGAGAATGCAGTTAACATTAATGTAATGGCTAGGTGTAGAGCCAGAGGAGAGAAAGAGCAATCAAGGAGATCATTTTATAAACTATATAAATGTCTAACCAATGTATTTTATACTTGAAACTAATAATAAAATTAAATTAAAACAAAAGTGAAAAGTAAAATTTGATATTACATTGTGACAATGACCAAAAATAAATCAATGAATAAATCAGAAATCAATGAAATAAATCAATATAAAAAGATCAAGCATATTAAATGTTGATTCTTTAAAAGGTAAAGGTGATAATGTCTAGCCAGACTAATCCTGAAAATAAAAGAGAAAGACACAAATTATCAATGTCAGAAATGAAAGAGGGATCATCCTTACATGAATATTAAAGGATAAAAAAAATACTGCATAAAACTCTATATCCACAAATTTGATCATTTAGGTAAAATGGACAAATTCCTTGAAAGACACAAACTACAAAAATTCATACAAGGAGAAATAGGTAATCTAAAGAGGCATAAGTGTGCATATATATTTTTTTCATCAATAATTAATAATTTCCCAAAAGAGAAAGCATGGGCCCAGATGCTTTTACTCATGAATTCTGCCAAACATTTAAGGAGGAAATGATACTAGTTCCCTAAAAATCTCTTCCAGAAAGTAAAATTAGAGGGCACACCTCCTAACTTACCCACTGAGGGCATCATTCCTCTAATACCACAAACAAAGAAAACATTACAAGAAAGGAAAATTAGAGGCCAATAATTCTCATGAACAGAGATGCAAAAGTCCTCAATAAAATATAAATAAGTTGAATCTAACAATGTATAAAGAATTATGAACCACAACCAAATGGGTTGTTTATTTCAAGTATGAAAGGCTGGTTCAATCTTCAAAAATAATCTATTATATTAACAGATTATGAAATAAGTCATATTATATCATCGAGACTGAAAAAAAGCATTTGACAAAATGTAATATGCATTCATGAAAAGAAAATCAGCAAACAGGAAGAAGGCAACTTCCTCAATTTGATAAAGAACATTTACAAGTAAAGTTATAGTTAACATTTATGGTGAGAAACTGAACACTTCTAAAGTCAGAAACAAGGCAAAGATGTGCTCTCTCAACACTCTTATTCAACATTATCCTAGCTACTGCAATAAGATAAGAAAAAAATAAAAGTTATATAGACTAGAAAGGAAAAAATAAAACTATTTTTGTTAACAGATAACAATTGTCTAGATAGAAAATTCCTAAGAATCTCCACTTACTGCTACTAAGAAGTCAGTATAGAAGGGTTCCAGGATACAAGGTTAATATATAAAAACTAGTTACTTTCATATATACTAGTAATAAACAATTGGAATCTGAAATTTAGAAGATAATATAAGTTAAATAGCACCAAAACAGTACTTAGCTATAAAGCTAACAAAATATACATAGAATCTCTATGCAAAAATCTATAAAATTCTGATGAAGAGTTCAAATATCTAAATAAATAGACAGTTATTCTGTGTTTCTGGATGTTGCTAAGATATCAATTATTTCCAACATGATCTAAAGATAGATTGCAATTTCAATCAAAATGAGAGCAATCTATTTTATAGATATCAAAATGATTCTAAAGTTTACAGAGAAAAACTAAAGACCCAGAAGAGCCAACACAACCTTAAACAAAACTGGTAATCAGGATAGTACAGTATTTGCAAAAGAATACACATAAGTCAAAGAAATAAAATGGAGACCACAAAAATAGACCCACATTAATTCAGTCAACTGGTCTTTGAAAAAGAAGCAAAGTTATTCAAAGGAGAAAGAGACTTTGCAACAAACAGTGCTGGAATTATCACACATTACATGCAAAAAAATAAAAGAACTTGGATACAGATTTACCACCTTAAACAAAAATTAACTCAGAAAGTATTAAAGACCTAAATATAAAATGTAAATCTACAAAACATCAAAGAGAAAATCTATGTGACTTTTGGTTCAGTAATGAGTTTTTAGATAAAACACCAAAACCAAGATATATGAAAGAAAAAACTTGACTAGTAGGATTTTATTAAAATTAAAAGCTTCTGTTCTATGAAAGACATTGTTAAGAGAATAAAAAGATAAGTTACAGATAGGAATATTTGCAATGTATATATCTGATAAAGAACTTGCCTCTAAAAGATACAAAAATTCCTAAAATTCAATAAGAACACAAATGATTCAATTATAAGATGGGCAAAATACCTGAAAATGAAAATCACTGAATAGCCATAAATGTTCAATAAATATATGAAAAGATATTTCACATCACTTGTAATTAGATAATTGCAAATATTAAAACCACAGTGAGATACCAATACACAAATATTAGTATGGTTAAAATACAAAAATCTGACAATACCAAATGTTGACAAGGATATGAAACAAAAGGAACTCTCATGAAAATCACTTTGTAAAAGTTTAATAATTTCAATTGCATTCTAATTCACTGATGAAACTAATTTGGAAAATTAGGCTTATACAAGAGCCTTTATGAAAATTTTACGACAGCTTTATTCATAATTTCCAAATACTGGAAGCAGTGAAAATGTTCTCCAATAGGTGAATGGATAAACAAACTGTGGTACATCTATACAATGAAATATTATTTAGCAATAAAAAGAAATGTTCTATAAGTCATTCAACTCTAATAAATCTTGAATACATATTGATAAATTCAAGAAGCCAGTCTTAAAAATCCAACTACTTTATGATTCTGATTAAATGATGTTCTGAAAAAGGTAAAACGATAGCAACAGTAAAAAGAGAAGTTTTTTAGAAGTTCATAGAAAAACAAGGAAGGCTGAAACAGCAAAGTATGGAGAAATTTTTAGTATGATGAATATATTCTGTATAATACTATAATTGGGACATTACATTATATATTAATCAAAATATATAGAGCATATGAAAAAATTTTTAAACATAATTTAGGAGGTCGTAGGATCCAAGGATGGAATGAAGAATGTGACAAAACAATCTAACTGTATTATGAATATATGAAACAACCTCCATGAAGGGAGTGGGGAAAAAAGTGCCAAAAAGTGAAGTTTATACAACTAATGGCAAAAGAAACTCTGTGTAAGTACTGAACTATACTCAATAAAATCATTTCCCATGGTGAACAAAGTTAACAATTCTGATACTGTTATACATGTATACCGGAATGAATAATTAAGCAAACAGATGGCAAATGGTAGGAGCCAGGTTTCTCACTGTTGGACTAAGAGTTTACAGATAAACATGTAGAAGAGGCTATAACGATCTACATGATAATGGATTCGTGATGAAGACATCAGTATAAATTTATGTTTTCCTTAACAAAGGTGATTACATATAGAAATATTCATATTTGTATATATACACACACATACACACACACACAAACATTAGTATATGCACTTATATTTCTGTGCTTTTGCAGCTGAAAGGCCTAGAGGCAACTACAACCAGTAGCACTGAGCACACTTAGCACCCAGATCTTGGTTTTTAATATCATTCTTCAATAAAAGGAACCAGCGCTCCTTGGACAGGGAACCAAATCTAGGACTAGGAGCAATAAATATACAAGGTGGTCCTGGGGCAACAACATGTGCCAGAAAGGAAGTGTTACATACACACACACAAACACAATATGATGAAGGTATGTCAAAGAGACAGAGGAGCCAACTGAAAAAGTATCCAATGGCCAATGCAGAAACAATCTAAGCAAACGAACTAAGTAAAGTAGTATTTAATTATAACCAAAAGTATTAAATAATATCCATGATTCTACAGCGATAGAAATAATTGATTTAATCAGCAGATATATGGGGGAGAAGAGAAATATCTCTAGTGCAGAAGAATTCCAAATAATTTATGCATGTATTCTACTCTCAATGAGGTGGAGTATATATCCTCATTCTTTGAAGTGTGTGCTGCACAGAGGGACTTCTTCCCAAAGAGTATAATATGGAAAGGAGGAGGGAAGTAACCTTAGTCAATTGGCAAATACTACTTCAGCCAAGTGATCAAGGTTTACATCAACAGTGAAAAATCATGGGATAATACGTACTCTTGTTATAATGTGATGATGATGGAACTTATCATGAAGATAATGAACTCTGCGATATTTCTCTCAAGGACACATAAACCCCAGTATAATCATGAGAAAAACATTAGATAAACTAAAATTGAAGCACATTCTACAAAATATCCAACTGCTATTTATCTTAACTCTCGAAGTCTTTTTAAAAAAGAAGAAAGAATCAAAGAAAGAATAAGAAACTGTAACAGTCAAGAATAGGCTAAAGAGACATGATGACTAAATGTAATGTGGTATCTTTAATAAAATACTGGAACAGCAAGAGGACATTAAGTAAAAAGTAAGGTAATCTGAATAAGATATGAACTTACTGGAACAGCAAGAGGACATTAAGTAAAAAGTAAGGTAATCTGAATAAGATATGAACTTAATAATAATATATTATATTTGTTTATTGAAAGACATGAATTTAATAATGTGTTATATTTGTTTATTGATTCTAAAATATGTACTATAAAAAATAATAAATGGAGTCACTTTCAAATGGATTTGGAGCTTCCATACCACCGAAAATGCCTTGCACTTCTTACTCCTCAAACATTTGGAATGTTAAAACTTGGCAAAATAACCTTTGGGCTGAGTGTAAAACAAATATCTATCTCAAACAACTGTTTTCAAAGATAACGAGAAGGCAAATATTATGACTAATGGACTGAAAATTTAAAAGGTTCTTGAGAATTAACATCATTATGTTAGTTTATCTGCACTTATAGATATGCCTTCTTCTATTGATGTAATCATTTCCCATCATTGATGTAATTTTCTCCTTTATTGGTGTAATCATTTTTCTTCCCTTTCTCATAAATAACCCTTGCCTTGACTTCCTAATCAGAACACTATTTGGGTTTCTGCTTGAATCAGTGCTTCCAGAATAGCTATAGCTATTCTTTTGGATCTCAAATAAATGCTTGTTTACGTTAACTATGGCCTTTTATTTTTTGGTTAACAAACCCATAAGAAAGCAAAATGTTAATAATTAGAAAACCAAGTGTGTAATATAATGTAACTCTTTACTATCTCCATACTTTTCCTGTAAATATAAATATTTTCTAAAAAGTAAAATTCATTAAAAAACAAAATTTTAAAAATTAGCAATACCCTAAAATTCTTTTCCACAGGAAGCTACGTCTTAAACAGTATAAAAGAAAATTGTTAGTAGCTTTTATGAATTAGTCATAGAAAAGAGAATTCTCTCACTGTGGTCATCATATCAAAGGATTCTTGACAATAAAATAAACTTTAATGACAAATGCAAAAACCTAAAACCCTTTCTATGGTGTGTGTGTCTTGATTGAGGTGTTAATGAAAAGGAAATAAACCACATTTGATACTTAACTTCTTAACATCTCCATATCAAACTTTTAATATCTTTTCCCTGTCATGTTATTTATGATTATTTTCATTGGGTATCCTTTAAAATTACATAATTAAAAAAAATTTATTGCTTAAGTATAGTTGGTATACAACCTTATATTGGTTACTTTAGTTTCAGGGATACAATACAGTGATTCTACATTTTTATACCTTATAATGTGCTCATCTCACTAATTCTAGTAATCATCTATTCACCATGTAAACTTATCACAATATTATTGACTATATTTCCCTCCCCTTTTCACCTATTCCAGCACAATCTTTTTCTGGTATCCATCCTTTTGCTCTCTGCTTCTATGAGTCTGTTTGTTTTGTTTGTTTTAAGTGAAACCATATGGAATTTGTCTTTTTCTGCCTATTTCACTTAGCATATTACCTTCTAGATCGATTCCTTTTGTCACAAATAGCAAGATTCCATTCTTTTTTATTGCTGCAAAATATTCCACTGTATACATACACCACTTCTCCTTTATCCATTGATCTATCAATAATAATCAAAATAGTATGGTACTGGCACAAAAACAACACAAAGATCAATGCAACAGAATAGAGAGCCCAAAAATAAACCCTCATTTATGACAGAAAAGGCTAATCTATGACAAAAAAGGCAAAAATATACACTGGAGTAACAACAATCTCTTTAACAAGTGATGTCGGGAAAACTGAACAGATACATGCCAAAAAATTGAAACTGGACAATTCTCTTATGTCATATGCAAAAATAAACTCAAAATGGGTTAAAGATTTAATGTAAGACCTGAAACCATAAAACTCCTAGGAGAAAACATGGGAGGTAAACTATTTGACATCAATCTGAGTAATATCTTTTTAAATACATCATTTCAAGCAAAAGAAACAAAAGCAAAAGTAAACAAATGGGATTACATTAAACTAAAAAGTTTCTGCAGAGCAAAGGAAACTTTTAACAAAACAAAAAGGCAACTTATTGAATGAGAGAAAATATTTTCAAGTATATCTGATAAGGGGTTGATATTCAAAATATATAAGAAACTCATATGACTCAATAACAAAATAATATTTCATCAAAAAAATGAGTGGACATGAAAAGACATCTCTCCAAAGAAGACATACAGATGGGCAACAGAAATATGAAAAGAGGCTCAACATCACTAATAATCAGGGAAATGCAAAAACCACAATGATATACCACCTCATACTAATCAGAATAGGAATTACCAAAAAGCAGCAAATAACATGTGTTGGTAAGGATGTGGACAAAAGAGAACCCTTGTACACTGGTGATGGGACTGCAAACTGGTGCAGCCCCTATATAAAACAGTAGGGAGATTCTTCAAAAAACTAAAAAAAAGATATACCACACCACCCAGAAATTCTATTTCTTGGCATTTACCTAAAATTGCATAACATTTTAACTCATGAGTTGTTATCATTAACTTTAACCAATACTCAAAAAAGATTTGTCTCAGATTCTATAGGAATGACTAAGTTCGGATTTGCTTATAATCTAAGTGGCAAACAGTGGTAAAATAGTGATGGTTCACAAATTCAGGAGTTTCCTGAGTAAAATCTGAAATTGGGCCCTATACACTGAGGGCAAGGAGAGACCAAAGAAAGAAGCAGACCACTCCAGATTGGTTAGGTGGCAGTTTCATTAAACAAAGGAAACTTATATGTGAGGCTTGACTTGAGTGGCCACAGAATCTTAAAAGTTTATATAAGGGCTTTAAACAGATATACAATTCAAATGGTCTCGAAAACACATTATCTCAAGATTGTGTCAGCTGAAATGGCTCTAGCTATGGGAATGGTGGGCAGACTGTAAATTCCAAGGACACAGTAGGGGTGAGGAGACTCTGATTGCCTGCGCTCAGCTCGCTGGTCAACCGTCACATTCTCTTGACATCCTCCTCCAACAAATACTGTGGTGATGGAATATTCAAACATCCTAAACATACAGAAGAACATACAAAGAGAAGGAGATTTAGGGAGGAGAAAGCTCATGTGACCAAATAGCATATTGATCTCCAAGGTTCATCAAAATTTGCTGGAGCAGTGGCACCAAAAAAAAAAATAAAATAAAACATGATAAGATCTACAAGAAGTATCAAAGTTTTCTGAAGAAACAAATAAAGTTATGTAATATGTGTGTACTGTGTATATTGTATATAATTTTTGTTTATGAAAAAAAGTCTATGCCATATCCTGAAAAGAAACACTTTGAAAACAATCTAATCACATCTACCAAACCAATATTATCCATATCTAACAACTGAGTTAAATTAAATTAAAATTAATTAGCCAAGATAGGGATTTTATTTTCATATATTAAAATACTTATTTAATTAAAGTTCAAAAATTCATTTAGTCTATCCTCTTAGGCATTTTGATATTAATGACTCATTAATTAATTTTTCCTAGAATGTTTGTGAAAGGCCCATAAGTGAGTTGATACAAGTTAAATCACTAGAATAAAATTCAGCGTTTTTCTTCTATTAGATGTTTTTCTTCTATTAGACGGCTACCTTTGTTACAAGAGTAACTGAAAGAATCCAGAGAAGTTACATTAAATCCTAGTGACTTTTATAAAGAAGAAGAAAAAGCTTTTCTACACCAATGTTACATAAAATTTCAGTTTTAAATGAAAGAAACGGAGAGATAGGTTTGATGAATCTTTTTGTTCAAATTCAGGCCTAATCATATGTCTCCTAAAGGAAAACTTATCAGCAAGATGTTCAAAAGAAAATATTGACTTGCTCACGTAAAGCTTTAAATCTCCTACCAGGAAATCTGAACAGATTAAATAAGAATTTTGTCTTTTGGTGAGATGAAGGGATAGAAACAACCTTAGAAAACTGAATACTTTCATTATAGATTACTGAAAAGATTTCTAAGTAAATATCCTTGTTCATCTTCTTCTTCATATCTACAACTACAATGTGTTATTTTATCTGGCCACAAGTAAAAATAATGCTACCAAAATGTGTGGAATGTAATTTTGAAGTAATTTTTTGAAAAACTAAATTTTCTTCCCATACACATTTTCTGAGCATCACTGAGTTATTTTCCAAAAAAAAAAAAAAAAAAAAAAACAATAAATAAAGAATAAAATGGGTTAGTAAGGAAAGCTATTGAATTTTTCTTCCTCCCTTTTCTCTCAATCTGCCATTGTTTTACTTCTCTTTCCAAACCTATATTTATTAGAAACCTAGTGTTAATTCTTAATAATTTGGCCTGCTTGTTAAAAAAAAAAAAAAAAATTATGACGATTTAACTTTATCTGAGGAAGAAGAAATGTCTATTGGGTTAAATCTCAAGTTATTGACAGAATGAGGCAATGTGATATGATTTGAGGGCTACTAGCCTAGAGCTCTTTTTCATAGTCTAAAATCCCCACTCCTTACTCTTTGCTCATGAAACCAGTTTCTAGAAGGCTACTATTGAGATATGAATATGCTACTTCACTACCAGGTTTTCTATAACAAATTACTGAATGCTCCCTTTGGAGTACTTTATTGTGATCACTAAAGTGTGTTCTTCACTAAGAAGTGAGTTATCAGGGTAGGGATAGGGATTCCCACTACACCAACAAACAAATTCTCAAACACCAGCAGGGTGTCCAAGAATTTAATTCAATTCTGAAATTATCTACCTGGAGATAGTGTCAGATGCCACAGGTTAGAGTTCAGTCCTACAAGACTATCCCCTCTTCCCTAACTTCAGACACCAGTCACAAATCCTGGTTGTTACCTTACTTCTGACCAACTTAACTACAAATCAGAGGTTTTCAAGACCCACTTCTTGGGTGCAATTTGCTACAGAAGCTCACAAAATTCAGGAAATCTGTTTACTCACTAGATTACCAGTTTATTATAAAAGTATATGACTCAGGAACAGCTAGATGAAAGAGATACATAGGGCAAATTATGTGGAGAGGGCACAGAGCTTCAATGCCCTCTCCAAGCTTGCCACTCTCCCCAAATCTCCACATGTCACCAACCCAGAAGCTCTCCAAACCCTGTCTTTTGGGGTTTTTATGAAGGCTTTATTACATTGGCATGATGGGTTAACTCATTGGCCATTGGCAACTGAATTCAATCTCCAGCCCTACTCTCATCCCCAGAGATGGGGGAGGACTGAAGGTTTCAACTCTAATCACCTGGTTGATTCTCCTGGCAACCAGCTTCTCTCACCCTCAAGTTATATAAGGGCTTTCCAAAAGTCACCTCATTTACATAACAAATCTGTTAACACAGGCAATTGTAGGGTTTTAGGAGCTGTGAGCCAGGAACAGCAGACAAAAATCAAATATACATGAAAAATATATTTGGTCATCTGAATGACCAAAATATATAATTCTTATAAATCACAGTATCACAGAGATATTGGGTAAATAGAAAGCAGCTAAATTTTGAGAAGCCTCAGGAGGTACAGACAACTTCAGAATTTCAAAAGTTTCAAAATTTCTAGTTAAAATTGTTTACTAAACAGAAACCACAGATTAAACAATTTTGTTATGAACTGACCAAGTAAAATGAAAACTGGAACTAAAACTAATGCCAAATGAAGTCAAATACATATAATAAATAAAATGTTCTTGTCTATATGTCCTCATAGCACACAGTGAGGAATAAAGGAATTTTCACTATTTTGGAGGGTGGGTAGAATACATGAAATTCACTTTTTGGATTCCTTCCTAAAGGTCTCCTCAAAGAATTAGACTGTTACCATTTGGAGAGCCCCAAACTGAGCTATATTCAGGTACTCAGGTGACTACCCATTGTGAAGGTGTCCTAAATGTACACCAAGTCGCTATAGATGAAGAATGAATTAAGATCACTAAAGTAGTCTATATCAAAACTGAATTTGCTAGCCTGCCTGTCAAAAAAGAGTTTACCATGCCAGAACAACTTTGGAGAATCTCTTTGAGTGCATGCTCTATGCACAAAATCAGTTCTCAGCAAAGTCTGAAATAAAGGCTTATAATTTTTTTTCTCTGTCTTCCATGGATATAGAAGAAACAAAAAACAAAAATCTGCAGTGGTAAGAACAGAATTTTTTAAATACGGGTGAAGATTGTAATTAAGCTCTTTGTTTCATTGGGCTATTCTATGAGTCTGTTCCATGGTTAATTTTTAACATAAGCAAGATATGGTAGAGCTGATGATAACATATAAAACTGTGATAGGTTCTCCAATTTAATCTAATTTAAAAATCTCAGCAGCACTATCATGTCTGACATATTATGTAGTTTCACCAAGGAAGCAATCAAGTCTCATAGAACTAATGACATTTCTATCATTATCTCCCTAAAATGTTTCTTTCTGGTTTTAGTGACAATAAAATTCACTCTCTTTCTTCCACATCACACTAATAAAATAATTATTCTCCTCTCATGCTTTCCGTTAGACCTTAGAAGTGTTTCTCTTTCCTTGGTGAGAGACACTTGAGGTGAAAAAAAAAAAAATGTCGTTAAAAAAAAATGTTTATTTTATTGTCAAAAGTGATTTGAAGTGTTGTTTTGCTATCTTTACTAGCTGCTGGCTCCAATCTGAACATTTTACTACTATTTTCATAGCTATCTTCTGACAGGCTTTCCAGAAGGTTTATAATTTTTTCCTCTGTCTCCTATTGATATAGGAAAAAAAAACAAACAGAAAACAAAAATCTAACTGGCAAGAACAGAATTTTTAAAATATTGCATGCAGATTGTAATTTAGCTCTTTGTCTATACGAATACTTTTTCGTCACCTAAGGATTACAGAACTGAAAATGTTCAAGAATTCAGAAAGACTTTTTAGTAGTTTTGGTAACACTTTTTTACTAACCTTTAAGTTATCTTAATATGGTGCACTTGTAGATATCACAGAATTGCTTTCCCTATTTATTTAACTTGCTTAACTAACATTTTGGCTCAAGCAAGAGCTGCTTATTTTTAAAGTATTATACATTGTTTAGGAGAGTTGTGAAAAAATATAAATCATCCCTCATTTCTATTTATTCAGAAACTTGAGTATTTAAGTACACATAATTTGTTATTATTTTTGACCAGGATTATTCCAAGTTTCAAGTAGTATACAGGCAATCTAGCCATTATCTACATCACCATATCTCTTTCCTACAATGGGTATCTCTCAAGTTTCCAAAACAAGCACACTCTAAGAACTCCGTAGAAATCTCTCCAGTTAGCATTTCCTTAGCAAAATGCCCCTTGAATTTTTTATACCTATTTTTTTAAATGTATATGTTGGATATGGTATGATAAAGTCAGTGTGGCCAGTGCAGGAGACAAGAATAAACCTTGGCAGGAAGAAGTTTATTATACTCTCAGGTCCCAGAGATAGGGTCATGGCATGCTACACAGGGTCACAGAGAAATTCACGAGAGTGTTCAGGAGTCAGAAGGCAGCAGTGAGAGGAAGAGCTTAGGCACAGTCTTTATTATGGTTTCCACATAAAAGGCAAGACAGGCAGACTTAACAGTTTAGGATTGGCTATTTTGAACAATTCTAGCAAACTCTGGGCTAAAGAAGTGGTCTTTAGTGCCTGGTATTTGGCCCTTGGATGATTTAGGGCAGGGAAAATATTGGCTTGGTGTGTGAAAACTAGATAAGGAGGTACCTGGGGGTACAAACTCAAGACTGGTTGGTTTATATATGAAAAGCCTTCCTAGGGGGAAGTTGTTATTGTCTTTGGGGATTAGCTAGCCCTGGAAGCGGGCAATGTCTCCCCTGACTGAAAGGTTTTTTTTTTAAATGTGACAATATTAGTATTAGTTTTAGACTGTCAGAATCGGGTCAAGAGATTTTAAAAATGAAGGAGAAAAGCATCACATATGTCATGTACACAGTACCATTAATTGCAAATTCTATTGTTTAATGGTCAGAGCATCATGTTTTAAGCTTCTTCATTCTAATATGATAATGTGTTACTTGCAGGCATTTCTTTATATTTTAGTTACATCTTAGAAAATTTGGTGAGGTGTGGGTTTTCATGAAATGCATTATTTTTTCCACTTAAAAATAAAGAGAAATAGGTTCTTGGTTAGTGTTTCCATGCAGAACATCTGATTTTCAGGGTGAGATTACTGGCATTAAGTGGAAATAACTATATTTTAAAAAAATATATTTTAGGTCCCAAGAGTATCAATGCCATATTTTTTTTAAAAAAAATTAAGTCTCAAGAGTATCAATGCCACTGAAATGCGGGGCAGTTACCTTCATTCTCATTATGAATACCAATTTTAAATTTAAAAAATGATACTCTTGCCACTGTTACTCAAACCTGAGTTCAAGCAAAGGATTTCTCTAATTTCTTCTTCTAAATATCTGTTGTCATCTGCACTTTGCTCATTTTCATTCACCCTAATTCTAAAAGAAATTCCTGATTTTCCTCTGAAAAACTACCCTCCGTCACTCATAGTTTGGAGTTTGGGGATATAGATTGAGTTTATCTCTGATTCCCATAATGAGCATATAATTCATATGTATGCAATCAAATTACTTCATTATCCTAATCACAGTGATTGGTACAGAGATGGACAGGTGACCCAACCAAGAGCATTAAGATCCTTAGACAGTACTTTTGCTTGAATCGTCGAAAAAGAGCTAGTTATTCTTTCTTTTTGATTGTTAAGGTAGTAGGCTACAAGCCCAACCCTTTTAGAAGCCATCTTGCTACCACATAGAAGAATTTTCATAAAAACACAAGAGAAAAAGCACATTGAATCCTAATGACATCACCTGAGTCCATGTTTCTAGGCATGTCTGAGGACCAGACATCCTTCTAGATATGTTTAAAATCTGTTGTTTAACACAGTTGGAATAAGAGTGCTGGCTCTATCAGAATATCTTTTGGGTTAAATCAAAATGTATTTTGATTCTTTCTTGCCCACTGGATATTTTCAACAGAAAAAAGTATTTTTAAATATCAATCACTAAAGTATATAATGATGGAGGGTGCAATTTGATTAGATTAATTAACACAAAAAGGAAAAGACAAAACAGTGATACCACCAATTGCCTTCCCGTTGAACTCCTAGTTGTGATTCTAAGGAGAAAAATGCTTCAAGGGCCTATAGCACAGTGATTAACAGTGAGGTTCTGAAACAAGATATCTAGGATTCAAATGTCAGTTTTATTAATTACTATCTATGTAGCCTTAGGAAAGTTAGTCTTGTAGGGTTACTATAAACATTAAGTGAGATAATATATGTAATATACTTAAAACAATGGTAGGTATATTGTGAGTACTCAATAAATGTCAGTATCTGAGTATTATTTTTCATTATAATTATATTATTATTGTCTATTCAATTATTACATATAATTATAGTATAATACAATGATAATGTACAGAGAGACAAAGAATGTCTTCTACTAAACCTTTTATAATTGAAATAATCTCACTTGCATATTTATCCTGCTGTCAAAATCTTTTGTCCATGAGAGTAGGCAAGCTTCTGATGGGTCCATTTATCTCAAGCCCTGATATTTATCGGAGTCTACAATGTTGAAAGCTCTTCCTGAAACTGGAAACATAATAGGTACCAAATCAAATGTGATTGCTCTTCTCATGAAATGCACATTCTAGAAGTGACACAAAAAAATCAAAATTAAGTTTTTATTTATAATTTTGAAAAGTGTTATATATAAGAAACACAAAATTCTTTGAAAATATATTCCAGGGTAGCTGCTCTAGATCCGGAAAGTCAAAGAAGGCTTTCTTTAAAAGTCTATTTTCAGTTGAGCCCTTCACAAGAATAAGAAAAAGAACATACTAACATAGGAATATAAGAATAATGTAAGAAGTAGCTTGTGGGAATTACTAAATTTGGAAAGAAAAATGTTGGCATATTGAAGGAATGAGAAGGCTATTCTATCTGAAACACAGACAACGAATGAAAGCATGGCAAAAAGAGGAAATTGGTCAGACAGGAAAAAGTAAAGTCATGCAGGAATTTCAGAGCACATAAAAGAGGTTTTGATTTTTTTTTATTATTTTATTATACTAAAAGCAATTGAAATCCATTGAAGTTTCTTTTTTTTATTTTTAATTAGAAACAATTACTCTGGCAGTTTGTACCTAAAAGGGATAAAAGAGAGAGAAAAAAATAGAAGTGGAGAAGACAAATTCAAATCTATTTCAATAGATTTGGTAAAATAAAGAGAAATAAATGGATATTAGGCATATTTAAAAGGAGAAATAGAGAGAAGTGAATGGATCAATGATATATTTAGGAGTTAGAATCTACTGGCTTTGATAATTGATGTGTTACGGACAGAAGAGTAAAAGAAGAATGTTTCAAGGATGCTCATAGGCATGTGGAATTTTACAGTGAGGTGAATGGTGTTGCCGTTAACTGAGATAGCAACACTATCTATAAAAGGAAAAAAGAGCTTCCTGTAATGGTAGGGAAGGTAGAAGATAATTAAAAAGAAAGGCTCATTCTGCAATGACCAGAAAAATATCCTTTTCAGGACATCAGAGAAAATTTTGTAAATAAATGACTTAAATTTTCATTTCAAGAAGTTAAGAAAGGCTAGCAAAAGTAAAATAAAATAAAATGAAAAAAAAAAAGCTAGAAGAAAATAATCACATAGGAACAAAAATAAATGAAATGGAAATGCAATAGAAAAATCAGCAGATTCAAAATTAAGGTCTTTGGAATAAATAGGAAAATTAATGATCTCTAGCAATAAAAAGAAAGAAAATACAAATTACCAATTTCAGGAATAAAAATGTAATATCACTATAGATCCTTAATCATGAAAAAGATAAAATATTTTGAACAAATATATAACAATAAATTTGATATTTTAATGAAAAGGAGAAATGCAAAGTAATTATAATCTGACAGAAGTATAAATAGTTCTGCATAGTCCTATATCTGTTAAAAGAAATGAATATATAAATAGAATCTTTGCCAAAAAGAAAATTCTAGGACCGGTTAGCTTCACTGGTGAATTCTTTTAAAACTCTTTTTTACACAAACATCTTCAGAAAATAGAGAACATTTTTCAATATATTTTATAAGATTAGTATAATACTGATTCCGAATATACTAGCACATTACAAGAAAGGAAAATTATAGACCGTTACCTCTCAGAAATATAAATGCAAAATCCTAAACAAAATCTATTCTTAAAGTTTTCAATTATTTTTTAAAAAAGAGAATATAATCAAGTGAAACTGTTCCATGAATGCTGTGTTAGCCTGAAACATAAATATTAATCACTGTGGAATTTCAAAGCTAAGGTAGAAAGAAGACTGAGAATTAACAGCCAGAGAACAATCTACAAAACAGCATGGTGTCACATAACTGAAGGATAGAAAGTGTTTCAAGAAAGAGAGCATGATTTTTATTTATTATTCTCTCCCTCTCCTAAACAAATCAAATTTAGACCTGTGTAAGTCATCTATTGCTATATAACAAACCACCACAAAAATCTCTGTGTTATGTAACAGTAATTATTGGGGCTATTCATCAGCAAGTAAGTTGGGGTTTAGCTGATTTAGGATGGGATTACCTGGGCAGCTGTAAACCAAAAGTCAGACTGGGTCTACTTCACACATCTCTCACTCTCCTTGAGAATATTTTTCTCACATCCATAGCAGATGGACAAAACAAACAAACAAATATGTGATGTCTCTTAAAGTCCTAGCTTTGAAACTGGCATATTATCATTTCTGCCCACTTTCCATTAGCCGAAAACAATCACACGACCAGACCTAAAGTCAAGAGGTGAGGCATACTTCTACTGGAAGGAACTGCAAGGTCAAACAGCAAAGGACAGATCTGAAGATAGAGGATGGTGATAGTTGCACAACAGTGCAAATGTACTTAACGCCACCGAATTGTACACCTCAAAATAATCAAAAGGGTCAATTTTATGTTATGTATATTATACCATACACATAAAAATAGCCAACTTTCACAATAGTGGAAAATTTCCTCTTTTATAACTATTTAAACTTATGACAAAGCTTTTTTTAGATGTCAACTTTACTGTGTGATCAGATGCACAGTTTTTCAGAATTCCTTTAGGGCGAGAAGTACCTAAGTACAAAGCAAAAAAAAAAAAAAAAATAGAATCAGTATATTAGATCATTGAAAGCCTTGAGCCCAAGTCCTGAGAGGTCTGGGCTGAATCCAAATTCCATTGCCTGGAGGACTAGTGAGTAACCTGGAAAGCAAGCCATGTCTTTCAAAGTTTTCCAAGTCTTCATGTACCTCTTAAGTCATCACAGTGACTCTCTGCATCATCAGAGCACACCTCTGCATCACCACACATCTCTAGCATCATCGGAAAGCCTCTCTGGGTCGTTTCATGTCACCTATGTGCCTTTTACACATCCTGACTCCTCTAACTTCAACATGGCCATTCTGAACAGGAATAATATAGCTTATAGGACTCCTGAGAATCTGATTAAAAGCTTTGAGCTTGCTTCCCCAGAGAACCACACAGCATTTGGCATCAGGAACAGGTTAAGAACAGATGCATTAAAGCAGTTGAAATGAGTTCTAAGGATAATCCAGGAGGTGGAAGGGGTCAAAGAAGTTTGAGCACAGACCTGTTCTCCATATGCCCTTAACAAGGCACAGCACAGCTGCCAGAGCCCAGAGGCTGGCCTTAGGGTAAGATCAAATGTTGACTCCTGTGGTCCCTAGGCATTTTCACTTTGTGGACCCCTTCCTCCATATAAAAATTATATTTTACAACTTTGTTGGTATAAAGATGATTATATAAATATTATCTATTAAAACATGTTCTTCAACCTAAAAAATACCAAAAGGCATGGATATTGGAGGGGGAGAGAAATTGTACCAATAACTCAATCTACCAACAGGCCCTATTATCTGGCCTTCCATATTCATGTTTTCTAATGTAAGGCCACAAACAGAGCCTCTTAATTATACTGCCCTTATCTAAAAATGCCTAAAATGCCTCCAATATTCACAGATACATTTTAAGATACTCATTATGTAACAGTAACTATTTAATGTGCTATAGCTGTCCACTACAGACATGGTTGATTGGATCAGTGATGGAGTCCACCCCAAAAAGAGAATACAGAGGAGATGTAGAGATCTAAGGGGCTAAGTAGCAGGAGAGCTCTAACTAAAGCACTCTACACTGGATAAAGACTAATGAATCCAACCAAATCCATGGTCTTTTGACAGTTTGAATTTGAGATTAAAAGAGAGCCTGGGATATGATCACTGTGGACTATTAGAATATCATTGGGTCTCCAGATCTACTCTCTCCAAAAGTAACTAACTACTGTTGCAATCTGAGCAGCAATGAATAATACCTCAATTCTCCATGTGGTCTGGCTATGCTGTTACTGAGAATATTTCCTGTCCTTAGACATACCTTTTAACTTACTCCCTTGTACCCAGTACCATACTTCTTCAATTTACCTTCTAATTTTTAACAGATTATTTTAAATCAAATCTTTCATCACCTGTAGAACAAAATGTGTGGTCTTAAATAATTTCAGTAAATAATTTCTGAATTTTTAAATACAAGGAACCTCAGATTACAACGAACCTTTAAAATTGTCTAAAATATATGTAGAATATAATGTGACTCTATTAGTGAAATATCTATGGTTTTTCAACTTGAAAATAAAGACAAAATCCTGTCAGGCTAAAGAATGTATTATAGATCTCAGTATTAACTGGATACTTAAACAGGGATAATCTTAAAGCTAATCAAATCTTCCTATTCTATTTGTATAGGTATAGCAAACTATATGAATAAATATACCCAGATACTAACAGCGATTACATCCAGAGGTAAAAGAGATTTAGGAAAGCATTCCATTTTTCCCACATTAGTCAATTCATTTAAAAAGTTATTCATTACTTTGTATAATAAAATTAATTAAAGTCTTTCTTTACTGATCGACATTTTGAGTTGCTTACTGAAGCATAAGATGTAATTGGGAAAAATATTGTCCAAAACCTGGGCTATCCTTAGAGTGAACTTACCTTTGAAGTCAGCAGCAGAGGAAAAGAAGAGAACAAAGGAGAACAGTATGCAAAAATCTTGGAAAATATAAATATATTAAGAAAGATCACTTATCACTATTGTTTTTGAAGGTGTTTTCTTTGATGATGTTAACTTCCCCATTGAGTAGGATCACATACTCAAGCAATACATCATTTTAAAAGGTCAATGAATTAGTTCCACTTTAATCTGAGCCCACAATGTATTCATCTTTAACATCTATCTGAAAATAAACTTTAAGAATTTGAATTTAATATGTACTTTAGAAGATAAATGTGTACTTGAACAATCAATAGTAAAATATTATGATACTGACAGAAGCATTAAAGAAAAGTAAAATTGTTCTGTTATTATAAAGTTTACCATGCCTGTCAAAAAAAATCAACCCTTTTCTAGTATAATGAAATTATTTTCCTTTCAGAAATATCTATGATTTACTAGGCTGGCATGAAACTATTATGTAGCAGTGAATGTGCGCAAAAACTTTAGTTAATGACGTACTAGCCCTGATAAGATTGACATTCTTTTAAGGTTTCACAGGACTTTATGAATAATTCCTTGGGTTTCTATTTATATATTTCCCATCATTTGTAAACTTATTAACTTCATTATTATATTTATTTTACCTATTATTTTGACGATGATAATAAAATAGGCCTATTTAGAGAAATATCCTTATGAAACTTCGAAATGGGTCAGTGGATTCTTACTTTTAGTGGGGTCATTTAAAATTCCATCACATATTCCAATCTTTGCCATAAAAAACACAGAAACCCTGTCTGCCATATTGCAAGTCAAAGTGGTTATCAACTGTACTGTCTGTCATAACTTTATTCTATTTGTAAGTGGTTCTAAATGAAAAGTTTTGCTAACTCAAATATTCTTTATATCATCTCCTAATTTTTCTCCAAAAGTAATTCAAAACTCCTTTGTTTAGTTCGAGCTTGAATAGGGACATTTCAGACTCTTCATAATCAAGCAAAAGACTTTCTTTCCAGGCATAATTCATATCACTTTCAATTATGAATGTTTTATTCCAGCACTATCGAATTTCTTGCTACTATACAAAATGTAAAAATGACCTGTTTCCACTTTTTTCTTCCAACTAAAATTTCTGAGCTCTTCAGTGGTTGTCAAAAATTACCTCTTAGCTCTGTTTGATATTCAAATATCTCATTTCATGGGGAGCCTTCCCAAAATACTATCTAGCATAACTGCCTGTGAGAACCATTAATTATGGGACTGTCATGTATAGTTGTGCAGTTTGTGCACTGCACAAAAGTACCCAGGGGAGAGAATGACAACATAAATCTAACCAGTGCTCCATTTGCTAAGCCTGTATCCTAGCACAGGGCTTCATTCTTGCTTCATTCTTCAAGGAAAAAAAGGAGGGGAGGCACCTTATTTTTACCCAAAGATGCCATCGGTTTCTGAACCATCTAGGGATAAGACTGCCTTTGCCTAGAGGGCAAGTTAGTTCTAATATCGGCATCTTATAAAAGGTAAAGTCCTTTCTTCTATATATGATAGCTGCAAATCTTGCTTGCTATAACACTCTTAGTCAGCTGTATATACAACATTTTTCTCAGATAAATTATGACCTGAGAAGAATCTAGGTACCTATTGATCTTTGAATGAATAGGTTCCCAGTAACTACCCCTAGAGTCTGACACATAAAAGACACTCAATAAGTGCTATCTATGTATTCAATAAATTATCCCTTTAGAGGACAGAACTGGGGAGAAAATTGTGACAACTTTAATATCCAGGAATGAAACCCTGCACTAGCATTCCAAGCATATTTAATTTCTTTGGTTGTGATTTGAAATTACCATTTTTTTTTCAAAGCATTATATTAATTCACATTAATGTTTAGGATGCCTTTGAATTCAGAAAATAACTATTCAAAACTAAAATTGATTTGTTTTAATTCTGTCTACATAATTCACTGGGTTAAAATTTCCTTATTAGTTACTTCACAGAGAGGACAAATGCCTCATTAATTTTAAATATATCAATCTTAGAATGCTATATATATCAAATAGAATAATGACTGACATTATAAGAAACTCAATACACTGCATACCAAAATCAAATTGCCCATTATTCACTCAGAACAAATACATATCTTTATTTGTACTTTATAAGCTTCATGAGGAGAGATTGAATTAGATATTTAAACCATAGTGGGGGCTAGTGGATATTATGTGATGGAGAGACTACCATTCTATTATTAGCAATAATATCCTGCACAATATATATTATATATGTAAAGATTACCCGTGTGAAAATACTTTACATTTAGAAATCATTTAACTAAGACAAGTCTTTTCACCCAACTCTTACTCTGAGTCAACACCATCGACTATAACTGAAAATTTTTTAAATGTTATTTAGTTCAATTTCATATGCTGCTATTACCCAATTATTTAAAAAGTACTCATTAACATATTAAATAAACAATTAATAATTTTATTTATTTCTTAAATGAATTTAAAAGTTGGATAACTTTTGAGTACAGAGAGGGGCCATGCTGACAAAGTTCTATTTCTTAGCCTGTATGAACGATTACAAACTTTCTCGATGGTATATTTTCTACACAAATGACAAAATTATGCTTTTACGAAGCTGTTCCTTTTCCCAAAATCTTTCAATGGCTCACCTATATCACTCAGAAAAAAAAATCGGAAGTTCTTTCCATGGTTCTACAAGGCTCTCAAGACCTGGCCCCTTCCACCTTCTTGTTCACCAACTGCACAAGACACATGAAGGAGGCACCTGCATCCTGTGTCTTCAGCCTTAAATGCCTTGCTCTCATTTGTCATCATGGCTCATTCTCTCACTTCATTCAAGCTTCTGTGTAAATGTCTGCCTTTCAGAGATGACTGCCCATCACAGCTATCCTCTTACCCCTTTATTATTCTTCATGCCATTTATCACAATCTGAGAATTTGTTTATTATATGATTCCTTCTATTAGAACATAAGCTCTAAGAGCAGACTTTGTTCACTGCAGTATCACCATCGTTTATAACAATGTACTATATAGTAGGGGCTAAATAATTTTTTATTAAGTAAATGAATACCACTGGACTGTTAGTCATGTATATTTAGTCTACTTGAAGTTGCACAGGAGAATTTAGCATCATTAAAGATAGACTATTACAGGTAAAGAGGCAGATAACATAATTGACAAAAATCAGAATATTTTGGCCCATCAAATCAAGTGTGAATCCAATCTAATTTTTTAGCCATAGTAACATATGTACTATAATTAAAGGATTCTTTTTCTCTTTAGTATATTACTAATGGTTTTAAAATATAAATTTATGAGAAAAGCTTTATGTACTTCCAATTGGACATTTTTAAAATACTCTCAAACTTTTGTCCTTGTTCTTAATTTTTGATGCATGTCAGATAATGAAATAACTGTGTAACATAACTACTAGGAGAATGCTTTCTCCAGAGAGAACAGTAAGTCATCTGTATAAGAATGCTTACTGTTCAGAATTGGAACAGTACATTTTATGGAGATCTGTCCTTGTCATTTACTGTGTGTCACTGAATAGAAGAGCTGATGTAAATTGCGATTCGTATACCAAACATGGATTTGACATTACTGCAACTCTATAACTATTTTCACCACTGGCTTCTGTGATGAAGTCTATGTTAGGATATTTTAACCATGTCTGCAATTACCTATTCATTTCAATACTAAGAATTCTAGAGCAACAAGGGAAATGTTTAGGACATTAGGAAAGAGAATTCATGGGGAATTTCCATGTATAAGTGAATATTTAAATCTGTGGGTTACAGTTTTGTTTATGAGGGGAAAAATTAAAGGAACTAATGATGTTAATTTATAGTTCACTTCACTTTTCCTAACAAAACCTATAGAAGTCACAAATAGTACTGTACCCTATATATTCTATGTTCTTCTTACACATACATACTCATAATAAAGTTTAATTTATAGATTAGGCACAGTAAAAAATTAACAACTATCATCAAATAGAATAATTATAACAATATACTGTAATAAAAGTTATGTGAATATGGCCTCTTCCTCGCTCTCTCAAAATATCCTAGAGTAGTATATTTGCCTTTCTTGTTGTGATGATATGAGATGACAATATCTATGGGATGAGATGAAGTGAGGTACTCAGAACAGTGAGCAATTTAAAACTTGTGAATTGTTTACTGCTGGAATTTTGTATTTAATATTATCGAACTGCAGTTGACCATGGGTAACTGAAACTGTGGAAAGTAAAACTGCAGATAAGGGGGTAGGGAACTACTGTAGTTTTTGTATTTGAAGAAGGAAATGTTGATTTTGGCTTACATTTATTTATTAAGCAAAAGTATTAGATATCTATTATGTGCTGATACTGTGTTGGGTGCAAGAATACAAAGAGTATTAAGATACAATTGCTGCCCTTTCAGGGACACAAAGCTGAGTAAAAATCATTTTCCAACTCTCTAGAGTTCACAGGCCAGTGAGGAAGACAGGGATATACAAATAAATATCACAAATATAAGTGGAGCAATGGCAGCAGTACAATATATTACAGGACCTCCGAGAGCCTGGGAGCTTTGGGAACAGCTTTTCGAGAATTCTTGAGTTGTCTTACAAAATGAGTAAAAGTTGTATAAATGAATGAGCTGTGGGGAGGTAGTATAGGAGACCATTTTACAGAATCATGTAATGAGTCATGGCGTAAGAAACAATGAAGCTAGAGAGAAGACAGGGTTCACATCAGGAAAGTCCCCATAAACCCATAATGGCTGAGAAATTCATCAGATGATTGGCATGATCATTGTGTGGGTGTGTGGAGAATGGATGTGAACAGACCCAAGACTGATGGCGGCAGAGGGATCAGTTGGGAAATGTGAGTAATTGTCCAAGAGAGAGATGATTAGGGCATGACTAGGTTGGAGCAGTAAAGATAAAGAGGACACAAAAGAAAATATTTCAGAAGGTCAATAATGAGGAAAGACCTTTGGTTTATTGGAATGAGAAGTCAGTTGAGAAGATGTGAAAGAAATAGATGACTCACATGTTATTGAAATACTGATGGTTTAAGAAAAATTGAACAGAAACACAGCTATAGAATTATCGATAGCAGAAGTGGACTGGATTGTTCAAAATATTTGCTGCTTGCTCTCTCTGGGTGAATTACCCATTACCAGCTGTTGGCATTAAGTTTTGTCCTGTGATTTCCTTTGGCCAATTAAATAAGGACAGAAATGATATGGTTCATTTCCAAAAATAAATTTTAAGAGCAATTGCAAGGTTCTATTATGTCCTATTTTTCCCTCAAACATGAGGTCCACAATGTCTCAGATCAAGGCTATTCCTTTAGTTTGGATTTGGGGTAAAGACAACATGTAGAGCACAGCCCTGGAACAGAGCTGCCTCTGACCCAGAATGAACATGCAGCATGAGAAAGAAATAAACCTTTATTGTCAAAAGCTACTGTCATTTCCAGGCTGTTTATTTCTGCAACATAGCTGAGCCTCATTAATTCAATAGCTATCTTAATATTAGTCTAAGAATAAGTAATTGTCTAAACAATTTATTGAAGAGTAAATGGAGTGAGCTTGATAGGAGCTTATAGTACATGAATACTGATGTCAGAAAGAGAATTGTAAATTATCACGAGGCGAGTATAGAAGATAGGGTCTAAGGTTAAATTCAAATAACCTCAAAGAAAAATATTTGCCCTGAAGCCAAAGAGTAAGCTTAGAATCTAGAAAGAAAGGATCCTTACTTTCTATGATGGCACTAGAGTTTAAAAGGCAGATGAAGGTCTAGATGAAGGTAAGGAACTCTAGTAGGTCTTCTGGAAAAAGCTGATATCTTAAAAGAAGTATCTGAGTGGAAGCAAAACACAATGCCCAGGATGGATACCAATTAATGATAAAATTATACTTAGCCAATTACACTTCATAAGACTACAATTGTAACCAAGTAAACATATACAGTTTATAACCCGACCTTCCCCTGTATCAGAACAAATGATAGTTTTGGCATTTTTAAACTGCTAGATGGTTTATGCTATGTTGTAGTAAATGGAAAGCTGCAATAGAGAATGAATGAATGTAAAATCCAAGAATACCATCTCTCCAGGAGAGTTCCCACTTTTTTCTGTTGTATTATTCTGTGTAGTACAGTAAACACTTATGCAAGATACAATATAGGCATATTTGGATACTTGAGAATTTAGAAAGTGTGCGTTACACATAGCTTTGCTTGGAGGGCTACCTGAAGATGGTGCTTTAAAAAGAAATAGGAACTGGGCAAAAAAATGAGGAAGATGTAGCCCAAGAGAATTAGGTTAAGAGAAGAATATGGAGTGAAATGGGATGAGGTAAAATACTGCACTATATTTTTCTCTAGCTAGGGGGTTCTGGCTGTTATTAGTATACTTTGAATCAGTCACTGTCAGGTGGTAGCACAAAATATTAATTTCTTGAGGAAAATGAATTGCTGCAATATCTGCATTATTTTCTTAGTCACCAGTCATGTTAATAGGCATGAAAAGAAACATGAGTTGTAGCCAAACAGACTGAATAAAGTATTCTTGTATGTTTGTGTATGTTTGCATAATGGCATCACATGGTAAAATAACTACACTTGCTTTTTTCTCCCCCAACAAATCTAATTCTTGAGATTTATCCACAGTCATAGAGATAGGTCTAATTCATTACTTACAACAACTGAACAGTATCCAATCATGTGAGTTGTTCTGAGCGTCTCTCTCTTAAGATGTAAGTTTTTAAGATTTGAGTTTTATATTTACTCTGACTGTAAATGTATTTTGAATTATTTCTAATAATTTCTGCTTTTATACTTTTTTCCTTTCTTTTATTGCATTTCTATGTTTATTCTCTAATAGTTTAAAAATATATAGGTAATTTACATTCTTTCATGTTAGCTCTTAACTTTATAACATACTTCTCTTCACATAGTTTGTAAATACCTAAAATTAACCATTATCTCTGCCAAACAAGACAAAGAAAAATTTTCCTCTGAACTCCCCTGCACACCCATCCCATTTTTTGTTATCTAGGGTTTTCTATTCTGATCTCAACATGTTCATGTATTACTGCCTTCACTCTTATAGTAAATATTTAGGTTGACGTTTACTTGATGACTTTATTTGTATACTGTTGGTCCATGTATTTTAAATCCCCTTCTTTTTTCTTCATACTGTAGTAAATCTTTGAGCAGCTTTTCAATAATAGTCTGTGGGAAATAAACTCCATTAGTCTTTGCATATCTTTATTTTATTATTACTCCTGAATGTCGGTTTAATTGGAAACTAAATTCTAGGTTGATAGTCATTTTCCTTTATCTCTTTGTTTTCATGCATGTATTTTTGTGGATGAGAAGACTTCTGTCAACTTAATCTTTCTTCCTTTCTAAGTAATCTTAATATTCTCTTGTTTAAGATTTTCTCATTATCATTGATGTTATACAGTTAATTACTTTTTCTCTCAGTGTGCTCATTTTTTATTTAGACTGCTCAGCTGTCAGTAAACATTTTCAACCTGAAGAGTTATATACTTGTTTCTAGAAATAAATTATTTTTATTTTAAAAATTACCTTTTAAAAAATGCCTATTAAGTATATCTTGAAGTTTATCAATCTATCTTCTATTTCTTAACTTCTCTAATATTTTGCATTTTTTATCTCTGTTGTTTCTATGTGGTTCACTTCATTGTATCTTTAAATATAGTGTTTCTCTTTAACTGTGGAGAGATTGCCATTCATCTCTTCTATTGATCTTCTTCCCCTACCGAAGGGTGTATTTTTCATTTCCAAGGCTTATACAATTCATTCTTTCACATCTGTCTGTCCTTGTTTTGTAACTTCTTATTATTGTTGCAGGGACATTTTCTCTCTTTAAGAGCAATATACATATTTAATTTAATGCCTTTTTCATGTGGTTTCACTATTTCCATTTCTGCAAGCTTTAATCATCACGTTCAGTTTCTCTTCAGATCTTCACAAAATGGTTAAGTTTTTGGTATGCTTTTCATTATCAAAATACCATTATATGTGATGCTTTACCATACAAGTCTTTCCTGCCTATGGTTCACATTTGCCTGGGTCCATTTCTCCAGGTGAAACTGGTAATGATATATTGGGTGATAATTCTGGACAAGCATAGGTCAAGTTCTTAGTTCTGAATAGCTGCCTCTCTTTCCTCCCCAAATCCCAGAATGTAGTAGAAACCTCTGGCTCGATCCTTATTTCAACCAAGCTTGGAGGTTCTTTCAATTCTTGAGTCAAATCTTTACTTCTTATGGGCCACATGGCAACTTCATATTTGAAACTATGAATTTCCTCTTTTTTTTCTGTCCTATGGAGATGTTTTCTTCTTTTTGAGTATATTTGTATATTTTTAACTGCTATACATTTGTGTATGTATGAATGTGGGTATGTACACCTTTCTATGCCTTTAGAACAGTGAGAGAAGATTGTTTCTGTTCACTAACCTCATCCCATTTACTGGCACGCCCTACAAATCTCATTATCCTTTTTTCTTATTCCCTTGTGGCATTCAACACCATCTGACAAGTAAGCCCTTTGAAATATTTGGTTTATTTTATACTACATACATATTTTATTTTAATAAAAATAAAGCAATGTTGTTAGATGTAAGTAAGATAAAGAGGGAGAAGTAACAGAAGAAGAAAAAATGAAATGGAAAAAGTAAGAAGAAAGAAATCACTTCGGAGCATAAGGTTTTGTTTTATTTTTGTTTTTTTGTTTGTTTTGATATTCCATTTAAGATCCTGAAAATTTTTATTTGCAATATGCAGTTAGGTAGCCTAATTATGACAAGGAAAACATTATTCAAGCAATTGTGGAAGTAAGTATTGTTTGTTTCTACAAGAAGAAAAAAACATCATGAAAGTGGTAATGATTAAATATTAACAAAGTACTGAGAACACCGTATTTTTTACCTTAGTAGGCCAACAAAACAATAATATTGATTATTTTCTAATAGAAACCAAGAACAATTTTTTGCCCTGGAATAAATAGATGAATTGTTAGCAGAAATTTAAGATCAATTTTTGTGTACAACATTTTCTTAAGGGGAGAAATATCCTTTCTTTCTTCACGCCTCAGGATGTTAGAGCAACAGCTGTAAAGTTGCTGAACAGAGAGAGAGTTAGAGGGAGTTTGCTAAAAGAGGCCTTGGAGACAGGGAGAGAGAATATGCTGCGAAGCCTGCTCCTCTGATTCCTATAAATCACCTTAGAGAAGGAGTGTCATGGTAGCAACACACAGCTAGAAGATCAATACTAAAGTCTATTGATTCGTCATGATCAATTCATTAGAAAGGTCTGTTCTGGATCATTTTGGCTATATTCCTTCTGATTTATCTAAATACTGAGGTGGCAGCATTCACTGTAATTGTCTTTATATTTATTTCATTATTGAAAGCTTTAGTGGAATCATGAATATTTAATGACACTAGAGGGAAAAAAATGGGCTTTAAAATATACCTCAAAATTACCAATGAAAATGCTTAGATGGCAAACAACGCGGTTTCCAAGGTGAAAAGTTTTACTGAATAAATGCAGAGACAGCTGTTTTCAGAAAATCACATTTTCCCCAGTCCCGAGTGAGACATGTTCTTACACATCACAACATTAATAGTCACATTGTGTTACTTGATTTAGTGCAACATAATGCAGTGTGACTAATGCAACCCGATGGTACAGATTCATGTTAAAGAAAAATCCATCACCTAGGAAATGTAAAACAATGATGCACTTTTCTGAAAACAAAGGTTAATAAATCAAAGGGTTCATAAAAAAAGAAAAAAATCATGCAAAAGAGAGTTTTATTCCAAAACGCATTTCAGTCCACCACTGCATTGATCCCTGGGTACATTAGGGAGGAGAATAGGAATCAAACATAAAGAGCCCTTAAGCTGCTTGAACTCAGCAGTACTTAGTGCTTCCACAATATTGTCTCTGTAATACCAATCTTCTGAAGCAACAGTCTCTTCATCAATCTTCTCATGCATTGCCCAGGTGACTGTTACACAGGGTCCAGTTGACAACCTAATGTCCTTTCTCCTTCAGAATCTCTAAAAATGTACTTGGGATATTGAAGAGATAATAGAAAATTACTTTTTAAAGTCCACCTTTCATACACTATTGAGAGGTAGAAACAACTAAGGAAAAAAGAATTACTACAGGCCTGTGGTTAGTTTTTGGTTGTGTTTACCCAACTGTATTTTTTTCTTGTCAGAAGCATGTATAGATCTCTATCTATCTAATAAATACATTGATCAATAATAGGAAACAAAGGTTGGACCTCTCAGTAAATATTTTAAACCATAAAGAAATTTTATTTTATATCTCAAAAAGTTTTATTAAGAAATTTAAGGTGAAAAAATTCCTACAGGGGTATTTGGACTATACTGTCAATATCGAATCATTATATTCAAGTAAAATGACATGATTTTAATATTATTATTTCAGGTATTTTCCAATGACTATTCTTTATTTTGACCCAGAAAAACTGCAAGTTAATTTAGAAGATATTTTAAAGTTTAAATGCTAAATAATTGTTTAAAGCTCTTTTATTTCCTTGATTAGACTAGATACTCCTTGCGACTTCTCACAATTATAGAGCATCTACTTTTTTCTAGTTATTTATATACATTATGCTATTTGATATGGCAACAAGGAAAGATATGTGCTGTTATTTTTATTTTCTAGATGAAAAAGTCAAGGCAAAGAGAGCTCAAGTGAGTCGGCCTCTTAACATAGCTAGTAAATGCTACAGCTATTATAATAAAAGTTTGTCTGACTTCAAATATACACATTTCTATCATCTGTAGAACACAGTGCTTGTAACATTTGAAGTGCTCAATAAATACTCAGAGTTATAAACTCTAAAAGTTGAAGGAGATCAAAGTCATCATTTACTTCAATGTCCAAACAAGCTACCAAACAGCTATATAACATTTAATAACTGGTTATTCAGTAAAAGTGGAGAACTTCATTGTTAGGATCTCATTTATTTAAGGTTATCTGAACAGACATTGGTGGTCAAAGCCTATTGACAGACATAGTTCTAACCAGTGAAAAGTTATTATTAAAAGTGGCCAGAACTAAGCGTTACCAGAAAAGGCCACTGACATATGCATATTCAGTTCAATGCCGTCACTAAGAGTAAAATAATTTAAACAAGCGCTGCCTGTGGCAGAATGTTACAGTGGTGTCTTCTAACGAACCATGCTTCCCAGTAATCAGATTCTTGTATAGTGTCTTCCCACATGAAATCTGGCTTGGTCAAGTGACTTGCTTTGGCCAAAGTGTCAGTGGCAAGCATAATATAAGCAGAGGCTTAGTTAACCCTTTATATACTGGCCTTATTCTCTTGGCAGCCGGTGTCCACATTGGAAAAACCTTGGGCTCACTACTGAATGAAGAGAGGTCACGTAGCAAAGTCTCTGGAGGACAAGAGGCTATGCTAAACACAGCAGCCTTAGTCAAACTCTCAGCTGAATGCAATCACACAAATAATCAGAGTTGTACCATATGGAGCCACCCAGATGCGCCCCATCAAAAATCTTAAGAAATAATTTATTATTTTATGCTACTATATTTAGAAATGGTTTGTTACACAGAAATAGATAACTGTTACACTGCCCTTCAATGCTCTCATAGCTATTGAAGGAGAAACATCTACAAATAATTAAGAAATAATACAAATATATGTATTTGTATATGTATATACATATATGTATACATATGTGTGCATATATGTGTGTATATGTATGTATGTGTGTGTGTGTGTGTGTGTGTGTGTGTGACAAAATTATCTTTGCCTTCACCACGGCATCCATGTCAAATTCTATCATATAATTAGACTTTCAGAACTTTTGACTTCCTTAGATGTCTTTTCTTGGAGTGTGTCATTAACTAGATTGCAGGTAACAGTGGTTCATTTAATAAAATGATTCTGTTAAAGAGAATGTTAATGATAATAATAATACTATCTTCCACTTACTGAATGCTCATTGAGTAGCTTATTGTTCCAGGCACTATGGAAATTCACTTAATTTCCTTTAGCAACCTCCTAAACTATGTCCTATTATTTTTCCTATTGTATAGCTATAAAAACTGGGACACAGAGATATTTTGTAAATTTGCACTAGATTACACATTTATATTTGGCAAAAAAAAAAAAAATCCAAACCTAAGTATATCTGGATCTAACATTTGTCTTCTTATCCACTCACTCTCTGTAGAACTTCTCAAGTACTACTTTGAGAATAAACAGTGAAGGAAACACAATAACATACATAGGTAAAATGAGTGGTCCTCTGAGAGTTAAAATATTAAATCAGCATACAACACATGATATAGGAAGTAAGCAAAGTCACCTTAAAGAGACCAAATAAATCTCAGGCTTGAGCAAAATATGGTTGTAAGATCATTTATGTCATTAAATACACCTAAGGACAGAATGTGAGCAATTTGAAGAAGAAACAGAATTAGAACTTGAAAAAGAAGTGTCAAAGAGAGACAGTGGCAGTGCGAATTTAGAAATGATTCTGGGGGAGGGCAGCCATCCTGACAAATGTAAGTTCAGCTGATGTAGTAGGTATGTTTTCAAGAGGAGATTGATTCTTAAAGCTAAACAGACCAAGTGCAAGATTTAATTTATCTATACAGCTAATTCTCTGTGTTCTTCAGACACTCTTCTGATTATAATTTGACTTTTCATGACCCATTGTAAATCTATTCAGTTGTTCCAATTTCTACATTTTAGTCCAATTAACTCTGAGGCACATGAAAATGTCTAAGCCCTGACTGACCTCATCAAGGTGACACTACCCTAATGTCTCTGGGTATTCAGTCAATTTTGCTATAGAAATGTGACCTCTTTAAATGTAGGATGAGATACTAACCTGGTCATTGCCTATTTCATATGCACCTACATTTGAGGAAATTCCTGGCCACTACCCCCACTGAGTGATCATAGAACTACATAACCCAGCCCTAACTGTTCCAAATGAACTGGTGATGCACAATTGACCTATGTAGAGTATGGTATAGTATAGAAGGAAATTCCATGGGCTCCGCAGTCTGCCTCTGGGATTCACATTTGGCTCTGCATAGAGCAGTTGTGACCTTCATCGAGTTACTTAACTACGCTCTAGTTTTCACATCTATAAAATAGAAATAACAATATAATGTCTACCTTTAAGAATTATACAGATTACATGAATTAATACATGTAAAACAGAATAGTGCACAGCTGGTAGTAAGCATCAATAAATGTTAGTAGCGATCATGGCAAGGATGATAATGAATTTGATGGTATCTGGTTCAAAAAAGATGAGCAGGGCTTTTCAGAATATCTCTTGTGTGACTTACAAAAAGGACATACAGATGATTTATCAGTTTCTGGTCTGAACTAGGTCAAGTCAAGCATACTGGTTCATGAATCTGCAGAAAAAGTAGTCAAGAATGAGAGTAAAATAAAACACACAAATAGAGATAAAGCAAAGATGAGAGAAGCCATAAAACAAAACTCCTGAAATGTGGAGAGAGTATCCTTTGTTCTGGATTTTTCAGTTTTCTGGTTGGTTCTAACTCTCTTGAGGTAAGACTCGTTTTGTTTCTTGTTATGAAATATTGCCAGTTGTATCCTGACAATACATAATATCTTTCTTCCCATCCATAAGCCACATAACTAGCTTTCTGATTCTTGCACCTATTAAATTTTATCTTTTGTTCAAAATTTGTATAACTTAATTTTTTGAACTACTCTAGTTTTTTTCACCTTGTTCTGCCACTCATTATTCATCTTTTAAATCTGCCATGTCAATAATGTGAACAGTATCACAACTGATAATAAAAAATGATCTGAAATCACAAGAAATTAGATTGAAGTGAATATAGGAAATACATTCAAATCCCAGATTCAGAATGGATTTTTATGGGCTCCATATTAAGAAAGATATATCTTTCTCTACACTTCGCAGAGACCTAAATCAGGAGTATTCAGTTACTTGGAACTATCATTTCATTAACAGAAATTACTGACATTCCCATTCACCATCCCAACCTCAGTTTTTTGTTTATCTGTCTTTTTGTCGATCCCTCTCTATTCTCTTTTTCTTTCTGTGCTGGTTTCTCTCTTTTGCTCTTTTTCCTTAGCTTGTGTCTGAGCTATCAGTTCTAAAGCACGGAATTTTAAGCTCCCACTTCAAATCTCTGAGGAGTCTGTGCATACTATTTTAAAAAACATTAAACTGTATATTATATAGCTTAGATTCTAAAGGTTAAAATTTCATTAATGGGAACAGATTGATAATATATTGCCACCTTAATTAGGTCAATGGAATGGCATTTTAAATAGCAATGTCATTTTTTAAATTGACATAGCTTCATTACAAGGAAAAATACCTAAGTTGAACCTAAAGTTGAACAGTTTCTCTTCTAGTAATAATATAGGACATTTCAGTTAAATTTTTTAATCTGCTAACAAAATATTCACTACCAAAGAAGGGAATTTTTCCCATTTTCTCATTTTTGCCTGAATTCTGGTACTAGAAATGTTCCAAGATTATTTCCAGATATCTCAAAAAGTAAACCTAAGTGTTTTAAGACTGAGGGGTTGGGGGGGGGGTGGGGTGGGTGGGAATAAATTTCTCTCGACAAATCTAGTGGAATAGCTACAAACTAGATTTTTCTAAAAATATTTATTTTCCTTTTGACAAACACATCATCTTTTTCCTCTGATCTCCCTTGCATCTTAGAAAGGAGCCCAGTTCACTGGATCTCAGCAATAGAGAGATTTACCTAGTATCATACAACTAGGTCTGGTAAAGCCAGAGCCACAGTGCTGGCCTTTAGTAGCCTATCTGGGGCATTTTTCAACCATATTATGTGTTATTTGAAAATCAAGTCCAATCTCTTATACCACTCTTCCAAAGCTTTCGGCTTCAGTTCTTATACCGAAGTTTAATTATGATTTCATCAGAGACATTCAGCTATTTTTAAGGGAATGAAAATCCCTCTCCTTTTTCATTTTTAAGTTTGATGTTCTAGGAAAATAAGTCCAGGAACATCAATTTTTAAAGAAACCTTTTGAGGCTGGGTTTGTTAAAATTAAGAATTAGTTTTGTTCTGTTTTTAAATAGTAAAACAATTCAGATGTGCATACGAATAGAAAGTAACAAGAAACATATATTTACTAAACACCCAGTTTTACAAAATTTAAAAAATTTACCATGTGCACTTCAGCTTATTTTTAAGATATATAACAGAAGTGGATGACCTGTGTATTACTCTTTGATTCCCTCTTTTCTCAGAAGTAGCCACCATCATATTTCCAGCATTTATCATTCTCATATATATTTTATTTACTTAATGTTCTATAGGCAATATAAAGCAGTTTATGGTAATATATATAATAATATAAACAGCAGCACATTGAACATTTTTTGCAACTTATTGTTTTCCCTCTGTTTATGATTACACCTTTAGTTCATTTGTTTAAATGGCTGTAGATTTTCCCATTTTACACTTTTCTACTATTGATGAACAAATTTTTCTTACAACTTTAAAATGAGCATTCTCATCATACCTCCTTCTGTACCACGTGTGAGTATATCTGTAGCATATACTTAGTAGAGGAATATCTAAGTCATTGGTGTTTTCTCTCTCAAAATGACTATACCATTTTAGACTCTACACTCATCAGAATGTACAAGAATTCTCGTTTCTCTACATCCTCAACCACATATGCTACACGTGCTAGTCTCAGATTTATAATTATTTGCCCAATGAGTAGGTATAAAATAATTTTTTGTTGTTTTTAAATTTTAATTTCCCTGGATACAAGAGAGGAGGAAGTATTGTATTAGTTTTCTATTGCTATCATAACCAATCACCATCAACAGTGTTTTAAAACAACACAAATTTGTTTTCTCATACTTCGGGAGGTCAGAAGTCTACAATGGGTGGGCAGGGCTGAATTTCTCCGGAAGATTTCAAGAAATAATTTGTTTCCTTTTCTCTTCCAACTTCTAGAGTCTACCTATATTCCTTGGTTTGTAACCCCTTCTGTCCATTGCTCCAACCTCTTGCTTCTGTCATCACATCTACTACTACTATTCTTTGATCTGTCTGTCTCCCTAATCTTATAAGGAGCTTTGTGATTACATTGGGTCCATCTGGATAATCCAAAAATGATCTTTCTTCCTCATGTTCCTTAATTTATTCATTTGCAAAAGGTCTCTTTTACTCTTTTACATAATGTACAAATTCCAGAGATTAGGATGTAGACATCATTGAGAGTTCATTATTTAGCTTACCACTAATAGATATTGACAATTTGCAATTTTTCGAAGGAAACAACATATTTATATTGGTTTCCCTATTTTACTTGGTTGGTTTTTCTTGTTATCTGTAGGGTTTTTTTTTTTTGAAGGAAGATTTTACGAATATTAATAGTTTGTCAGTTATAGGCATTGAAAATGTCTTCTAGTCTATAGGTTGTCTTTTCGCTTTTGTTTTTGTATAGTTTTTAATTTTAATGTAGTCAAAATTTAGCCAAATTTTTCCTTTAGAGTATGGTCTTTCGTATCTTATTAAAAAAATTGTCTTAACTCTTCTTAGGACTTTGCTTTTCCCTATGAAAGTAGGTGTCAGCTTTCTTTGTTCCTTGAAAAGTCTTATTGAAATTTTTAATTGGAGTAATTTAAATTTATAGATAATATTGGAGAGTGTCAACGTCACTTACTTATTACCTTTAATCTGCTCAAATAATAGTTTACCTGGTTATATTATTAGGGAATAATTACTCTTTTTTCTTAAGCACATTGACTACGTTTCTCCTTTCTTTTCTCCTCTCTATTGTCCTCGCTGAGAAATCTGATAAATCTGTTACCTTTATACAGATATTCTGTCACTTTGCTCTTGTAGCTTTAAAAAATCTAGAAGCCTACCTTTCACTTTCCCCACTTTACTATCCATCAATGCATAAAATCTATTTTTAAACCAAGAAAAGGAATTTAAATGCAGGAAAACCAGACTGCATCTTTTAAGCTTTTGATTTGTATTTAATAAGAGCCAACATGAGTCAGAATACCTCCATTATTTTAATAAATAATTATTGAGTCTTATATCTGCCAGACAACCAGCTAGGCACTGGATATTCAATCTCCGACAGATGTCAAGGGATGTGGGTGTGGTAGCATAGACACACAGGAACTATAATTTCTGATTCTGAACTAACAAGGTTAGAATACATCATCATTAGTTTCCTGAATAGTGCTTATTGAATAATTCTCATCTTCAATTCAAACATTCTTTGAATGAATGTATATTGTGCATTGAGGTTTATCATAAAGGTTCTGACTAATTTACCCTAATAAAGGGTAGATGTATGTTTGAATTAGTCCAAGAGTCCCTATTAAGTGATTTTTAAAAAATTTTCCAAACCAGTGTTTCCTCCAAAATCATTTGTACTGACTACACTAAATATAGTTTAAGGTGAATGCTCAGCCTGTGAGCCACTAACACACAGAACTGCTCTCTCATCCATGAATCTGGTACCCTGGAGCTAGGTAACACTGATTTAGCCCCATTACCTTAGCCTTAGCTATTTGTATTATGGTGGACATTTGACACAGGCTAGGTAAATTCAGTTCTTTTCCCCACAATATGGATTAGGGTCCCAAACACTAGTCATCCTCTGCTATCACTTTGAATTGTAAACTTAATACCTAAGGTGACATCACAATTCCCCCCTTGTACAGAAAAACAGGAGACTGTCCTGTAGATATATGAAGAATTAAAAGTAGGAGAAAATGGAGCCCAAGACAAAGGTGGAGAGAATAACTGCTTTGGTCACTCATGAACTTCCAGTTCCTTGCCTGAGTCATCAGGCCAATAAAATATCTTGCTTTTCAGTCTGCAATAAGAGTTGGATTTTTTTTTTTTAAGTTATTATGAGACAGTCTTCTATTTCAGTTAATCTAATTTAAGTGGGTTTCTGCTATTATCAATAAAAAAAAGTCATGCCTAAGTAAAATACACTTATTTATCTAACACAATTTTTCATAATAAATTTTGTTGACATTAGTAATTTCCTAATGGTACTACAATGTTTTGTGTTGTGATATATTTAGATAATTCTATACAGATTCCCTGAGGTGCCATATAAAGATAGATCACTGAAGAACTATGTTGACTCTCAAAGAAGTTACAGTCTAATAAAAGATTAGAAAATATAATTATGAAGGAAAATATTTTTAGACTATTTTTCTGTAAAGAATAACATTACTATTGTCCATGTTTTCAAAGAAATTTATTTGCCCAAATTAAGACAGTGACTTTAACCAATCTAATACATTATTTGTGAAATATTTTTTGACAAAAAAATGGTAAGAAAAATTTTATTAATTCAAAATAAAATCCCCTTTACTCTGAATGCAATACTTTTCTCAATGAATACTTATTTATATGTACCTTATTATATAATACTTGCATCACTTTTTGGTTAATTTTTATAAGCTCAGTTGTAACAAGTAAATATTTTTAAAACTTCCAGAAAAAAATCTTGATGCAATATTAAAAATAATCCTAAGAGTAAGTTACTTCACAGATGAAGACTTTGGGATCTAGTACAGTTAAGTGTGTTGCTCAGGTTCACAAGGCCTCCCAGAAGACATAATATTTATGTCTTCTGTATCTAAGTGCAGTTGTTGTTGTTTTTTTTTTTCTTTTCATTAACAGTTTATGCAGAGTTTGTGAGTGGTTTCATCTACAAAATATCTCTGCTCCTTTACCTTTTAACAACCATCTTTTATCCAAGAGGGTAATTATTAAAAAAAAAAAAAAAGAAGAAGAAGAAGAAATCAGAATGCTAATACATAGCCAAGTTGGTTTTCAAGTTTATGGTCTTATATCCACACTGTTCATTGACTACTGCATCAAGATTTTTTCTGGAAGTTTTTAAAATATTTACTTGTTGCAGCTGAACTTATTATAAATTAACCAAAAAGTGATGCAAGAAGAAAAAATTAAGCTTTCAGAGAAGAAGAAAAGTTAAATTATCTCTTGATAACTACCAAATGGAAAGAATAAAGTTAAGGTTATAGTCAGCACTTTATAAATATTCCGAGTAACAGAAAAGGAAACAAATTCATGTCTTGAATTTGAATCATACTCTTATAACAGCATCATTATACTTTTTTCTCATTCTTAGGGATCAATGGTTCAGTGTATTTTTTCTGACTTACTTGAGAATAATTGTGTAAACTCAAAATCTAAAACAATAAAACCTTAGTTTTACTTCATGCCAAAATTCTAAAGTAGTTTGACTCATCAATAAAAAACTATCCTTTTATATTTTCAATAAGAAAACTTTTGAAATAGATTTAGACTAAATAAAGTTTCATGAGAATAAAAAAGTTCCAATGTGCTCTGGCTTAAATTTTAAGGTGTAATTCTGCCAAGGTATAAATTTTCTAGAAATTATGTAAGGTCAAAACATTTCTTTTGAATGTGGAGATACTTTTTATGGAGCAATTTATTTAAAACTTAAAATGACACTTGTTTCCAATAGTAAAACACTGTCCAAGTAACTAATCAAACAGAAAAAAAGATGGAAAAAGTCAATAAGGAAAGCTATAACTGGCCTTTAACGATCTTGTATGCAGAGTTAGTAATTATGGAAGCCTACCTACACAGGCATAACATGGCAATCCCCCAAGTTCAATAACTGAGAGTTATTAATATTCTGATGACCAATTTTGTTCACAAAAATTCTTATAATTATTTCTTCTAATACATTTTTTTGAAATCTTGCTTCCTTGTAATCATCAAGCACTTGCTTTGTAATCTCTCACTTGACAATCAAACGCAAGTATGTGTTTACTAATATTAATTATCAACATGTCTGTTCATTCTGTCTTAAACAAGCAGTTGGCAGTAAAATTTGACTAAATAAGAAATGCTGACTCAAATCAGGTTATAGGTGTATCTTTAAATTCATTGGATCGCTTCACAAACAGATACATCGGGATTTCCATTGCTTAGAATCTGAGAACAAATGCTACCTAATCATTATCTTCTCTTTCTCTGGTGATATCATGCAATCTCTGTTGTCCTTAGGTGTCATTTTTGGGATTAGAGAGTGGCAAGGGTAGTCACAGATGCCTACTTTACAGAAAACCCAAATAAATTGCTTTTGTTTGGATATTCCTTGTGTTGTCATTGATGTCTTCAAAGGTTCAACTGCTCTAGGAGATTAGGTTTAAATCTGGGGAATTAAAACTGTCACTATAATCCCAATGTAGCCAAATGTATGCTGTTGCTGGCTTTACACAATTAAATAACTTCTGCAAACATTCATGTATCTTTTTTCACTTTCTACAGAACTTTTTTAAAAAATCACCATTTGCTTCTTATATTCCTATCTTTCTGTTTAATTTTTGTAACACATTTCACTTTCTTTTCAGAGTCCATTTTTAATCCTTTTATAGAATTGTCAGAAATCATTTTAACTTCTGAATATTTCCAAAAATATGGGACCAAATACATAGAAGCCCTAAAATATTCTCAAGAAGTCCTTGAGATATTTGTTCTTCTCCATACCTAAATAACAAAGTGAATTAGAATACAGAACACATTTTTTTATTTTTCTCATTTAAAAAGTATGCATATATTACTAAAACCTCAGGATTTATGAACTTTTGCAGAATTATATCAGTATTCCATCTAAAAAGGAAGCTTTTAGAACCTATGTAGAAGAAAAGTAGCCAAAGCTTAACATTAGTTTTTAATTTTGTATCATTTTAAATTTTAAACTATTTTGAAAACTGGAATTAAGGATACATATAAATTATGAATAGATGGATAAAGAAAATCTGGCCTATAATTACAATGGAATATTATTCAGCCATTAAAAAAATCTAATCTTGCCATTTGTAACAAAATGGATGGACCTAAGGGCATTGCATTTAGTGAAATAAGTCAGACAGAGATAGACAAATACTATATGATCTCACTTATACATGGTATCCTGAAAAAAAAAATTCATATATACAGAGAACAGAGTGGTGGTTGTCAAAAGTGGGGGATGGGTGAAATAAGAGAAAGGGGGTCAAAAAATACAAACTTTCTGCTATAAAATAAATGTCATGGGGTATAATGTACAGCATGGTGACTATAGTTAACAATACTGTACTGTATATTTGAAAATTGGTAAGAGAATAAACCTTAAAAGTTCTCACCATAAAAAAATTGTAACTATATAGCGAACAAATGTAAACTTGACTTACTGTGATTATTTTGCAATATATACAAATACTAAATCATTGTTGTACATCTGGAATTAATGTTATATATCAACTATATCTCCATAAAAATATATTTTTTAACTTTCTCCCATTTAGAAAAAAATAGTGCAGCTCACATAGGAATGCTACATTTTCTAGGATTTGACATTTTCAGTGATGGATCTACTAAAAATAAAATGCTATAAATAGAATAATGTCATTTGTTTCCAAAGACTATCGATATACTAGAGCAATGCAAAAATAATAAAAGTGAGATGTTTCATGGCAAACTTTGAGGGTAAGGTTAGGACTGTAATCCATGAGTTATCTCCAGGCAAACAGGAAGAGGGTTAAAAAATTATAACATCCTTAAAATAAATAGTATCAAGCCAGCTATGGGCAGTAATCAAAGGCAAAAAAAAGGATATGTCGAGAAATTCATAAGGCAAACAGTAAGGTCAAAATATTTTATAAATCGGTATCTATAGTCTGCACTAATGAAGTAATACAGGTAAAGAAATATAGAAAGCAAGTAAATTTCTTAAAAATCTGGCACCTTAAGAAGAATGATACAGGAACAAGCAGGTCAGCCTGAAACAGTGTAATGGAAATCAGAAAAGGTTCCAGTAAAAAGAAAGTGATATAAAACAAAGAGCTGGAGGAATGAAAATGAGGCAACAGCAGAAAGGTTTAGATGTGAAGCAGACTCTTCCTTTACTCATCAAGATCTTCTGGAGAAAAGAGTCCAGAACTTTCAGGTAAAAATTAAGAAGCCAGAAGATAATAATTCTCTCCCTTATAAGATATACTGTCACTCTTTTTTCCCAAGGTCTCGCATCTTTGTAATCTAAAAACGCAAACTATGAACCATGCAAAGATGTCCAAACAACAACTTTGTAAAGATGAAATCATTTCATGTCAGTAAAACTTCATCATAGACTATGATTGTAATGTGAAGGCAATTTTTTTCCCTACACTTGACTGGAGAAACTTTCCAAATCCACAACCAGCTGCATACTGGAAGTTAATGTTTTGTTTATAAGATAGTAGGAAAGATCAATTTATAGATATTACTGTCTAACTACAGGGAATATGATAGGATTTCTTCAGTTTAGAAATGTCATTCTCTCAGCTTCCCAAAGCTGCTTTAAATTCCCTTGGCTTCTGCAGAGAGAGTAGTGCCATGTTTATTCTTCCTTAACAGGGAAGGAAAGGGTAAGGACACAAAATAGTCCCTGAGAGTCTCTAGCATTGTATTTGTAAACAAAAAGCCATTTGCTCAGTTCTCTTCCTCAGGTTCACTTCTACCAGGCCAACTAGGAGATAACACTCTAAGCATTTTCTCTCTGTAACATACTAAAGTCGTGGGGTTAGAAAGAGATCGCCTGAGCAGGTCTCAAGAGAACTGCTTCCTCAAACCACTGATATTGACAGTTAATAGCATATTCAATTGTATGCGATGAAATAAATTTTTTATATTTCTTATTAGCATCTGAAAAACTATTTCTAATCTTGTGTTGGCAAAAATTCTTCACAGTGGCAACCAGTCAGAGATGTGAAGCCAAATATTTACCTTTGGAAATACATGAATGCCCTCAACTGGATTCCATGAAAAAGCCCTATAGAATATAATTTGATTGACTATTTTCTCAATTTTCTAATTTTACATACTACCATTCCACATGCATAGGAGAAAAGACAGTTCAGTGTATATGATAAATGTACTGGAGCATTAGGAATTAATTCCCCTCTAGAACTCCTTTGGAGAAGGACTGCACAAAGCCTCAAAACTCACATGGTTTTCAAGAACTATGAAGGGTGTGAGATGCTACCCTATTGCATGTTAACATATTAGCCTGTCACAGTTATACAGATGCTGGGATGCCTGCAGAAGGCGGAAGACTCCTGGATCTAAAAAGCATAGGACTTTTAAACTCATAGCATAGCATTAGCTTCGTGGTTGCACTATGTTCCTTTGTCCTCCAAAACCTGGTGTAGGAGTATGAGAAGCAGTCCAGGTAGATGCTACACATTCACTAGCTTTGTGTAACAGCTAAGGAACTCCAAGTTTTAGAAACCCTAATCTTTAAAAGAGGCTCGCTCCTAACAGATCTGCCCAATATTTGCCCTAGAAAGAAACATTATATTATCTGGGCTAGGTGAAAAAATAAGCCCTTTACTGCAGAGGGAGACACAATATCTATCTTCCAAGGCTGTTTACTGTATAAAATTCCTTGAAACAAGAGTCCAGAACAAAAGTCATCAGTGCCTCTTCACAAACCATGCAGAAACTCAAGACCCAAGGAGAAGTGTCACCAACAATGGCCAACCCCACAAAATCAGAAATGTTTAATTACCACAGCTATGCTTTCATAATTCTCTGATTGAAAAGCTACAAAAAGAGGAAGAACAATTTAAAAAACTATCAGAGTCATGACAAAAAAAAAACAGTGTGCAAGAATTGTCTCTTAACTTAAAAGGATTGAGAGACAAATTAATCTTAGCAAACCATATTAACAGGCAAGGCCAGGTTGGATTTATAAAGTCCACACTCTAAAAGCCAATTATATTTTTTAGCTTCCCACCATGAATAAAGCAAACATTAGATATAACCTACAGTACAAGGCTACTGTGATTTAATTACTTGATTTGGGGATCTATACTGCAGGATTGCAGCTAAGCCAGTCAGCCAGGTTTCTGAGAGTTGTTCAAAGCAATAGTAGACTCTTCGGGGCAGCAGTAAAAGAAAAAAAAAATCTCATATTACTAAAAGATCCTTTCTACAAATTTTGCCAATTACTCTGAGAAAAGATGTTACTATAATTTGTTCTGTGGTAAAATTTTCCTTGTGTGTATTTCCTTTTTTAGTTAATGAGTGAGAAGGCTGATGGAGTTCTAAAATGAAGGTCACAGGCCCCATAGTACCAATGGAAGACACAGGAATTGGTCCTTATTGCTATAAATATATAAACAAACAAACAAACAAACAAACAAATGGAAAACTAACATAAGAACATAGTCTTTGCACTGTACAAAAGAGGAGAAATTTTAAGACTTGAATTATGTGAATCGAATATGATAAAGGAATTTTAATTCTATTATAATTTTATTATACTATTTAAATGGCAAAAGTCAAATCTCAGATATGCACCAATTAGAAAAAATATATTTGTTGCTAATGGCCTGAACTATCTTACATATTCTCTTTAGAAAATGACAAAATAAAGTCATTAGAAGCATCCCTAGTTAAAAATAAATGTACCTCCTACAAGCTACAGATATTGGTTATAATTAAATACCATATGGAAAAGCAGCAGCTCCTGCCCCCAAGAATCCATTAGTTTGAATTTTTTTTCATTTAATATAATTTCATTGTCAAAATTAAGTTTAGATAACTCAAAGGTAATTATTAAATTGATTTAGCCAACTCTTTTAAAAGAAGAACAATTCTATTCCTCCAACTTCAGAATAATTTTTATCAATCCAAAATCAATTCTCTATTAGATGTATTGTTTTGTTTTTAGAAAACTGCATTTATAAGTTGAGAAAATTTCGAAACAGTTAAGAACTAAAAAGTAAGCAAAAAATGGTACGTAGGCAGACTATATATATCTGACAAAATCTATGTAACAAACCCATATGGGCACACACTCAGTTTGGTTTATACATACTTCTAACAAATTTGAATATGTGGTTTCCAAGATTTAAAAAGAATAGAAATATTAAAATAGTAATAGAGGAAAGCATATCACAAAGCAGAAAAATTTAGCATTAAAATAAAAATAAGTCAATAAATATATGAAAATACATTCGACGTTATCAGCATCATACAGAATTACCACAAGACCCAGCAATTCTACTCCTTGATATATACCCAAGAAAAATGACAACATATCCAAAAAATAAAATAAAAATAAAAAAACTGTATATGAAAGTTCACAGCAGCATATCCATAATAGCTAAAAGTAGAAAAAACACAAATGTCCATCAATTGTTGGATAAATAAAATTTTATACATCCATACAATGAAATATTATCAGTGAAAAAGAACGAAGTACTGACTCATGTTACAATATGGTTGAATCAAGAAACATTATATTAAATGAAAAACTTGAGTCACAAAAGACCACATATTAGATGATTCTATTTACATGAAATCCAGAACAGGCAAAGCTACAGAGACAGAAAGTAGATTAGTGGTTGCTAAGGAAGGATGGGGTGGTTGGAGGAAATAGGGTTGACTGCTAAAGGTTTTTCACTGGAGGGTTTCCTTGGAGAGGGATGAAAATGTTCTAAAACTGACTGTTCAGGGTTGCACAACTCTGTGAACATACTAAAAATCACTAACATATACACTTTAAAATGAATAAATTATACGGTATGGGGACTATATCTCAATAAAGCTGTTGTGAAGTAAATAAATAAAAATAGATTCCATCATAAACAACTAAAGAAGTCATTATTAAGCTGTCTGTCAAGTGATGTCAGTGTGAGGGGTCTTCTTGATCTCTCCCCTTGAAATTACAACAAATAGAACAGCTACAATCCAACAGAAAACACACAGCCAAGCACACAAACACATCTGAGAGATCTGAGTATCAGAGCATCTGAAGGTGGGCGAATCGGATGAGCCAGGGAGGAGGAAAGGAAGAGGAGCAGAGAGACCAGTGCTGCAGACACAGCCCAGAGCTCTCTGCAGGCCATGGGGAGAAGAGAGAAGTGGTGGTGGTTCGCATTCTCTATAGCCCCAAGCAATCCAGAGGATTTCACCCAACAGAGCCCAGAGATCAGGGTAGAAACAGAACAGAGAAAGGCAACAGCTGTGTTTTAGCAATCACCATTGCCAGGCAAAAAGCTGAGTCACAGAGCCTGGCCACCTTCCCAGATCCTTGCAGAGTCCTCCTCCCCATACTCTCCCAAAGCTAGGAGGGGGCCTCAGGGAAAAAACTGCAGCAGCTGGAGTCAGGCTACAGAGCAGAAAACTGAGACACACACTGTTTCTGGGCCCAGCAACAGGTGTGGAGATATAGAGGAAAGGCAATCGAACCTTGGTCACCAGCATTACTGGAATGACAACAGCCACAGATACACAGATGGCCTCTCCCAACCTGTCCCACTCCCACCTATCCAGGCTGATTCTGGAGGAGGCAGCAGAGTTGCATCTGGCTGCTGGGGAAGGAACAGGACCTCACAGGCTCTTCAGAGGCTCAGATCCCCACTGCCCAGCACATTCTCCCTGAGGGTGGTGCCCCAGGACTGAGGCAACCTGGCCAAAGAGGAGACATACACCTCCCCAGGGAATAAAGGCTTTTTTTTTCCTTCTTCTTCTTTATTTTATTTTATTTTATTTTTTGCCTCAAAGCAGAGGCTCTGGGCAGTACAGGAGGTTTGTGCACCACCTACTGGAAAACAAAAGAAAAACCTCTTCTTATCAACCTGCTAAAGAGGGATCACTCTAAATAATAATTAAAAATTAAAAAGCAGAGTGCATTTCCACAGATGCCTAGGTGGGGAAATAATCCATCAAATACCATGAACAATCAAGGTGACAAGGTGGCTTGGAAAGAAAATCAAAAATCTCCACAAAATAAACTTAAAGAAACATGTGATTTAAATGACAGAGAATTCAAGACTGTAGTTCTGAAAAAATTCAGTGAGATGAAAAAAGCTTCTGGTGAGCAGTTCAATGAACTCAGAAACAAAATCAATGAAAAACAGGAATACTTTGCCAAACAGATTGAAACTCTAAAAAAGAACCAAATAGAACTTCTAAAGAACTCATTAAAAGAGATGAAGAATAAAATAGTGAGCTTCCTAATAGCAAGCTCTATTATTTCCTAATAGAGCTGACCAGATAGAGAAAAAAAATTAGTGATATCGATGACAGAAATCTGGAAATGATGAAGATAGAAGAAGAGACATGACAATGAAAAAAATGAAAGAGCTCAACAAGAACTATCTGACAGCATCAGAAAAAGCAATACAGGAATAATGGTATACAAGAAAGAGAATTGAAGAAGAGAACGAAGAGCTTATTCAAACAAATAGTCAAAGAGAATTTCCCAAACCTATGAAAAGAACTAGATCCTCAAATCCTTGTGACACAGCAATCCCTTTTCTGGGTATTTATCCCTCAAATATTGAAAACATTTATCTGTAAAGATACATGCACCCCAATGTTCATAGCACCATTATTCACAGTGTCCAAGACATGGAAACAACCAGAGTCCTTTGATAGATCATTGGATGAAGAAGACGTGGTACATGTATACAATGGAATATTACTCAGCGATAAGAAAAGATGAAATACTGCTATTTGTGACAACATGGATGGATACTGACATTATCATGCTAAGTGAAATAAGTCAGACAGAAAAAGTAAAGAACTATATGATTTCACTCATCTGTGGGATATAAAACTGGAAGCAACAAATGAAGAAGACTGTAAACAGAGATTCATGGACATAGACAATAGTTTATTAGTTACCAGAGGGAAGGGGTGGGGGAGGTAGATGGGGGTAAAGAGGATCAAATATATGACGATAAAAGATTTGACTTTGGGTGGTGAACACACAATGCAATATACATATAATGTATTTTGAATTGTACACTTGAAACCTATATCACTTTATCAACCAATGTCACCCCAATAAATTTTTAAAAGCTGTCTGTGGATAGTCACAGGGATGCGGAGCACAGGGAATGCTGTCATCATTAATGTAATGGCTAGATGTAGAGCCAGAGGAGAGAAAGAGCAATCAGGAGGATCACTTCATTAACTATGTAAATGTCTAACCAATGTACTGTACACTTGAAATTACTAATAAAATAAAAAAATTTTAAAGCTGTCTGTCCATTTTCTAATATAGGCTCCAAAAACCAGAGCACTATTTTTCATAATTTTATACTACTGCTCAAGTAAATTATAATTATTCTTTGTTGTGAAATATTTCTGACTTTTGTATAGTCAATAGTAATTTTTAAAGTCATACCTTAATCTCTTTAAGTTGGTTGAAAAGGAAAAAAATCCACAAATTTCAAATAGGATATTAATATAACCCCTATTTATAACCTGGTCCCAAGAAATATAACAAAATACATTATTAATGATGGTAACCCCTCTAACAATAAAAATTGGAAAGAAAAAAAAATATTTGATGAGGATATCACATACATTTTGGAAAATCTGGTATAAACATTTATATTTGCCTTTCTAGGCTCTTTACTAAAAAGAATGCCAAGCATTTCTGGATATAATAAAGAGACTGAACTAATATAAAATTCTGTTTGAACACTTGAGTCATTTGGAACCAATATATGTTTTTATTATCCCATTCTAGTCTATCTTCATTCCTGTCCCTCCTCAATTACTGTTAGTAAATGATACAGCGTTAGGAAAATTAGCCACAGCAATTTCTGTAACATAAGGTACTTAATAAAGTTTGTGGTTCCCCCATAAACTCTGTTCCTGTGTGTAACTCATCTTCCCTTAGTCTGTCTTTCAACTGACTGACATGTAGCAGTTGACACAGCTACTCTGTATTATTATAATGCATAGTAGAGTTTGGCTCTTCTTTTACTAATGGTTTGCATTATTCAAGGGTTGGAGTATTGAAAGCAATTTGCATTCTTTAGAGAGTAGTTAGTAAAGATATATATTTCTAAACTGAACTGTAGATGCATCTGCATCTATGGGAAATAACAGCTTTAAACTTACACACACACACACACACACACACACACACACGTTCACCCACACAAAAACACATATACACACAGTTAAAAAGCAGTAAGTGTCTTAAAGGATTGAAAGAGCCCACAGAGCAAATCAGGCTACTGTTCCCCAAAATGAAGCATTGAAAGAATCTGTGAAGGTTTGACCCTTAAAAGGCTAATAGTACCAGCAAATATTTATAGCCCGATAGTTATTAGTCACTATTCTAGACTCTGAGGATTTAACTCTAAATAAGAAAACCAAAATTTCTCCTTTCATTCTAATGGGGAGAAAATGACATTAAATAAATACGTAATAGAAAATATTTTAGGGATATGAACAAGAAATAAAGCAAAGAAACAGTATAAGGAACAATGGAATGCGTGTGTGTGTGCTGATGCAGACAAGACGGACAGGAGAGGCTACTGTGATGAAGGGCTATCAGAGTTGAATTTGATTAAAATAAGTGTAAACACTTTATGGAAGAAAACTATTGTAGGCAGCAAAAAGAGTCAATCTCTGGAACAGGAACGAGATTGGTCTAAAGAAATAGCAAGAATGGCAATGTAAACAGAATGGAATTCATAAGGAGGAGAATAATTGAAGATAAAATTAGTGATGTAGCAAAAAAACAGATTATACAGCAATAATTAGGATATTAGATTTTGTTCTAAGTATGATGAGAGAAGACTTTGGAGAGTTTTTGGAGGAGAACTAATTCAAACTGAGTTTTATTTTTAAAAGATTACCCTAGCTACTTGGTGGAGAATAGAGTCTAGAACAGTAAGAGTGAGTAAAAGAAGACCACGCTGATAAAGATCTGGCCAAAATATGAGTGTAACCAAATTAAGATTTAGAAGTAGAATTGGCCAGAATGGTCAGGTATGGCATGTATTTTGAAGGCTAATTAAACATGACTTGTTGATGAATTGGAAGTGGGTAGGTCAAGTAAATTAAACAAACAAACAAACAAACAAAAACCTTTCTTCCATGAACACTTGAGTAAAGAGTGGTATTATTTAATGAAATGAGGAAAGAAAGGAAGCACAGAATCAAAGAGCAGGGTTAATCAATAGTTCCAACTAACAGATACTCAAGTAACAATGTTGAATAAGCAACTGTATATATGTCTGGGGTTCAAAGGAAATGGTAGGGCTGAAGATGTAATTTAGAAGGCATTCACTCAGGGTTGATATATTTGTTAGGATATAATCTAAGCTGCTGTAACAAAAAGATCCAAAATATAGTGACTTAAAATAGAAATTTATTTCTCTTTTCTAGTGTCAAAGGCTATTCATCTAATCCTTGAAATTAGTGTATTTCTAACTAGGCTACTTGGTTTGACCCACTAATTCTAGTCTAGGCTCTTGTTATTTTAGAGAAGTTTTTCCCTGGTTTGACCAATAGACTATCTCTTTGTTTTCAACCCAAATCCATTTTTACATGGTCAATCCCATCATCTAATTTGGTATCCTATTGTCACAGGCCTCAGGTATCTAGACTATGTGTGTATGGAATGCCAGGCACTGTGGTAGACTCTGATATACAACAGTAAATAAAAGAGATTTGGTCCCGGTTCTTAGATGAAATCTATAGAAGAGACAGAAAAAAACAAGTGGTTAACATATAAAGTGATGCAGGTCTAGAGGGAAGTACAGTGTCCAAAAGATTTCTGAGAGGGAAATACCCTTAGGCTCAACTCCCAGGTTACAACTTGTAGACTGCTATCTGCTGGATTATAAAATTCTGTTTTCTAAATTAAGACTTTCCTTTATATTCTACATCTGGCATTTTCAACAAGCTCTACTTCCATCACAGAATACCACCCCACTTTACCCAAACAAGTTCTCTTCTTCTCAGAATCGACCAAGAATTGCCATATTGTATTGATTCACTGAGCATTTGAAAAAGCAAAAGGTTATATTGCCAAGGGTCTCTAAATCTATTTGTATACCAAGCAATGTATGTAGGCTAAAGAAATACTGTATCTTATCTACATGTTGGGCTAAAATGCAGCTTCCATACTGATTGGTTGGAATCTCTGTAAAACTGTTAACTAAATATTTGAATATCACCGCTTGCTTTCATGTAGTATTCACAAAATCTATATAAATGCCATTGCAATTATCACATGAAAATTCAAGTAAAGCATTAATAAATTCACAATAGCTTCTTCATAGCATGTGGTTGCTCAACAACAACAACAAAAAAAAAAAGGAAAAAGAGTTAGTACTGATTCTACAGTTTACATCCTTGGTCTCTACAGTCTACTCTTCCTCACAGCAGCTAAAGTAATTTTTAAAACAAAATCTAGATCATACACTCTGTTCAGAAAACTCCACGGTCTACGGCTATGCCACCGTGAACAAGCCTGATGTCTGATCGGAAGTTAAGCAGGGTCGGGGCTGGTTAGTACTTGGATGGGAGACCACCTAGGAAGACCAGGTACTAGAGGCATAAATAATAATAATAAATAAATAATTAAAAATTAAAAAAAAAAACTCCAATGACTTCTCTCACTGAACAGTCTACAAGTCCCCACACGATCTGCCCTTGCCACTGCATTCCTCACAATCTTCCATTCCCTTTTGTTCACAGGATTCTTGTCATGCCAGACATGATGCTATTCCTCAATCCAAACAAGTTCCAGTCTCAGGATTTCTGCAGTCACTGTTCTCTCTCCCTAGAATGATTAAGCTATCTTTCTTATGTTCTCATCATCTTCACAGATAACTATAGTTTAATATGAATTAGTGCATGATAGTCAGGGAGGAATCTAGCAAGGCCCATTTGATAAAAGTCCTCACTGTGTCCCACTGTTAAAGATGGCCCAGCAAACCTTTCGTTACCAAACATTTGCTTTTCCATCTCTGTGTGAATTATCTTCCTGCCCTTTGAAGCCCCAAACCACAACCCTCCTTTCTGCTTAGCTCCAGATGGCATATAAGCCTCAATTGTCCAATGTGTTTTTGGGTTTCGTATACTTGTAGAACCCCCAAATATACAAACGTATTAAATTTGGTTATTTTTTTCTGTTAATCTGTCTCATGTTAATGAACCCAGCCAGAAGAACTTAAAAAGGTAGGAGGAAAAAATATTTGATAACTACAGAATGGTCAAAGTGAGAAGCACTTCTGTCAGTGACAGAAGGATTCTAGAGGAGTTTCTTGAAAATTAATTTTTAAATAAGGTAATACCTATTTTAATATACGGATCCTATTTTGCTGTGAAGCCAAGAAAAGAACAGAAGTTACCTCTGACCTACTTCATTACAGAAATACCAGATATGACTTATCAAAAACATTCAAATTATCAACTATGGGGACTCTGGCTGAATTTCAGCCCCTTCAGTTCATAAGCTCTCTAATAGAATTCAATCTTGATAGGTGCTTACAGAATATCATCTAATTTGTCAACCATAATCCACAAAAATGACTTGGATAATTTGACTTCTATAGATTTAAAAAGTCAGAAAGGATTTGAGGTTGAAAGCCAACTCCACAGAAGTCATTTCATTAAGCAATAAATAAAGCCGAATTTAATTTTTTTATAAAAAACGACCTTTGTGGTTATGAAAGCATTCTGTCGGCTCCATTAAAAATGAAGAAATCTTCTAGAGAGAACCTCAAACATATTCAAATAAAGGCCTTGTAAAGATGTTTCATTCTAATTTGGAAGTACATAATGAATGTATTTCTTTGCAACTAGCACTTAATGCCAGTGCTTTTATGGCTTATGATGTAACGTTTGTTTCTTTTTATTCAACAGAAAAGGTCATTGTGACTAATCATTAGAATTATGACTCTGAGAGATGAAGACTGTAATTAGATTATTTTCCAACAAATAATAAAGTGTCAGAAAAAAGAAAGTGAATCTTTGGTGTCAGCAAAACTAGTTCACATAAAGACAGGAAGAGTGATTCTTTCATGCAGATACATACTTAGGTGACCTTCTTTCAACAATCTAACTCATAACAAATACACATAAAAAGCATTATCTAGGTATTCGAATAAAGCAATGGCTCTTATAGAAGGGTTATCTTGCCTATATCTGCCAATTTCTGGAAACTTTTTCAGTTGGTACGACTGACAGAGTACCACTGTCATCTAGAGGGTAAAGGCCAGGGATGCCGCTAAACAACTTATAATACAAAGGACAGTGCCCCCCTCAATAAAGGATTGTCTAGATTCAAATATCAATAGTGCCGATTTTGAGAAACTCTGAACTAATTTCATAAAACTTTCTCATTATGAAATTAATGAGTTTTAAAGTAGCTCACAGTAATTAGAGCCCTATGGTAAGATGGTTGTCTACTGACATCACATCATGAAAGACATTTTAGAACTGTTCCAGATTCCTTAAAAAGTAGGGGCTATTAGACTTGTTAGAACCCAGCACTCTAAGATAACTCTGGGCTTCACGACACTTAAATGTCACATGAATGTCCTTTGGGCTGTATTTGTTTATTAAGGCTGTCATAATGAAATGCCACAGACTAGGTTGTTTAAACAACAAAAATTTATTTTCTCACAGTTCTGGAGACCAAAAGTCCAAGATCAAAGTGTCTGCAGGTTTGTTTCCTCTGAGCTCTCTTTCCTTTGTTTATAATAGCTGTCTTTTCCCTATGTCTTCATATGGTCTTCCCTGTGTGCCTGTGTCTGTGTCCTAATCTCTTCTTCTTCTAAAGATACCAAACATGCTGAATTAGGGTCGTTCCACTGATGTTCTCTGATATTCTTTAAACTTCACTGTCCACTTACCCTATCTCTAAATACAGTCACATTCTGAGGTACTGGAGGTTAGAACTTCAAAATATAAATTTTGAGTGGGAAACAATTCAGCCCATACCAATAGCCTTGATCTGTCTTTGGTTCAGAAATCCTCTAGAAGAGGAGTCTCCAACCCTGGGGCTGCAGACCGGTACTCATCTGGGCCCTGTTAGGAACCTAGCCTCACAGTAGGAGGTAAGCGGCAGGCAAGCGAGCAAAGCATCATCTCATCTGTATTTGCAGCTGCTCCCCAGCACTAGCATCACCACCTCAACTCCACCTCAGGTCATCAGGCATTAGATTCTCATAGGAGCATTCATCCCTGGTGCCATAAAGTTTGGGGACTGCTACTCTAGAGAGAGAAAATATCTAATGATCAGTGTGAAAGCTTTCTAGACTCTCTACTAGGCTGGAGAGCAATAAAGCAAACACAAAGGGAAACTGAGCCCTCTCTGAAATCAATCCTTAATTTTTATAAAATAACTATAAATTTACCCCAAATCTTTATAGGAAATAGTTACAGAAACTCAAAAGAAATAAAAATACTCTTTGAAACATAGAATTAATATATATATAATTTCCCTAAAGCAAACCAGAACCAAAAAAAAATGAGTTTTATACAAGGATTGTGTTGGCCATGTTGGCCAAAACACCATAAGCAGTGCCCAGCTTGAATAAGAACTTAATATATATTTGCTCAGCAACTGTGTGACTGGATCAAGGAAGTTACTAATCGACAGTCAGTAAATTAATCACTAATTTTATTTATGTGTGAATGTATTATTTTAGGGTAACTCAAAGAAGCATTGACTACTACACCAAAATTAACACAAAAGTAGCATAGACAGCTATAGAAATTAAAAGATGAAAATTCATCTGACAGTTGGGGTACAATCCCTATTTTAATCTAGGTCTTTTGGGCTAGTAAGCGAGCCCACAGAATTAACAAACACTAAATTCCTTCTTACAGTTCAAACGTGGGTGCTCTTTTTTTTGTCATTGTCCTGGTATACTTTGACACTACAGACATATTTCTTAAATCAATCAATCTCTTTCCCTCTTCTCTCCCCACCCACAAACTAGAGCAGACCAAATGGACCATAAATATAAATCATTCAGTCAGTCAAAAATAGTAGGTACTGAGTAAACAATTTGTTAACCCCATCACTGACTCCCTTAAGTAAGTCCTCAGACCCCTCTGCTCCCATAACACTGCATTTGTCTTTGCTTATAATACTTATCTAAGTATTTTATAATAATTTGATTTCAATTCTGATTTTTACAATAAATTATGGGCTTCTCGAATATTATTTATATTTCTATTTATAGTATATCATTCCCAATGTTTAACACTGAGTAATTAATGGTTCAGTGCTATTCTATTTCTGTATTTCACCTAATTTGTCAAAATGTGGTTACAGTACTGTCATCCTCCCCTAACTCCGTCCTTTTCTTTGTCTCTGTTTATCATTTTACCTCATCTCCATCAACAATGCTCTCTTACCTTCACCTATTCCCCTCTTAGCTATGAGCTCATTGAGAGCAGAGCTATGCCTTCCCACTTACATGGGATTTCTGAGCACCTCGTCTGAGCAGCTGCATTACAGAATTAAACTCTTGGTCAGCGAACATTCTTGTGGCCATGAGCAGAGTCTAGTACTTAGAATATATATATATATATATATATATATATATATATATATATATATATATATATATATATATATATATATATATATATATATATATAAATAAAGAATATTATATATATATAGAATATTATATATATATATATATATATATATATATAATAAAGGCTTTTTAAAAAAACTTGTTGAAAGGCTGAATGAATAAATGTTTTCTTTTTCTAGCCATTCTCCCAACACCATATTTGGTATTTATAATTTAGCAGTTCATCTATGGACCTAATACAACATTTTATTTATTCTTTTTATGACATCTGCCCTATATTATTTGTGTACTTATGTGTCTCTGTGAAACTATCGTTGCATCTCTCTTTACCCTATCCCACCATTAATCACCCACCCCTACCCATATTATAAGATTTTTCATGAGAGGAAATATGTCTTAGTTACTTATTTTTAACTTAATAGAATATCACATATTAACACTAATAATTTTAATTGAATTATAACTGGAAATATTAATTTTTAATAGTAAATGCTTCTTTGATTATATAAAATAGGTTAGTTTTATATTTTCAACAAGGGTGAAATATCCTCGATGGTACATACAATGTCTTATCCTTTTCTATGTCCTCAAGACTTTGTACCATCTTGGGCATATAAGAGCAGTTCAAAAATATTTTCCAAATCATTAACTTTGATTTCCCAGGTGTATAAATTATTTTTGAGGAGAGTTTCAACACTGAAGGTTTTGACTGATATGGCATCTGGATTTGTCTGACAGATGATTTAAAGTCTTATAATTATAAAATATGATCATTTACTGAGACAGGTGTACATATGGTACACCTTTTGAAATTAAATAAAAAGTGCCTGAGTCTAACATCTGTATTGAAGGCATATATCACAGCAGGTATCCCAGAAACTATCTGATACTTTCCTTGCTTCTACTAGAAATAGTCTTTAGCCATGCCTCTTCTGTAAAAATTTACTATTTTTCTTTGAGAGATATATCTTTACAGATTTGGTTTTATTTCACGATCCTAAATGCCCTTAACAGACATAGGTTTATTAGGTTAAATTATATATTGTGTTAGGATGCAGATAAGCTGCAACAACAAGAGACTTCAATACAAAAGGGCCTAAATTCTAAGTTTATTTCTCTCATAGTTAATAGTCCAGAATTAAGTGGTCCAAGCTGCTTGGGGTGGCTCTGCTTTCCTAGCTCATTCAGGAATGCAGTTTTATTCCTCCTATTGCTCCATCGTACCCTAAGGTGTTATTCTTGTCAAAGCTGGATCATCCTTTGTACACAACCTAACAAATAATTGAGAAAAGGAAACATCCTTATTTTTAAGGAAACACCTCAGAAGTTACATAACTTCCTCGTCTATCCTACTGGTCAAACTTAAACACAACGCTAAGCTTAGCTTTAAGGAAAACTGGATGTAAATCTGTAAGCTAGGTGCATAGGTGACTAGCTAAAACTCCAAAGATTCTATTATTAAAAGGAAAATGTAGGGAACAGATATTGGTCAAGAGTCTGACTCAGTCTGTTCCTCTGGCCACCTTCCGTGAGTACTCTCCTCCCACATGAAGACCATATTCTTTCCTTCCCCAAATGAGATAGCCAAAATTCTTTGAAGTTATCCCATCCACATAAAAACTGAGGCTAAACTAGGTGTTACATTTTCCTCTCTGTCAAATTTGAACTTTGCCCTTTGTACTCTGGTAACTCATAAATGAATACAAAAGTTACATATGTCCCTTAACACCCAGGATATAACGGTGAAGCTGGAACAGAATGACCACCACGATAAGCTCTTATTAATAAAATAGGAAGAGTGGGAGTAGTCACTGATGCATAGAAATGACAGAAATATGGTATATAATAATGTTAAGATACTTATTCTAGTACTGGAGTACACTGCTCACCTTGACTTTTGTCCTGATCTCTGGGAGAAACTCTCTAGTCCATTTTCTTTAGTCTCCTGGTTCTTTTTTCTAGAGTAGAATTGGATATTTTTCTGTCCATTACTGTCACAACTGAAATGGGCATTGAGAGTACGGCCTCCATGAGCACTGTTTTAGGAATAATCACTGGCTCTTGGTGGTGAGACTTGTGGCTTTGATGGCAAGACAAGTCCCTCAAAAACTTAATAAGCTTCTAGCCTACTTGCTTCATATAAAACTCAGGCAAAAGTCATTATTAATAGCTCTTAAGCCTCTGAGATATTTTATTATTTACTGCATCTGTGCTTGAACTCTCCCTCTCACCTTTAACTTAATATTAGCTAGTTTAAGGTCTTCTAAAAATATGGACTTCAAGTAGGGAGTTAATCTGAACTTTTTCCCTGGGCTGCTCTCACTGTTTGACTTAAAAGTCTTACTGGGAGAGTTTAAAGAAAGACTCTGAAGGACAGACACAGCTTCTGCTGTTTGAAGCACAAAAGAAGGTTTTTCCAGCCCAGTGAACCCATATATCTGCCAGTCGAAGTAGACAGCATGCCACAGGTAGAAAGTATCTCCATCAAGAAAGCTGTTTTCTTCAATATCTACTTGCAAAATGGCTTGTTCACACATGAGCTCCTTTTTATCTTGTAGGACCTTTCTAAAAGAAACAAGGAGCCACCACCACTCACCAATATTCTGAGTTTTCCAATTAGTTTTCTAAAACAATAGTCTCAATGTTTTCTGCCTTCCAGTTTTTTTACAGGTCATGTCTTAGTTTGGGCTGCTTTATTAAGATTCCATAAACTGGGTAGCTTTAACAACAAACTTTTATTTCTCATAGTTCTAGAGGCTGGAAATCTAAGGTGAGAGTACCTTCCTGGTTTACAGATGGCTGTCTTCTTGTTGTATCCTTACATGGTAGAGAGAGACCATCTTTCTCATGTTTCCTCTTATAAGGACACCAATCTAATTTATGAGGGCTCCATTCTCATGACTTATTTGCCTCTTAAAAGCCCCACCTCAAAATACTATCACACTAGGAACCAGAGCTTCAATATAAGAATTTTCATGGGCCATAAATATACATTACTTAGCAGACTGCATTTTTCCTACTGGTTTTCTTTGTAATAAAATAGGTTACTAGCATCTCAATATTCAATATCTGTTTCCTTATCACTATCCACCTAATTGCTAAACCAATGATAAATATTTTGAGTATTTATTATTGTAGTCTCTCATGTATCATACCAAATTTTTATGAGATGAGATACAAGATAAATCTCTATAACAAATGATCCTAACTACAGTTATTTTAAATAAGATCGAAGATTATTTTATCATATTCTATCAGAAGAAAGAGGTCAACACTGGTGGTGTAAGTTTACTACAGAAAATTATTCATGGATATAAGTTTGCTCATAGGATTATGTCCTAATTTATGTTCCATCATCATCCAAGATATTGTCTTCTATGTGAATTGGAGACAGAGAAAAGAGGAATTTCAGAGTAAGTGACTTCATCCTCAGAGTGATGACTCTGAAGATGCACACATCACTTGTACTTACATCCTATTTGACCCAGACTTAATCCCATAGCTGCTATGAAGGGTGAGGAATCAAGTCTGCAGTTGGGTATTACAACTCTATGTAAGTTAAACTAATGGATTTCTATTATGGTGAAAAGAAAAAGGAGGAGGAAGAGGGAGGGAGGGAAAAAGAGAGAGAGAGAGAGAGAAAGGAAAGGAAAAGAAAGTAAAGGCAGGGAAAAAATGGATTCTTGAGGACATTTAGCAACATAAAGTATTAATTTATAAAGAAAGTTTCATTGTACTCAATTTCAAAGAAGTTTATCTATTACTAGGATTGATCTTTTTTCTTTTGATTCAGAACTCAAGCATTAGTAACAGATCTACCGGTTTTTACTAAAAGTAGGACATAGGAAATTTTTCCATCCTCTTGGAATGCTATCAAAAACACAATCAAGCAAAGAATTCTTAAAACTTGGAGGAAATATCTCTATTACAGTAGTAAGCAAATAATTTTTTTCTACCAATTCTTAAAAATATTAGTTTGGGTAGAAAAACAGTATCTGTTAACTAATTTTGGCTTTTTTTCATAAGCAATTTATTTGGGTCAGCGCACTTGTAATACTACTCTTCAAAATATTCTCTACGGAATTCTCAGTTAACCACAGAAATGATTAACAGTAGACTCCCCTGCTGTTCAACTTAGTCATTCATGGCTTCACCAGATGGTTTTGATTTGGGGGCCAATTTTTTTTTTTCATATTCTTCCCCTTCCCTGAGATTTACTCAAGATCTGTTCTATGACACTCATTTTTAATTTCATGACTAAAATATAAAATACTATGTAGATATAAGTTTTATTTTCTGCATATTTAAAGATAGTGACCAGAATATTTGCTGTTAGTTGTGAGCAAGGAATTTTTAAAGTATACCTATTTTTCTCAATTACTTTCAATACATACTCTGTTTATCCTTGTTCTCTAATAATTCAAGTGCTATTAGTTTTTACCACTTTTTAAAATCTTTCCTTTGGTTACCTATTACTTTTATAAATTTGAGTTATTTTGCAAGTTTATTTAATGTATTGATGTAAGTACTACTGAAGAAAGCTCATCAGTTGGTACTCCTCTAATCATTACTAATCTATATAAATAGCATATAGTTTAAGATGCAGATAAACAAAGAAAAGCAGAGAAAGATTAAACTACTCAGAAAATTTATCCTATGTTTTAATCCAGTTATGGCAATCTATCTAAAAGACAAAACATTATGAAATTTAACTCTTTCATTGGTCATATAACATTTTCAGAAAGTGTTATTATCTTAGCATGTGATCTTTAGCAACGACCATATTTTCTTATGATTTACTTTATATATAATGATTATTAATTTTTTTATATCGGCAAAATGATCTCCCATTATTCTAGCTCATAAAAATAATGAACCTAAAGTCATTTGCTCACTACTGAACAGATGAAGTTCAGTTATATACCTAAAAGATTTTTCTGATATAGAGTATACATTTGAAATTTGGTGAAAACAGATTTTCAATTATTTGTTTTTTCATCAAAATTTACAAATTTAGCTTGGGTAGAAATGGAAATCACTTAGGTCAACTTTGTCATTTTTACAGACAGAGAATCTGGATTCAAATGGTGTAGATACCTTGTTTAGAGTCACACCTCAGTGGGGCAGGACAGGGAGAATCTGGACAAATTCATAGTTCCTACTCATCCAATATCCATCCAATGCTTCTTGTGTTGCCACATTTTTAGTTTCATCATGTGAATCTCAGTTGCCTACACTGAAAAACTATCAATTAATTCATATTTTAAAGGTTAAATTAAATATATGAGGAATGTATGATTTTCAAAAACATAGAAAATATTTACTTTCATTAATTACTAATCCAAGAAAAGTCACTCTAAATGTTAATGAGTTTGAATGATTACCTTGATTTTATAATCCAAAAAAAAGATTGGTTTAAATAGAATATTTTAAGAAAGCAACTCGTACACATTACCTTTTAAAGTCAGTTTTTGGTTTTTTTTTTTTTTAGTCACTGGTTTTATGCCTCCATATGCCTTTCAATAAAGAGAACTAGCCACTGTTTGCTATATATATTCTAGAATATATTTTCTTCGAAGGTAGGATCTTGCATATCTTATGTTATCATATATCTAGCATCTAACAGGGGATATGACACAAAGCAGATATTTGTGGATAGATAGATAAATGCACACATATATATTTATAAATGTATTTGTGAATGCGTTTATATATACATATGTACGTACATAAATACATTTGTTAATGTGTACATGATACATATACACATATACATACATATATATTTTATGTTTACCAACCACCTATAAAGTTTGATGAGTTAGTCTGTTTAAAAACATCACCTCCTCTTTCAAAAACAATGTTATAGGTGATATTTGTGGGTTCTCAAGGTGGGAGGGGTTAGTGGGAAAGTCTAAAAGGAAGGAGAGAATAAGGCATTATAGACAGAAGGAAAACAGCATACACTGGACATGTGACCACCAAGAATTTGTTGTTGCTGTATCATAAAGTGCATGGCTACAAAAGGTAACAGATAAGGCTGGAGCCTAGGTAGGAATCAGGTCCGAAGTACACTACTATCCAATATGTAGCAGACTTTTAGAGATTCTATGGAACCATCAGTTCCATGAAAAACACAGAGGAGGGCATTTACATCCTATATTTCACAGCAAACCTAAAAATTAATATCAGTATTTCTAGATGCAAAATTTTCTTCCTGGACACATTGCATTATGATTTATGTTGGCTCTTCTCCAACTCAAAACCCAGTCTAGATGTTTCATTTCTCTTCTTTTTGTTATGCCGTCCTTCTTTCTCCACCTCCCCCCTCTTCTCTGGAGACTGCAAGCACACTTCTATATTTTTTCTCTTAAGCATGTACATGTAGTCTCACACTTCACCTCCACAGACCAATCAGTTTTTGTGTTTGTTTTTCTCAAGAAATGAATATTTTCCCTTAGGAGAATTCCGTTGACTAAAAGAAATTTTCCATCTTATTACATTGTGAATGATCTCTTTCTGTTTATTGTTTTTTAACAGGGCCTATGTATTATAATCAAGAGGTGGGAGGCTTCTTTCACGTACACAACTTGAAAGGCCTGCTAGCACTGTAACATGACTAAAACAGACATGAAAGAGAGTCCCTAGTTTCTGGCTAGCCTTTGATCCTTGTCTATTGTTCCCTACCTTGTGAACATTGACTTACTGATCAACCATAAGCATTGCAAAAGATGTTCTCATTAAGTTCTATTCTGAAAATTTCAAGATAAAATTGTACCAACAATCCTGAGCAGGTGGCATGAAAATGAGTACAACCTTCAACTGCAAATTTTGCAGCATGTAAATTAAAAACTGTTAACCTGGCCCAAGCCATAAAAACACATTCCTCTCTCTTCTCCTCTCTCAGTAAAACTCAAAATCTTGTTTCAGCTCAGAAAATTACCTTGTCTTTAGATGCTCCCAGTGTGCATTAGCAGACTAAAGCCTGTATCCTACCTTTGAGTCATTTAAACTAAATTCTTTTGAAAGCACAGAAATACATTGAAAAGCTTTACATACAAAAACACAACATTTAACGTGTAATCTGCAGCTGACAGAGAAAGAAAATCTCCTTTTCTCCATTCCTATGATAGCAGATGGTTGGCATTGTGAACAAGTCATTCATTTGAAATATCTGCAGATGAGGAAAGTTGTTCCAGATAAGGCGAACTTCTTAATTTCTAAACTATAATCTCCTCTATGGCTTACCTTCCTGATACTAGTGTATGCTGGTTGTCCATCCCTATTACAGATATACAGGCTCCTGGCAAATTTTAGTTGCATCCAAATTGTTATGTGTATTTTCATATCCCCAGCACCATCATCAAGGCCTTCTCCAGAGTCACAACAGGAATTTTCAGAACTTATTTTCGTTATTTTTCTACTCTGTCAAAACTTTTTCCTATTTTTCCTGTGACTCTTTCTCCTTTGTCCCTAGAGGATAATATCTATGTTCTCTTGGATCTCTATGTTCACTCATCATCAAGGGTAAAACCTCTGCCATTGTCACATTGTACATTTAATACAACAAATAGTTCCAAACATCCGTTATATGCATTAAAGGTCAGGCACTGTGAGGTTTAGAGTAGATTTACACATTAGAAATTTAAGGAGAAGAAAATGGTAAAGTGGAAATGAGATTATTCCAGGCAAAATGATCACCGCTAGCTACAGTACCAGGACTTAAAACCCACAACACCCTACTGAAAAAAAAGTACTCCACTTTGGACATTCCACTGAATATTTATAGCGGTAAAGAGAGGATAAAACAGTAAAGGTAAGTATCAGTCGTTTTTTGCAAGAGGCCTTCATAGGACTGAGAAGTTCTCATGTAATTTAGAAGATAACGACAAACTACTGAATGTTTTCAGAAGTGGGAAACAGATAGGAACGGATCTTCATTTAAGAAGATTAATTTAGCAGTCATGCACAGAAAGGATTGGGAGAGAGTCATGAGGTAAAAAGATCAATTAAGAAGCGATTGAAATAGAAAAAGGGGAGAAATCAAAGCAATGTTAAAAATTTTAGACCTGCAAAAGTTAACAACTTACATGTTGAAAGAAAAGTAGAAACAGAATTAAAAGATGATTCTGGATTTTGAGCCTGAATGACAGAGATAACATCAGTGTTATTGGTAGTAATAAGGGAGATAGGAAGAAAAGCCAATCATGTTATCATAAAACATGAGCTCTGTTTCAGGTATGTGTAGTCATGTTGCCAAATAGTAGCATTTAGGCCTTTATTGAAAAAAATTATTTCTGTATATTTTTCTGTAATCTGGACTGTCTCCAGAGCCCTGTCCATTTCTGATTAGTGAGGAGGAAAATAAAAGGAAAGATAATAACTAATGTGCAATCTAGTTAAAGGTTAGTTTGAATATAGGGTCTCTTAGATAAAATATGCTCAGTAATTGATTCTTTGCTGCTGGAGAGGATTATGGCTTATTAGCCTTATGATATGGGAGAGGAAACATAAAATCCTTTGCTGTTCATGTCATCTCACTCTCACTCTTCTAGCAATTCGACAATGCCCTCTGTCCTCCTGGATTCTGGGTGCTCTGCTCTCTTCTGATGCTAAACTCTATGGCTAATATATTTCAGAGGTCATGTTTGTGATACAAGCACTGCTTCTTGTGGTATTTACACCTGACTACCTTCACCTTAGATCTTGCTGCAGAAACCTCTGAGGTCTTCTTGAAACACTTATTCAGTCCTGGTTAGGGTGGTCCTCTTTACAGTCCTCAGTTCATCCCCAAAATAGTAACCCCCTTCTGGTAAGATTTATATGGGAACCAAGGGTGCCCTAGAAAAGCCAATCCTCAGGACCATATTTTTCCTTAATAGGCTACACTGGCCATCTGTTCACCAGTTGTTTACAGGACCCTCTGCAAGTGTCCTCTTCCTGAAGTCTCAAATGGAAAACAGGAGTCTCCCCTGACTTTGTTAGTACTCTCTCTTTTCTAATGTATCTCTGAGTCAAAGCTCAAGAAGGGAAAATGTGGACCCACTGTGTTTGCTTTACTTTTCTCTTTATCTCTAATTTCTTCTTTTCAAAAACCACTGGGCTAAGACTTCATGGAGGGCTAAGTTATGTTCTGTACCTTATAGGAGAATTCTGAAGTGCTACTCTAAAATGAGTTATTTGCAAATATGGGGGATATAAAAATAGTGGAAATCTTCTTTTTAGAATAGCTAATTAGTTTGATTTATCATTATGGGAGGAAATTGCCAGCACTACCTTCGACGCCAAGAAAACTTTCTTACAATATACTTCTTTATTTCTCTCTCCTTTTTTAAAAAAATTGTTGAGTACTTTCTCTTTGCATTTGTTCTGTAACAAATCCTAATCTCTCTCAGGCATATTGTTGCCTCAGGTAAACTAAGACAATTGTCTTACAGTCTAAAAGGCAAAATAAAATAGTACATCGCTAATTTTCAAAGTATTACCCCATTGTGAGTGTTTAGTTTAAACTACCTACAGAACATTTAGGAAGGTAAATCCCCTTGGTAATCCAAAGAGATCTGTTTTCTCATTTTAATTTAAAGCCTAAATGATGCTCTAGTTTTCATTCAGCCCCTTCTTAATGTCTAATCATTACTAATAGAGTTTAGCTGTAAACCAGAAGGAATTTTTATACCTTTAAACCATACAGTTAAAAGAAAACATTTGGTTTCTCAGGAAAAATGATAAAAATTTGACAAATTCAAGCACTAATTTTTAGGTACCAGAAGTCTCGGGACTTACCTTTATTTAACAACGCTAATTATCTTGTTGCCAGCACTATACATATCAGTGGAGAATATTCACAAACGGGTCATCAAACCTGGAAAAGTCAAGGAAGAGACCATAGAAGAAAAATAAAATAATCAGATGGCAGCCAAGAGTCAGTCATGTCATAGATACCAAAATCAAGGTAAACTAGAAATAAGATCAGATACAGCAAAGTTAGAGCTGAAGGACATACTGTCCACTAAAGCTAGTTAGGAAATGTCTAGATTGGCAAAGAGAAGAAAGCTGCTAAAGGCCACCAGGCATGAGGATAAATTAGTTTTAGGGTCAAATAGAGATAGGATCAGAATTCAGCAGAGCAAGAAGGGATTTTGGTTGATTGTCTGTAACATTAAATGGAGCCTGTGAGTTGCCTGTGGACTGGAAGAATTAAGATATATGAGTGGTCATATAAGATGTAACATGGATAGCATACATGCTCAAGCAGTGGGAATCAGGAATCCAGAGAGACCAGTAAGAAATCTTTAGGCGGCACCACTATAAGGAGTTTTATATTATTAAGCACGATATTTTTCACTTAGAGAAATAAAAAGTATGTTTTAAAAATAGTATATGTCCAAGTTCTACATGATATCAAGACAGAACAGATTTCATTTCTCTAATAATTTTTCCAATTTGTATATCTCAATAACAGTAACTCATTAAACTGCTTTTCAGTAACAATCATTGTGAATTCAAATGTCATCAACAATCACTTGAAATTCCTCAAGTTAGCAGGAACCGAGTTCTTAATAGACACCTTTTAAGGGTTCTAAAGTATTTTAACATTTATGCAAATGCCACTTTTTTCTAAATCACTGTCAAAGATATGAAGTCAGATCCCTCCCCCTACACACCTGTTACTTTTTCTTTTCTTAAGCCATCATTTCATATAAAATATGGTATTTAATGCCCCCTTCTCACATTCACCCAACACCTATCAGTACCTCCGATTGACAAGCATTTAGCTCTGTGCCGTGAAGTATCTAAAAATATATGACATATAGTCCATGTCCTCAGTACTTCAGAGTAACTGTAACTGAAGATGAGAGAGGATTTTATGATGATGTTGCTAAATTCCTTTTTTTTTTTCTGGAAAAGCAGACATTTGCCAGGACTGGCACTAGGTTTTAAATAAAAAACAAATCACACATCCTCAATAGTAGCAATTAAAATTTCAGAGAGTCAAAACTGTATATGTTGACAGGAAAAGGTAGACTAAATATATGGAAATAAAGATTTATTTGCAATTCAAAATAGGGTCTTTCAAACAGCCAAAGTATCATCAGCATGAGTTTCTTTATGAGATGACAAGATATAAAGAGAGTTCATCATTTATTGTATTTATCTTTTATGAAAGCATTCATAAAACATAATTATAATTTTTATATATTTGGTTGTTTATACGATGACTGCTTTTCCATTTGACTTGGAGCTTCATTAACAGAAGGACCACATTTGTAAGATTAATCATTGTATACCCAACTCTGAAAACATCTTATACATGGGAGACAGACAGTAAATATTTATTGAATAGAATTTAGGTTAAATTTCAGAACTGCGAATATGTTATGAAGTAGATTCCAGTGAGCTCTACAAATTTATAGTAGTTGAGATTATTACGGGTAACGCAATATCTTTCTGAGCTCAAGATCATCTTCATTTTGAGAGATGTCAAGAGACCAGATTGGTTTTAAGGCCTCTAGGAGACCTGATCCTTTCCAAGTCACTCATGTCAGTAAGTACACAGGCATTTTCTGAGGGTCTTTGAGATAAAGAACATTTTGAGAGCGGAGGGACATCCTTGACATTCTGCCTTGTGACACAGTAACAAAGACATTTAACCAGCCAGTTTTGTGGAGGGTGCTCAACTCAGACTATTTTCTATACTGTGTTAGATTTAGCTCTTCCATAGATGATCATATTCTATTCAATTAACACTGCCCTTCAACCTCTGAAGCATTTTCTAGGCCAATCCAGTTGGAGAATAAATGTATTCTTTCCATTTTAAATTAATTTTTTCATAGTCTTTTAGTGCTGAGATTTTTTGTAACATTTAGAAAGAGCTTCAGACATCCCAGTAGGAGGCTGTATTACACATAAAATCATTGCTTAACTGACATCAGTTTTGGACCCTTGCCATTTATGTATAACTTCTCATTTTTACCCTTCAAATGAATTGTATATAAATAGACTCAAAATAAACTCATTATGGAGTTAGAAGTTGGACATATGTCTGAAATGTCACAGCATTCTTTTCAGCCAATGTAAAATTGTCTATAGATTACCATTTTTGTGTTCAATAATAAAAGCTTTTCCTTCGAAACTAAGTTCTAGGACTTAAAGCACGGCTCAACAAATTTTTGTTTGATACAGAAACACCATTTTTTAAAGTCTCATTTCCTGCCAAAGTGGTATCTCTGGGAATTTTATAATAGTTAAATGACAAAAATATGTGACATACTCTCCTAGCACAAATAGATTTTTAAGCGTTCAGCACCAGTCTTTGGCTTTATTTGTCTATAATGCAGAGAGTCAAAAGGTAATATAAATCAAACGTTTTCTAAAAACATATGTGTAGACAATTCTCAATATAAATGTGTTCAACTAATTATTGTGAAAGGAACTGAATTTTCAAGAAAGAAGAAACATGGCTGAAATAAAAACCTTGTGTTTAAGACCATATATGTTTCAAGCTCAGACTACTGATTAATCTGTGACCTATATATTCATATTCAAAGATCTTTTAGAAGTTGAAGAAATTTATATTAGTCATAACTGCCTAGATTTTGCTTTGGCAACAAATACCACCAAAATCACAGTAGCATAATAAACAAAAGTTTATTCCTCACTCAGATAAGGTCCACCATCCAGACAACCTTCATGCTGTGCATGTCTTTCTCAACTCCAGATTTCAAGCTTCACTGGAATAAGAGGCAAGCAAAAAACTCCCGTACCAGCTGTTAAGTAGTTAAATCCCAAAGTAATTCCAAGCACTCCTAGTCACAGGCTATTGGAAAGGACTAGTCACATAGACCCCACCCAGTACAAAGGGACCAGAAAATGTTTCTTCCCATAAGCACAAAAAAAGTAAGGAGAATTGGTGACATTAGTGAACACTAAACATGTCCGCCTCAAAATTTCATCAAAGAAAGACAGACTTGACTTAAAGTTACCCCTCTGTGTACTGGGCTGAATAACGTCCCCCAAAATTTATGTCTACCGGAAACCTCAGAAAGAAACCTCACTAAGAAATATGATGCTTGCATATGTAATCTGTTAAAATGAGGTCATACTAGATTAAAAAGCGCCCTAAATTAAATGACTGATGTCCTTATAAAATGGTCATTTGAGGACACAGAGAGACACACAGGAAGAACATTATATGAAAACAGAGATATGATTTGGAGTGATGCCTTTACAAGCCAAGGAATGCCATAGATTGCCAGCAACCACCAGAAACTAGGCATGAAACAGATTCATCCTGAGAGCTTCTACAAAGGACCAGTCCCGTCAACTTGATTTCAGACTTCTAGCTTCCAGAACTGTGAAATACTAAATTTATGTTATTTTAAGCCATCCAGTTTGTAGTAATTTGTCATTCCACTCCTAGGAAACTAAGGTACCACCCCTAAAACAGGTGGTAAGTAGAGAGTCCATCACTTCTCCTCTGTCCTTCACCTACATGATGAAACATTGTTGCACCTACTCCTCTCAGTGACTTGGCCTTATTTTAACAACTTGAGGAAAGAGTCATAAAATATATTACACTCCATTTCTTAAACTCAAGAGGACACAAGTTAATGATCGACCAAAGGATCAATCTGTTCTTCTTATGTTAATATTCTATTAAAATATTTGCTCTAGAAGTCTGGAAATTCATGAAGAATTTTCTTAGAAGTTTCTTAGAAAGGTAACAACAATTAGAATAGTAATAATGGTCTAACATGTTTTCTTGTATTTTTTACTGCTTCACAAGTGATGAAGAGGTTGGGTATATTGAGTTGGAGCTTGGAGGTTAGAATCAGGGTTAAACACTTGTAAGTATGTCAGAATTTCTGTGCCAAGGTCACCATTCAACAATTTCACAAATAGCTAAGTGGAATACCAAAAGTAGGTTGGAATAAAAGCCAAGTCAATGCAAAGAGAGAAGTAAAGTACTTAAATTTTTTTTTAAAGTTATGTTAGTAACCCTATGAAATACCAATTGTCTTCTTAGGAAGAATACCTCATTCTTGACTAAAGTTGCAATCTTCCAGCAATAGATAAAGTCATGTCATTTCCAGAATGTCTTCAGAATGTTTTGCTTTTCTAGGAACACTTTTTCCTTAATGTTTGCAATGAAGCAGAAAGAAACCACAAAACACTGCAATTTCTATTACATCAATTTATTGACATTGATATTTAGTTTCACTTTGCAAATGCAACCATTTTTGAAGAATGCTTATTGTTCTTTGCTGCATCTTATTTCAAATTCATTTTTTTCAATGTTAGCAACTGTGTTTTTCTGGCATATCTAGTTTTGTGGAAGAAAAAATTACTGAAATTGTCTGTTGCAATACTGAAATATACTCAGGCATTATCTATGAAGTACTGCTGTGACGGCCATTTACATAGTAACTCTAAGGGTCTAATTCACTTCGACAACATCTTGTGATGGCCAAAGGCAGATATATGTGCTCTGTGTTGGGAACTGCAATCAAATATATCATTTTAATGTATCCATATAGATGCATGTGTAATTCTGAAATCCATAATAACTAGTATCATCATATTATAAAAGCTAGAATTTTCAGGCTTATATTTCTACCAAGTCTACATGGTTTCCCTAATAGTGTAGCTGGTTTTAACATTACAATACCTAGTCTGAAACAGACTGAAATTATTTTTCTGTCATGATTGATATTAAATGAAACCAGAGCATTAAAATGAGAGAGAAAGAGACCAGCCCTTTGATATCTTTGTAGAATACAGTGCTAACTTGTTTTAGAATATGGAGTCAAGAATCAGTTCCCATTTTCTTATATAATCCACATAACTAGATGACTCATGTTTTCTCCAATTTCCGCAAAAATTAACTATTCTTTCAAAATTCGTCTCAAGTGCATGATGATTTTTTTCACCATTTAATATAATCTATATTTTTTTAAACCCTGAATAAATATTTTCCAGGAAGTTTGTGTTTTCTTTAAAAAAAGATTCTATTTCTACATTATGCATAAAATATACTCATATTTGTTTTACACGTTGAGCATTTATTCCTGATTTCTTAGTAATGGGTTTATATATTTTCTGCCTGACCATATCTCTGTCTCATGTTCCTACTGAAAAGAATAATCCTCAAATTCAAGAATGACTAGCAAGATAGACTCTATGCCTCAGCATTGTAGAATCATTACATTTTTTTTAAGTATCGCCATCCTGATAATAATGACTGGTATGATCATATTTTAAAAATATCTGAATTATCCGGCTCCCAGTTTGTTGAGTTTGCAGGATTATATGATAGTAGTAAATGCAAACATGTTTGACTTTTGTACACACTTATGGAAGATATACCCATGAAGAAGGCACACATAGTATTAAAGTATAGAAAAAGTAAAAGCCAAAATGAAAAAATATATACTTATTTTTCATTCTTTGGTGATAGTTCTCTAAACTATTTATGCTGCTTGTAGGGTAACCAAGAATAACACTTAATGTGTTTATTTCTTCCCATTCCTTATCAAACCTTGTCACTTTGAATTTATTTTCATATGTTTTATTATATGTGTTCTTTGGAATTAAGTAACTAATATTTGATAGTGAAATAAAATTAACATACACTACATGTAACTTCTAACCTAACACTATTTGATCTCCATTGTCTCTAAGGCCCTTTTAGACAAATAATAGCACAGCTACCATTAAAATTATATTTCAATATCCAAATGTAATTAAGAAGAAATGAAGAACAACCACTGATTTTTCCAGGGCTCCGAACACAACCAACAATGTTGGCATTAACCAGTGTTAAATATGATGTGCTATTATAACCATTTACTACTTCATGCTATGTGACTAGACTATGTAACCAATCTATTATGCCGCTATTGTCAATGCAAAACCCTTTTGCATAGCTTTTTCAATGCACTAATATTTAAATCCAAACCATCAAACATTATATTTCATAGTGTTTGCCTACTCTTAATCTATAGTATGACCATCAAAAACTATAAACCAGTGATGTAAAACTTACAATGAAAAGAGTTATTTTCCCAGGTTTTGGTCAAGATGATGGAGTAGGCAAAAGCTGTGCTTGCCTCTTCTCACGACCACATCAAAATTACAACTAAACTGCAGAACAACCATGATTGGGAGTCACCTGAAGTCTAGCTGAACATAAGTCCTACAACTAGGGACATACAGAAGAGGCCACATAGAGACTGGCAAGAGGGGCAGAGAGACAGAACAGGCTGGTTCCCATACCTGCTTGTGTCAGTTGAGAATTCGGAGAGATATCTGAGATCTGACAAAGTTAAAACAATCTGCTTTCTTATTCCCCTATATTTTTAATAAAGTAGTAATATGTCTTGTGCCAATATTTTAAAAACATCTTATGAATTCTTACCAAAAATAGTAATATTGGCTAAACCTCAAAGACAAAAACATTTAGCAGATTTGTTGAAACAATTTCAATATTCGTATTACTTGAGGTTTCTTTTTTGATAGATGCAATTCTGATATGTCCTTATTAAAACTGTGGTATATGAAAACAACACCTAAGAATACCTGGACAGATTTCATGGAATATCAGACTTTTAAAAAATATTTTTGAAGATGATGAGAAATCTAATTTTAGTGTTGAATAAGGAGCAAAAACAGAACTGGCAATATTTTAGCACTGAAATTCAGGAATATACTGTTTCTTCCATTTCTGTGGAAAGGAAGAAATGGAAAGTTTGCTAAACACATTCTAAAAGTTTTAAAAAATCAATTTTATTATGTGATCATTAAATTCAATTTTTATTTTTTATAAATTTAAGCACATAGGTCACTTGTAGAATTTTAAGAGTATGTGAGTTCTAATTACTGAAGTTATTGCCCTAAATACTCTTTTTTAAAGAGAATCAGTATTTTTCCATTATGGTAGATAAAAATAACAAAGAGAAACACTGCACCAACAAGGAAGCTGACAGGAACATAAACTTTTAGTATGCTAGGACTGTTGCGCACACTTGGACAAATCCTACCCCTTCCTATGAGAACACAGAAAATGAGAAATTGATGTAGTTGCTCCCATCACCAGCCAGATAATGAAAGTTAGAGCCTAGACAATACCTCAGAAATCATAAGCACACATAGTAAAAAGCCCTTTCCTAGAATATCAGCAATTAAAAATCTTAGTAGCTTATATTCTTTTAGGGAGTTATCCCTTCACTTGATAGGTAATGAAAATTTGGGAGAAAACACCCCCTTCATTTGGCATATTTACAAATCACAACTAAAGCACAGATATCAAAGCTCTGCTATAAAATGGGTTGCCATATCAAATTTTGTCTTATAAACGCAACTGAAGCATTTCCATATGGAAATAAGAACATGTCTCCCAAGGTTGCCCAAGACACCAATCATGCAAACTTAAATTTATCTTTCCTTGCTAATTTTTATTGTCTTGGTTAGAAAGATGCCAGTTCAATCCACAGTGAGTGAATTAAATTTTTAAAATAAATATGAACATAGATGTCCTCCATATTTAACAAAGATCATTAATCTACCTTTCAAAAAGACAAGAACCTATTCAAGCCTCTGAAACAGAGATTTTGGTCTTATCTACACTTAGCATTTAACATAATTAAAATAAATGAATAACTAAAAATGAACTTTAAAATTAGCCAAATAAATAAGATCCTTGATGTATAGAAAACAAATTATCAGAATATTTTCCTAAGGACACAGCTATAGCAGAATAAAGAGACTCAGCTAATAACTGAATTTCTGACATAAATAGAAAAGGAGATCATGATAGATACACACATTTAAACTATTATTGTAAATTATCAGCTTTCTCTAGGCCAGCCCACCTAAACCATTTTTCATGTTCTTCTGTCTGACCCATCCTAAACTATTTTTAAAGGATTGGCTAGTCCAAAGTATAAAAGCACAAGATAACCATTCACAAGCATAGCTATGTCAGCCTCTCCAGATTTTTCCCTCTTCTCTCTATTCTGGCTTAGTTTCATTACCCCTGGTTTACCAATTGCTCCAAGATTCACTCTGACCTCTTATTCAAATCAAGAACACTCATCTCTTGACAAGACAAATTACCATTCAAGTTGGATTCCTCCACATCTCTCCTCATTACCATACACCACAACTACACACAACGTCTACTCAACAATTCTTTGGAACTAACAGCCTAGAAATTCTTCTCACCTAAGGAACAATTTCTGTGGATCAAGCTGACTGACCCTCAAGAGTCTCACCTCTCTGGGAGCAAAGACTTACAATGTAGTGCTGCCAGTCCACTCCTTGGAGCTGGTTCACATCATCCCATGAGGTACAAACATGAAGCTTCTATTCTGTCTTTTTTGTATTCTATCTAAAAGTTTTGCTCAAGTGATACAAAGTATAAAATAATTGACAAGAAGTAGCATCTAGGCAGTTACTCTAAAATGTCTCTTGAGAGAAGTAACAAGTAGAAGAAACATTAGATTGTTTTATTGCCATAAATGGGAAAAGGCAAGTATAAGCAATGTCAATGGCTGTTTCATACTGATTTATCAACTATTCAAATGTTTTGCACTTGTGACCTTCAAAACTTAATAGGCAGTATTATGCCAGTTATTAATATTATTTAAAAACACTTGTTATGTTTTATACTTGTGGTTTGTTTAGCCCAGTACCTCAATATATTCATACATAATGTTCTACTACTTTATAATAACTAATATCATAATAATAGCAGTTACTAAAAAAAATTAAAGATTTTACTTACAATATTTCACCACAAAAATTAAAATTTAAAGTAACAAATAATGCTCTCATCTATATGGTATAAGTAATTACCTAGATGAACTAATGCTTGTAGATTCTGACGAGCTAATGTAATATTTTAATATGAGTCTCCAAGTATTTGAAAATACATATGACTGGATCATGTTAGAGAACACTGATACTGGGGAGAGAAAATATCAGTCCTAGTGCTGTATCTACCACATTAAAAGTATGAGTACTTGGACAAATCGTCTAAATTCTCTAGGCCTCAGATTTCTTAATTATAAAATAACACCTCAAGCTTAGTTTCACAGGATTATTGTGGGAATCTAATGTAAACACTGATATGAAGATGTTTATAAAACATTAAAGAATTATGTAATATCGGTCTGTATGACTTCTGTTTAGTTTCCAATATCTATTTCTCGTGATTTTTATCAAATCAAAAACTCCATCCTCATCAGCTTCATTTTTATGTGTTTCATATCTTGAGCCCTTGCTACTGCACAAATCAGCAATCATTACCTTTGTTTCCATTTTTCTACTGAGACTATCTAGCAATCAATATTTAATAATTCTTCTTCTGACATAGAAAAAAATTAAAGCATGCAAATCATCACTATTTTTACCATTCCTCATCATCCTACTCAGATAACCACCAGCATACTCTACAACATATCTTCCAAAATTAAATTTCCGATGACTCTCCTCCTTTTAACTAACTCAAATACAAAAGAGTATACAAAGTCTTGGAGACTTCTTTTCACGCTTCCCTTCTTTGCATTCTTCTTGAGGGAAATTATTAACCTCTAAATCATTAGGGAAATAACAAATGCTGGAATGGTTTAAAAGGTAGAATTCAGATAAAGGCAAGTGGAATGGATACAAATTGGTTTATAGTAAAAAAGTAATTGTTGGTTGCACTAATGGAACTCTCTTAAACTTTGAATTAGCAAATACAAACTCAGTGAAGACATACAGTCTTAACATCTTTATTACATATATTTTAATAAAACCATGCAAATTAAAATTGGTTGCAGCAAGTGGAAATTTATTTTTTAGCAGGCCAGCAACAAGATTCCATGAGAATCTCAGAAAACAGAATGTCAATAGTAAGAAAAATTAAACTACTAAAGCCAATTCCAAAGCATATTTGTGGATAGGATTGCAAGACAGGACCATGATCCTGTGGCACTTTTAAATATAAAAACTGTGTGGGTGAAATTATATGAATGACTGGGAGTGAACATCTACATCTCTACCTGTTCAGGCCAATTTATTTATAAGATAAAAAAAAAGTGATAAATATCAACTTATTTTATATACCTAATGCCTGCCAGACTGACTGAATATTTAATATGGAAGACAGTGTTAAGTAAGATTATCAAATTCATAGTAGTTACCAATTAACAGAAAATAATAAAATTTCTAATCACAAATTTCAATACTGAAGAATAGCTTCTGATACGTTTTCTCCATAATAAGATTTATTTAAAATTATCCCCAATAGTATATCTAATTAAAGCGAAGCTCCTTAAAATAGGATTTTATTAAATTTAAATCTGGCTTTTCCCCAGCTTACAATAATAAGACTTAGAATGACGAGTAATAAGAATATTAAAACTATCTAGCATATCTGTTCACTTTATAGATAATAAGGAAAAATTGACCCAGACTGATTTAATGATATGGCAGACCCACTCTAGAAAGCCAGATCTAAGAATCACATCACTTCTCTTGAGTCCAATGCTTTTTCCATTACAATTTGTTGCCTCGAATGTTGTTTTGTGTTTTATTGTTTAAAGTAATGACGCTGATCATAAAATTTGTTTAAAAATCTTCCTACATACTAAGGTAGTATTTCTATTTTTTAATCTAAAAAATCGAACTTTTTTTCTAACTGGTTAATTTATATTTGCATGCATTTCTTTCATCTTATTTTTTTCCCCTTTTCAGCTCAGGATTGAAAATTGTTAAAAGCTCATTGACAGACATTCTTTCCCATAAGGCTTTGATCTTCAAATGTGATTTATCTATCTGTACTACACATTTTCAGTGGATTTTCATGATTTCAGCAACAAATCGATTCTAAGATTAATGACTATAACAGGTGAATTAAATATTTTTAAGATTAGCTTATCGTCTTTAATTTACAGAAAAAGAATATAAACTAAAAATGGTATATTAGTTTCTAATCCTCTTTAGAGCAATCATTCTAAATCATTGATTCAACCACCTTTTTTTCCTGATATGTATAACAGATAATGATGTGATAAACATATCCCACAGTTATATGTGAGATTATACAAAATTCACAGAGTTGTCGATGTACCCTTCTCTCATCAACTTAAGAAAGTGTATAAGAATGCAAGTAATTGAGAAAGATATTGTTAAACGATCCATCTTAAATTCCTCTTAATGCAGTAAAAGAAAAACATTATTCACTAACATCCATTCTCTATGTATTTTGAGTGACAACAAAACCTTCAACCCACCACACACTGATTGCGATATCTCAGGATATTTTAGTATGTACATATAGATAATTATCACCTAGAATGATAGTAATTTGGGTAGAGAAAATAGAAAACAACAATAAAATGAGATTAATGTTGAATACTTAAGTAGTTACCTTAGAAGAGGTAACTGATAAATAACAAAGAAGAGACACTTGCTTCCAGCCATGATATAGCAACTGGTACCAGGCTTCTTCTCACACTGTAAATAATTATGAAGTGGACAAACTGTATGAGGCAACTACTTTTAGGCATTGGAAATTAGCCAGTGCAAAATTGTGCCCATTAAGAGTAGTGAAACACAGGAGATGAGCCCTATTTTTGACTCAGCTTTTTGTCCAAGAGCACTTTCTGGACCATGGTGTAGAAAGATAGAGTCCAAGCAGATTATGAGAATTTAGCTGAGGTGAGAAGGCAAAGACAGAAGTTTGGGCTGCTGCAGTGACCAAAAATTATGGATAAGGTCCCTGGAAAATAGGAAAGCAGCAGAGGGAGAAACAAAATTATCTTCAGAGTTTCCTTATAGGTCTTTGAAGGAGAGCTGGGCTGAATAAGTGCAGGGCAAGAATCCACAGAGACTAACTGAAAAAAGAAATTGAAGATATAAACAAATGGAAGGATTAGCCTTTCTCATGGATTGGAAGGATAAATATTGTTAAAACGTCCTTACGACCTAGAGCAATATACAGATTCAATACAATCCCTATTAAAACATCAATGGCATTTTTCTCAAAATTAGAACTAATCCTAAAATTTATATAAAACCACAAAAGCTCTTAAGCAGCCAAAGAAATCTTGAGATAGAACAAAGTTGGAGATACCATGCTCCCTGATATCAAACTATACTACAAATCTACAATAATCAAAACAGTGTGGTACTAGCATAAAAACAGATATATAGATCAATAAAATAAAATAGAAAGCCCAGAAATAAATCCTTGCTTATACGGTCAATTAATCCATGACAAAGGAGGCAAGGATATACAATGGGGTAAAGGTAGACTCTTTAATAAGTGATGCTGGGGAAATTTGGACAGATAAATACAAAAATAAAATAAAATTGGATTACTTTCTTACACCATCCACAAAATACACTCAAAATCTATTAAAGACTTACAGTGCAAGACCTGAAACCATAAAACTCACAGAAGAAAACATAGGCAGTAAACTCTTTGACATAGATAGCTCTTAGCATAATCTTTTTGAATATGTCTCCTTGGGCAAAAGCAACAATTACAACAACAAATAAACAAATGAGACTATATCAAACTAAAAAGGTTTTCTACAGTGAAGGAAACTATCAGAAAGAAAAAAAAAGACAACCTACTGAATGGGAGAAGATATTCACAAGTGATACACCTGATAAGGGATTAATATCTAAAATATAATAAGGTACTCAAACAACTTAACACCAAAAAATAAAATGCAATTGAATAATAAATGGGCAGAGGACCTGACAGACATTTTTCCAAAGAGGATAAACAGATGGCTAATAAACATATGAAAAGATGTTCAACATCACTAATCATCAAGTAAATACAAATTAAAGCTAGAATGAGAGAGGAAAGGAAACATGGCGGACTGAAAGAAGTTCCCAAATCTCTTCCCTTGAAACAATAATAAGCTGAACATCTAAAACTCAACAAAAAAACGCTCAAACTGCACACCAGCACGTCTGAGCGTGGGATCTGCGTGTAAATGCTATCACAGGTCAGAACCCTGGGTGTCAGGCAGTGAACTGGGAGAAATAAAGAAGCTGCCTCTCCCAGCCACAGGAGCTCTCTATAGGGGGAGGGAAGGGGAGAAGGTGTGGCAAACTCCCTGAACTGAGAGAGTTTGTGAGTTCAACGCAGCCAGCGACAGGGTCCAATCATCTGGGCAAAAAGCAGAGAAGCGGACAGCAGAAAAACAAGTTGATTTCTACCAGCCGTGGTTGCAAAACCAAGGCTGAGCCGCAGCCCCAAGCTGCAGCCCTAACACCCAACCCCAAGGGCACCTCCTCCCATACCCTCCAAGACCAATCACCACGGAGCCTCAGGGGAATCTGAGCAAACACTACCAAAACTATTACTAACATTGAAAGGGACTGAAATTGAGGGTAGCGAGCATGATTAAATATCTACAAGAAAATAAAGGCATTATATAAAGGCATTATTAAGCTTTATATAAAGCAGGGATCCAAGAGGCTTAGACACCACCTACTGGAAACCAAAAGAAAAGCGCGTTCTTTCCACTAAATTCTCAAATTCTAAAGAGAGACCTTTATATAATAAATCCTCTTTCAGGGAAAAAAAAAAAAAAAAGCAGAATACATTTCCATTAATGCCCAGGTGGAGAAACTCCATGAAACATCATGAACTAGCAAGGGGACAAGGCATCTCAGAATGAGAGAGAAAAATCTCCAGAAAATAAGCTTACAGACATAGAAATATGTGACTTAAATGACAGAGAATTCAAGATTGTACTTCTGAAAAAACTCAGTGAGTTCCCGAATGACATATCATCAATTTCAGGAATTGAAAAAACAACTAGATGAGCAAAGCAAGGAGACTGAAACCCTCAAAAAGAACCAACTAGAACTTCTGGGATAAAAAAAACATGCTGCAAGAGTTGAAAAATGAAATAGTAAGCTTGGGGAATAGAGTGACCAAATGGAGAAAAGGATCAGTGATATCGAAGACAGAAATCTAGAAATAAATCAGAAGGAAGAAGAAAGAAACCGAAGAATGAAAAATTAATGAAAGAGAAATACAAGAACTAGCTGATACCATCAGGAGAGGAAACATAAGAATAATGGGCATTATCGAAGGCAAGGGAAAGGAGCAGAGACTAGAAAGCATTTCAGACAAACAGTTGACGAGAATTTCCCAAATCTAAGGAATAAGCTGGAGCTTGGAATTCAAGAGGTCAACAGAACACCCAATTATCTCAACCCAAAAAGCCTTCACCAAGATACATTGTATTATCAAAAATCAACGACAAGGACAATTCTCAGGGCAGCCGGGAAGAAGAAAATGGTAACTTATAGAGGAAAACCCATTATATTATCCTCAGACTTCTCAGCGCAAACCTTATAAACCAGAAAGGAATGGAATCAAATATTGAAACTATTAAATAGTGAAAGGAACTACCAGCCAAGAATACTGTATCCAGCTAAGCTCTCTTTTAGATATGAAGGAGAAATTAAGACATTACCAGACATACAAAAATTGAGGGAATTCTCCACTATGAGGCCTGCACAACAGGAAATTCTAAAAGGGGTCAGCTCACCTAAAACAAAATGACAAAAAAAACACAAACACATAATTAGGAGTAAAGTGACTATCAGGCAAATAAAAGCAGAAGAGTGCAACCCTTACTAAGAACAGTACAATATAAGCTTAAACAATAAGAAGAGAATTGCTATAGCAAGATAGTAATGAACGTTTAGCATACATAGGGACAAATGGAGATAACAATGACTGAAAAGAGGAGGATTCGAAGATCCAAATTCACAAAGAAGAATGAAGATAAGGCACGTGCAAAAGAAAATGGATGACTGTATATAAATAATTATCCTTTACATATTCGTAATGGTAACCACACACCAAAGATTCAGAACGGAAGTATATAACATAAAACAAGAAGAACCAGAGGCAAAACCCATACAAGCCAACCAAAATAAAGAAAACAGAAACACAAGGACAAGGAAGCAATGGAAACACCGAGCTACTAGAAAGCAAAAGATAAAATGGCTATAAGAAGACTTCATATTTCAATAATTACCCTAAAAGTAAATGGACCGAACCCACCAATAAAAAGGCACCAAGTTGCAGAATGGATCAAGAAACAAAAGCCAAACACACATGTCAACAGATCTTTATTTCCATTGAAGAAATGGCCTACCAGAAATGGTAGTAAAAATGAGGGAAGATATCCATCTGATCTAACTTTATTTATGACACCACCACAAGTCGGCCGAGTAGAGTGTATAGTCACCATAAGTGAACCACTGTGGAGAATGAAAATCAGAATGATTTGTCAGTATACTTAAGAAACTCGTTTGGACTCATCAAGGAACTAGTAGTAGCTAGAAATGGAGGAATGTGTACTTTTTCAACAGATTAGAATTTAAACCAGTGCAATTTAAGTGTAATGTGGCCTGAGGACATTTGGGTCATAGATATTTTATAAAAACTTAATCCTACTAATGAAGAATCTATCCATATACTTACTACATGAAAGTTTATTGCCAGAGTGTGCCAGCCATCCAAGATAAAGAATTAAGACGCATAGTCTCAAATAACAGTAGAGCATTACTCAACCCAGTATATGTAGCCCAAAAAGCCAGCAGCATTGCTTAACGGGATTATGTTTAATCTGAAAGCACACCACTAGAGATAATGTAAAACTTTATACAGCCTGAAGTGGCAGTGAAAGTATTCAACTCCTGGACAGGACGAGCTTTTAATCAGGGCCCCTGGAATGCTGCAGCAATTGAGTAAGTTTAAATTGGTTTCACTTGGATAGATCCAGATTTGTGTTGCAAATGTTATCCCACCCAAATCTCCTGTACAGGTTCATCAAAAAGGGGGTCACGTCTAAGCAATCTGAAAATTTAAAAAAAAAAAAAAAAAAAAAGAACTCCAAAGTTTGAATCTGGAAAATGAGTCAGATAGAAAAGCTTACCAAAGATTAAGACTGTGAGTGTGTTGATTTTAGACAAAATAAAAATATTAGTAATGCTAAAGATGAGACAAAACTATAAAAATCAGTACATTCAAATTTAGTAAACTTAACTGGATGCAATCAAGATACAGACATAATAAGTATAGAATGCAAATATATATGCAAAAAGTTTTCATGCAAAAGAGAGAATAGGTGATTTTTAGGAGCCAGAGGTTCTGCACAAGCAATTTCTGCCCTTAAGCTATAGAACAAAAACAATTCACATCTATACTCTTAAACTGAAATAGGATTTTAAATGCCTATTACCATGTATAAAGGAACTCATCTCACTTCCAAATGGACAACACCGAACAGGGCAACAATTAGTTGATTAATTATTCATCAGCACAGCCAATGTTCTTACAAAGTATGAAATATACTAAGAAATTGCCCACATTTTCTCACTTTTACAAGGGCATTTGTTAAGCGCCTATTAAATGAATATAACTAATCATGGTATATGTGTGCAAATTGTGCATAAATCTATCAAAATCAAATTAGCCCTCCATTCTACCTATAAAATCCAGCAGGTGGCCCGAAGAACATTTAAGAACACCTAATCTACCAAGCAACCGCTATAACTAGCTAAATAACTTTTAGCAAGAACCTTAATTATGTGCAGGTGTAGATGACTCTACCCATAACACAGCTAAATGGCCACATCCGTGGTATTAAGTATGTACATGTAATTCTGAAGCTGAGGACAGAAGGAAATGAAACTAACCTTTATTGAACTAAGGCTCTGAGGTAACTTACTCCACATCACAAATGACTGTGATAGCTGGAGTTTTAACCTGGGTCAGTCTCACACCAAAGTCCATACTTTCTCTACTTCCTACTAAGTATTTCCATTGTACAGAGCCCAATGGATCTACATTGAAATATGTCTCTTCTTGACTCTTGACTCACTTCTCTTTTCTGGTTGCCTTTCTTGTTGCCCCCCATAACTGTACCCATCTTCTGAAAGTGAAGCTCTGGGGGCTTCTAGATTCATGACTGTGAAATACAAAAATATCTACTACATCCTCCTCTCAAAAATCACCAAAAAAACAAAAATCTAGGACAGAAATGCAAATTCATCTTTGAAAAAAAATTCTAGATGGCATTTGTGACCCCAACTCGCAAATTATGAAGATGGAAAGAATGTAGAGAAGAAGTCAAATTACTTGGCATAAAGGAGGAAGAGCAACCGTAAGAGCCTGGAAAGTGGGTGTTTTGGTGGGTTCCACTCAAGTCCCAGTGTTTCCTCATCTATAAAATGGAAATGATAATAGCACATAACATAGCATTGCATAAGAATAAAATGAGAAAAGAAACTTGGTGTGGGGCGTGGAAATAAGGTACAGAAATCTCTACAGAAAAATATCACTGGAGAAGTTCACTAGATATATTGAGGCAGAGAGAAATGCAGACCTGAATGAAGCTCACGATAACTGCCAGGGCTTCTGGAACACATCTTAAAGCTATGGACACATAAATGAAATTTAAAGCTGTGTGAATGCAATATGTAGGAGAGGGAAGAGGTAGAGCAGATGGGACAAATAAGCACACAAGAAATTAAAATTAATTAAAGTAACATTTATAATAATAATAATAATTTTAAAATGAGAACTTAGTGCCAGGTACTGAGCTAAGCACCTCACATTCATTTCTCTTTATTTCTGTCAAAAGCCATGTTTGGTAGATAGTATTGTTATGATTTTACTGATGAGAAAACTGAAAATTACAGAGTAACTTTTTATCACTCTTGATATCATTGCCTTTTAGAGCTATAGCTATATATGTGATTACGTGCCACACTAGTCGTGATTATGTGTGTGTGTGTGTGTGTGTGTGTGTGTGTGTGTGTGTGTGATCATGGCATTTGTGACCCCAACTCACAAAGTATGAAGATAGAAAGAATATAGGGAAGAAGTCAAATCACTTGGCAAAAGGAGTAAGAAAGAGCAACCCTAAGTGCTAAATATATATATATATGTATATATATAGCATTTACATATTTATATATATATAAAGTGCTGCTGGAGACAGAAGGATTTTGATTGTCAATTGGCCAAGAAAATCAAGGGATGGATATAGTCAAGCATAGGTGGGCAATGGCTGTTATACCTAGAAAATGAAGAGAATAGAGAATATCTTTGGATGAGAAGGATTTGAGCATGTCCAGATGTCTCCTAGTATATGGTGGCATCTCCTTCAGGAACATGACTTTAATAAATGGTTATACATGTACATAAAGGACCTGGACAAAGAGAGTGGTAAGAGACAATGTAGATCAATGTGGGCTAGACAGAGGTTGGGTGATTGGAATATGCCAGAACCGAATCTAGGAAAAGCTGTTATTTGTTTAGAAGACAGAGCTTCCTGTCAATGAAAGCCAAATCAATCTATTCAAATTCTTCCCTCATGCACTACTGGTGGGACTGCAAATTGGTACAGCCACTAGGGAAAACAGTATGGAGGTTCCTCAAAAACAGAATTGATCTACCACATGATCCAGCAATCCCACTACTGAGTTTTTATCCCAAAGACTTGAAAACCATATCCAAAAAGATATTCGCACATCCATGTTCATAGCAGCATTATTCACAGTGGCCAGGACATGGAAGCAACTGAAGTGTTCTATGATAGATGATTGGCTAAAGAAGCTGTGGCACATATATACAATGGAATATTACTCAGCCATAAGAAGAGATGAAATATTGCCATTTGCGGCAACATGTTAACTGAAATAAGCCAGATTGGATAAGTAGAAAAATCACATGATATCACATATATGTGGGATATAAACTTAAAAGCAAGAAATGAACAGGACAAACAAAGACTCATGGACATGGACGATGGACTAGTGGTTATCAGAGGGTAGGGGGTGGGGGAGGAGGGGAGAGGTAGATGGGGTAAAGGGGATTAAATATATGGTAGCTGAAGGAAACTGGACTTGAGGTGGTAATCACACAATAGAATATATAGATGTCAAATTATAATGTATACTTGAAAATTATATAATTGTATTAACCAATGTTACCCCAATAAACTTAATTTTAAAAAAAAGAACAGAACAGCAACCATAAAAAAAGAAAGAATAAGTTCTAAAAATAAACCTACTTATATGGTACAGAATTTAAATCATTATATGATTTCTAGAGTACTCAGATAAAGATGAATGTTGTTCAGGATCTTAGCATGTCAGAAGACACTGTCAATTAATATGCCTATATTAGAGCAACCAACTGTAATCTCTGCAGATATGAGTTGTAGGAAATGCACTGAAAATTTGCAGGGGAGTAGTTGTATCATCAATGTAGGCAAATAATTCAATTTCAGCCACATTGAGGGGCCAGTGAGAAGTCTTTAAATGCTCTTCTCTTTGCTCTTTCTGACTCTTCTGAATTCGATAGAGAAATCCATCTATTTTTTCCACTATTTATCAAACTTATTCACAAATTGTTCTCAAAAGAGTCAGCTGTTTGACCAAATGCAAAAGATTTGACCGGGGAGAGGGAGGGGGAGGCTGTTTTCTCATGTAAATAGAGCCAAAGTGCCATAATCATGAGTCACCATGTCACTTTAAATGTAGAAGAACCACTGATTCAAACATTTGGTTTAAGTGGAGGCTATGTGAAATATGTCTAGCTGTCCATCAAAAATTGGAGTGTACCCTGTCACATGGAGGTAGAACATAAATATAAACTATATTATCCCAGTTTCCTTGAAATGAAGTTGGTCACATGAGTAGATTTCACAAACAGAATACAAGCAACAGTGACGTATGTAGCTTTGGCATCATGGTTTTTAAAAAACGGTAATGAGCCTTGAGAGGCTGTCCACCAACGAGGAACATCTGCATTGGACAGCTATATGAGTAAGAAATATTCGACTGTGCTAAGCCACAGAAAATTTGTTTTTGATGTTTTTGTTGTTCCAGCAGTATCATGAATGTTTTTTTAAGTTATAATGTTATTTGTTTGGGGTTTTTGTTTGTTTGTTTTTCTGTTTAAGGAAAAGGTTTTGAGTGCTATGAGCAGAATGTCTAAAAGTGTCTCAGGGTAGGAAATTTCTTATGTTGTAAAGATTTAAATAGTCTTATAGATAAATACATTAACATTTATTATTTGCCATTGCTAAGTATTATTCTAAGCATTTTCCATGTATTATCTCATAATATCCTCACAGTAATGTGATACAGTAAGTGCCATTATTAACCATTCAAAAATGATCAAACTGTGACAAAAGACACTAAACAATTTACACATAATTATCTGACACTTTTTTATCATTAAGCATTAATACCTCTGATTGCAAAATTGTAGTTCTAAGACTATCTACAAAATACTCTCTTTTAGCATTGGGCAGCAGCAGTGAATGTTTAAACTATTTGGTGAAGCAGGCATTTACAATATAATTTAATTTGTAATTGATATAACTTAATATAATTTATAATATAATTTACAACAGCTTACCATTGACTTTAAACAAGCATCTGAATTTCTCAAGTGAAAGGTATTTTAAAACAGAAAATATGAATAATTTTTATTTCATCTCTCAGGAATTTTATAAACCTTAGTATCTGAGAAATAAATAGTCTCTGACAGTATTAATGTCATTTCCTTTCCCTTAGAATAGGGAAATGAATGTGGTTGGATCAAACTTTGAGAAAAGGAGTTTTATATGTTATTCTATCCTAATTTAGTTGTATTAACAACCACAACCTGAAAGCTACTGTAAATTTTCACACCTAAAAACACTCCATAAATACTAGTAGCTAAATCTTTTTCTTTTTTCCTTCAACATTTTCCAATTTTCATGTTTAAGTAAAGAAAACAGATTAAATCCCTCAATAACCCTTTTGTGCTCTCTTGATCAGGTTGGATACAGGAAATATAATCACTGAAATCGCTGTCTGGCTGTATGATAAAATATTGATGTCAGCTTACCATCTGTTTCTATGGATACGGCCACATATTTTTACATTCCCATTACAGGTCGTGTGAACAGCCAACAAGAATATATGGAGTCAATTTATATGAAATGAGAGAAACTATAAATAAGTAAATATTTCCTATATTAAACAACGGAGGTTTAGAATGGATCTATCTATCTATCTATCTATCTATCTATCTATCTATCTATCTATCTCTCAGATAATTCAATACAATCCTGGTCAGGTAGCACATGTAATTTATACAGAAATGCTTTTATAAGGCTTATTAGAGACCTATGAGTTTAAAGTCATTAACTTGGTATAAGGAGATTTAGGAAGACATATCATCTGAATTCAATTAAACTAGTTCAGCTATATGATAGATATATAGATGATAGAAAGATGATAGATAGATAGATAGATAGATAGATAGATAGATAGATAGATATAATTCGCCCATGTACTTTCATGAAAAATTTACTTTCCATAAAATCAGATTATCTTCCATATTCATAGTCCTTCCAAAAGTTAATTTGTTTCCAAAGAGTTCAGTCTAGTCAAGATGATTCATTTTATCTGATTCAATAATTTACTATCTATTGCTCAGTCTTTGGGAAATGACAGCACAAGCACAACTGAAGGTTAAAGAGTTTGGAAGTTTTGTGTGCTCAGGGCTGAGATGAAGCATGTGAGCACCTAAGGAAAGCTTCAGACACTGTTTTTCAATATATTTTTTTCAGTCTGTATTTAGAAGGCTGATTGCCACAATTAGTGAAGGAAGAATTAAGAGAATAACTATGGTTTATTGTATCGAGAAGTCAGTTACGCTCAGGCCCCAAAGCGGCACCCCTGCCAAGGAAAAGAAAAAGTCTGCAGTTCTCTTTTCAGAAGTGCCATTTATTTTACTCAAGCAAAAACACATGAACCCAAAGAGCTTATCAAATATTCTTCCAGTCACAAATAATGTGCTCCCTGACAGAATTTCTGTTAACTATAACATTCCCTTCATCACCTTACATTTCCAATGGTATCATGTCATTCCAATGATAATGCTCTTTATAGATTGGCATCTGAGGCAACTTGCCCTCAGCCTACCCGTTAATATAGCAGTAACTGTGTCTACTAGTGTGTTAGTGAAATATATGAGTTCCAATTTCTTAGGGAAGCAAATTAAAAGGTAATGGACTAGGAAAATAGAGAAATATAAACTGCTAAGTGATATACTAAGTAACAAAAGACAAGGTAAGGAAGGTAAAAACAAGTGAGGGTATAATGGTATACTTTCTCAAATAGCTACAGTTAATCTCTTGAGTTCTTGGTTTTTACTTCAAGTACAGCTTATATAAATTCTTCCTGGCAATACTTTTATTTGTGAAGTTACCTCTTCTTTTAAGTTATAACGTATTTAAAAACAAGAACAGCTTCTTGTTTATCTATCACCCTCCTCAGTTTTTAAAAATGGACATATTGTATAGAGCAGTGTCGACTGTGTTTAGTTAAACAAACATAAGACTGATGGTAGAGAGAAATTTCTGGAGTTCAAGATCTTAAAAGTACAGACATTTCACAAACTGATCAAATAAAAGGATGGTAATGAAAGTAAGTGGCTGATTTTTGAAGTCGAGTGTGGTTGGGGAATTTGAGAAACTAAGAACAAGGCATTAAAGGACTTGATTAATATTAAGGATATTAATATTAAGGTTAGAGTAATATGAAACTCTGAGTGTTTAATTTATTGAAATAAGGTAAGGATAAAAAGTAGATACTGTTAGATAATAGTATAACAAAAGGGAAAAGGGACATAATCTGTTGGCGTGGACCATAAAGAAAGAGGGATTGGTCAATGATGATATCATAGCAATGGTCTGGCAGTGACAACAGAGAACATAGAATTTATTGACTTTGCTTTTGTTTTATAAGATCTGAAGATTCTTTTGATAATGGGACACAATACACTGAGAGACAGGTGCAATGCAAAACTCTTTGCTCTTTAGAACTCCAAATTAGAGAAGGCTTTCTGTCAGACATACAGGGAGATGCATCTCAGAACAGCACAGCAGCAAGCTGAGGCTATAGGAGGCATCTTATATGTCAGATAGAGTTATTTAGGTTTCTAGAGTGCCCTGTGAATTAGCTAATTTGCATAATTTCAATTTCAGAGGCACAGAGTTTGTCTCCAGTTGTCAGTACCTAGCTCTGGGGCAGTTGTGGGTAGGGAGGCAGGTGTATAATGGCCCTGGATCATGAGAGACCAATAGGAAAGTGGTTGGGATGTGGACTTAATCAGGTAATCAAGAACTGACCAGTTTTAGGTCAAGACAGCTTTTCGGAAAAACAACAAAAAACATTATTACGATCTTAAATAATGCATTCAGGAGAATGGAGGAGAAGCTTCTTTCCTCTCCAGAATTAAAATCCACAGTCGTCTGCTCTTTGAACAGTTATCTGAGCTCTTTAGAACTGTGGAGCTACATTAAAGAAGCTTGTTAGGAGTATTTGATCAAAGTCTATATCATGATATATATAAACCATTTTTTTATAAACCTTTACTAAGTACTAGGAAAGCAGAATTAAAGTTATCCCTTGAAGATTTAGAGAAATATTTTTAGAAGATAATTAATATTGTAAAAAACTATGACTATCATTGTTGACTAAAATTGATATGACTATCAATTATGAGAAATTACTAAATCTTGGTCTTCTATGTATCATTTGCAGATCTACTGTCAACAGGCCCCCTCCTTAATATCAAGCGCATTGACTGAGAATGGGATATAACCTTAAGATATTACTTGGGAACTCTGAAGAAATGCTCCTCTATTTCTGATTGATCTCCCAGAATGACACCTATACCCCCATCAAACACACACACACACACACATACACACACACCCCGGACCTCTCTTAACATTTTTACAAGAGAAATTATCTATTATAATAGTTTTGATAATCTCTCTCCAAGAGAAAACATTAATAATTACAGAAATGGCTGCAGTATACCCTAAACATTTTAAATTAATATTTATAAGAAAAACCACACAAACATCCTTGGTGTCACTATTAGAGATTTAACGCTGGCCAAAAGGACCACCAGTGCGGCCTATTGGAGAGTATCTTATGTTCCAATATATTTGATTGATTCTTAAAAATGAAACTAGTGTCAAAGAGAATTGTACCACACAAGTTAAACATCAAGGAAGGCTTTATTCAACACTACTGTAATAGGGTAGAGAGAGATTGACTTCAACTTCGTTGAAGCAAAAGTGCCAGAGATTTTATGCACTGGGGTTAGCTGGTGGAAAAGTATTGGAGAGAGGACTTGAGGAGAGAGATTGGTCAAGGTATTATGCCATCTGTGTTTGCTAATGGGCACTTATCTAAGTTAGGCTTCTATCCTCTCACAGAGATTGGGCGGGAGATAGAGGTGCTCTCTTTCTGATGATCACATTTCAAAGGGATAGTTCCCAGGTCCAAAATAAAGTCATTCCTGGCTTGTAACACTGGCTAGAGGTTTGGAGAAGACTTAAATCTGAGAGAAAGAGAGAAAGGATTTATAACTGCAAATAAATGCTCTAAGAAAAAGAAAGGCAGAAGCCTACAGTAAGGAAGAAATCTAAAGTTCTATCAAGCTGAGGGGAATATTAAGGCCAGTTTTGTCACTTGGAAAAGAAATTTTTACCCTTTTCAACTACATAATAATATTTAATTGTTTTTCTTAGCTGTGTAAACTAATGTCTCTTCATATAATATGTATTCATTAATTTATTTACACATTTATCAGATATCCACTACTTGGCACACACTGGACTTGGCCAAAGAACTCATTATCTTAAATAAGGAATTAAAAATATTAACAAAACGAAGAGGGAAAAATAAATAACACAAGAGGGTAAGAAAAGTATAGTATACTGTATATATGTTAATAATACATTGTTCATCAGTGAAAAGTCAGGCTCCTGAAAGACCAAGCAGACAGGACTATTACCCATTTTAGAGCTGAGATCTTTAAAAGGTATTTTTACAGAAAATGTTTTAAAACCCTTTTATTTCCATTAAATACACCCAGAGTTATAAGCAACAAATACATTGAGATGTAGAAACAGAATGCAAAAAGACTATTTTTTTCTGGCTCATTTCACAGCAATAGCATTTCCCTTCACAATCCCTTACATCTTTGAAACACTTAAAAAGTTTTTACATCACAACATTACATTGTAGAGTTTAAAGTGCACAATTCACTTTACAAGAACCAAACCAAACCAACTAAACATGAACTGGTATTTTACACTACCCATGTATTTATTTAATTTTGCTTGTTATACAATGTATAAAAAGGCCATATAAATTATTGAGTACCCAACAAAATAACTGAACTTAACAATTTTCTAAAAAATACATATAAAATTTTCAAGTGTTCTGAAAGCCAGCCTTCTCATTTGTGTAGTAAGGGGAAAATAATTTTAAGACAGAAAGTAAGTGAAATTTTTCATATATAAAGTCGATATTATTGATTTTTAAAACAGTGGTTCCTATATGATTAGACTGCCACCTAGCGACCAGCATTTAGCCAGGTGTTTCAGCAGTTGTAACAAGACAATCCGCTAATTTTCCATCTTTCTAGCAACTAAATTGTAAAAAAAAAAAAAAAAAAAAAAGAAAGCTAAGATATGAGAAGATAGTCACAGTTCTGGGGAGCTTCTGGAAAACATGGGGAAAAGTATATTCACCCTCAAAGCTAATAGTATAACTTTAGTTTGTCATCTGAAAACCACGAAGAGTCTCAGCCCTACTGACTACCTCCGCTACCGACCCATACACACTAAGACACTTAACCAAACTCTCGCATGGCTTCTATCAGCTCAAGGTTGTGTCCCTAAGATGTCTACACCTGATCCCTTAAAATGCCTGCCTGAAAAAGTTCAACATCGCCAAAATTTACTGGTTGTTCCAGCCAAAACTTGACAATAGGCTCCTCACTTTTTTTTAGACTATTTACTTTAGAAAGCATACAAAATACATGGTGATAGAAGATTTGAATTTGGGTGGTGACCACACAATGCAATAAACAGATGATGTATTATAGGATTGCACACTTGAAGCCCATATCATTTTATTAACTGTCATTCCAATAAATTCAACAAAAATAAGTAAAATGATAATAGCTATTCAGAAAATAAACAATCTACTCCTCGCCAAAAAAAAATGGAAAGCATACAATTGTAAATCCTCACTCTGTACTTTAGACATGTATCTCCTATAATCCAGACATGTCTTTCTAAAGAACTTGGGAGCCATCCATATGAAATGTAATCATCAAGAAGGTTAGGGTCCCTGTCTCGCACTTTTTGTGGGCGGGTAGGAGCCTAACTTCAATAAGTACCACATAGCAGGTACATTTGGTCTAATCACACTGACCAAACTGCCTTACCCTAACAACCTTCAGTACTTTTCATTTAGCCTCCCCCCGAAATTAAAACACCCCAACCTTTTGTTTCAGGAGATTTGATCTCAGTTTAAATCAAAATCTCTCTTCCCTTCTGCAGTAGTCTGAATAAAGTCTGTCTTGCCACCTTTAACAAAGTCCAACTTTGTTTCTCTTTCACATCTCAAAAGTGACAGCTAGGAGGTCATCCAGAAGGCTGAAAGGAGCTCATGAAAATTGTCTGTCCCCACTTCTCTCAGGTAGAAATTTCATTTGATCAGTGTAGAAAGTTAAACGTTTTTGCTCATCTGCTAAAAATGACTTTCTGGTTTCTCTTAGAAACACTTCCCAATGCTGAGTCTCTCTCTCTCTCACTGCCAGGAAATGTGTCTTTAGCTCTAACTAAAACTCCACATATTATAAACTCTTTTTCTCTTGTTCTTTCCTCAGTGGAAAAAAAGAGAATTTATGGATCATCTAGTTAGAGCTAAAAGAATTGTTATGGATAAAGTAGGCCATTTCACAGGTGGCTAAACTGAAGCTCAATTTTTTAAAGCCAATTGCCTAAATTGAAAGAACAAATTAATGCCAGAAAAGGATTAGTCTATGGAATCTGACTTAAAACTTAGCAGTTTCTTTACTCCATAGCTGTGTGTTCCTCCTTTGGGTATGGTCTTCTTGATAACTGCAGTCAAATACAAGATGTTTGGTTTGCTTCCAGTCTTCTCAAAGTTTAATCTCCCCTGTGACACTTTAAACTTCTCAACTAGTTCCCCTTCCCCCTAGTATATAGTACCTAGTACAGCACAAACACATTATGGTCATTTAATACTTATTGCGTGGCCCCTCCCATCTTATCTATATCTCTAAACTTATTTTCTCCCTCTTGTGCCAATTTAAGATATGCTCACTAGAAGAAAATAGCCTATGTGTGTACACGGCTTGTAATGATTATTGCTTCATTTAAAATATATTAAGATCAAATCATCCTCATTTTTATAGTCTATCAAGTAGGACTTTAGCAACATACAGCAGTAAATATGGCAAGTAGTGATATACCCTGTGAAAAAGTATGAGCTTAAAATTAACTGATGGTTTATATAAACATGAAAATAAAACCCTTAGTGACAGAAATTATAATTTCTATTTTGTGGTTTCTCCTACAGAATATTAGCCATGCTTATACCTGTATCTTATTCCTCATTAACTTCAAATATATATGCCTTTGTCAAGCAGCTAAAGGACTTGGCATTCCATCTTACCATTGCTACATTCAATTTATCCAGCACAAGTAAAAATTATTATTGGAGAACCATGGTTTCTGCTTTTTACTGTTGTTATTCCTAGGACTAAATTTCTACTTGTACATAAAAATATTAATTCATTCAATCCAGAGTTTTCTAAAGATATTGGCTGCTTGTAAATTTTATATAAAGGCCATTCAAAGACTCAAACTCTTGGTTTTCCGCTTTTGAGGCCATTTAGAAATACTGACCTGTACGATACTTATGTCTGGAGCCAATTGCTCATTTTATGCCAACTCAAACACACACGAGATGACAGCCAAACACCCTGGCATCAACAACAACAAAAAATAAATCACTGTGCTTCCAAGAAATGTGTAAAAGAAAGCTTACGAAACTGAGAGATGAGCAGTGAAAAGTTGGACTACAATGATGTAAGACAAAAGATTTTCATTTAGCCAAAGGAATCCTTGTTTATATCCAACAGTATGTTCTATTATTATTGACTTTCTTTTTGACTTAAAAAATATGTACTTAATGGCCAATTCACAAAATATTTCTTCATATCTATAAATAATTTTTAAGTTAGTTACATGTAATATAAACCAAAAAAAGCACATTTTCTTGCTCAAAACAAATACAAAGGCAAAAAACCTAGAAATCAGAGGTATTTTAACAATCAAACAAGTCCTTATTGGTTTGAAGAATAATTGCAGCTGTAAGGAAAATATCAAATTGGTGAAAACATACTCCTACCAGTATATGTAGAAAGCTAATTTTAATTGTCTACCAATCTGTCTCTCCCACTACTTTAAGTCCCTTGAGGGACTCTATATTATTTATCTTCATATCCCCATCATTAACCACACTATCTATCACACAGGAGTTCAATAAATGTTTGCCTAAATAAACTATACCCAAGTGCTAACTGAACTGGCAATTGGAGTCAGAAAAACTTTAAGACTTTTTTCCTCTTGAAAATTCAGTAATCTACAGAAGTTGATATTCAAACTTTACATATGTCCTGGAATATAGACAAAAATTAGTCAAGACTTTTCCATTTAAATCAATATTAAGCAGTTAGAATGAAAAGTCCCTTTTAATTCCTCTAACATGCCCCTCAGATTCCTATCTTTCAGCCTTTGATGACATTCTTTCCGGGCCCTGTGTATACTTCTTCCTATCTCACCACCCACCTTCTATTACAATTATTATTCAACACCCAAAGCCCAATTCATAACATATCTCACTGATCAAGTATAACATGATGTCCATAAGCATTGAAATCAGGTGTAACCAGGTGTGATTTTCTGGGTTATACTTCCTTCATCTATAAAATGTACATCATTATGAGGAAACTACTTTAAACATCTAACACTGTACCTGATGATACATATTCCTGGCCCTTATTGTCTTTGGATCTACCACACAATAACTGACACCTACATATATTAGCAAACTAGTATGAATCTTAGGCATTTGCCCCAAAGTCCACTCCACTAACTTTCAATCTTCTGCTCTCTTGCTTATCTACATAGTTTTTACATTTATATCACTGTATTCTGGTCTTGATATCTGCTCTGTTGTTGTTGCTATTGTTGTCTCTCAGCTTTGGTTGTGTTTCTGAAACTCTGTTTCTACGTTCTCCTATTAATAATCCGCCCTGTTAATTTGTAGCCATTCTCGGCCTTAGCCAAAAAACTCCTCCTCTATTTCCAACACATCATATTACTCTCTTCAGCTCCCATACTGCCAGGGAAGGAGAACACAGGCAGTAAGCGCTGATCTTTCAGCGCTTTCTGTGAGTGAGTCCAAGAACACTCTCCAGTTAAAGATCAGATTCCTCTTACATACACGGAAGTTTTATTTCAAAGTGGAATGAGTACCCTGGCTGGCGGAAGCTCTAAAGAGTGATGACTTCTAAGAAGAGGATGGGCCCCACATGTAGGAACAGTATAAAAAGACATACTAATGAGGAGTGCTGCGTCAGATGAGTATTCATAAAAGGCCCCACAGAGATGATATTTGAGCAGAGATCAGAAGGAAGTCGAGATACAAACCACGTGATAATCTGAGAGATGAGCATTCTGTAACAATGAAGAAAATCTACAATTTCGTGACCTTAAATCTTTCTTACAATGTTTAAGGAGCAACAAGGAGCAACAAGCATACCAGTTGGCTGGAGTAGAGTGAGTGGCATGGAACGAGTTTGAAATAAGGTCAGAGAAGCCAGCTGATATAATTCCTTACAGGTGATGACAAAGACTGGATTTTATACTAAACATGATGGGAAAGTATTAAAATGTTTAAAACTGAAAAGCGACATGATCTGATTTATATTTTTAAAAGTAATTCTGACTTAAATATATGTGTAGGGTTCCAAATCGTACTTATAATCATTCAAACAGACACAGATGATACCCTATAAAAATCAACAACAGGTAAAGAAGAGTAAACACATAAATCTCAGTTTTATACAGACCATCAATGAATATAGTAACAGAAATAGGAAGTAAACCAGAAGGATTTAAAAACAACAAGCAAACAAACAAGTTCCAAGCAAAAATGAGAAACAATTTTGTAGAAATCATAGAAATGATAGTAGTAGAAAGCACAAACATGATACAAAGAGGTAGTGAGTAATTCTGTCTGTTGGAGTGACACCTGAGCTGGTTGGAAGTTAAACATTTTTATCAAAATACCATATAAATACTTAGCGAGATGACAATGTGTAATATGCAAAGCTGATAGCAGGAGCCTAGTACTTATGCTTAAATCTTTAATATTCTAACAGCAGTACATTTTTATTATTAGATCACAGGACAGATATTCCACATGTGTGTAACTTGCTGACTTTCTCTCTTCCTACTTGTAAAAAGAGTGGAAGTGAATGATTAACATCCCTAACTCCAGATAGACTCAAGTAAACTCTGTTAGGATCCTGGTTCCACCAACTGCTATTCATGTCACCTTGAATAAGCCATGTTACTGTTCTAAGTCTTGATTCTCTTATCCATAAAATGGCCATAATATCAGTTCCTTACAACAAAAAGGTTGTTGTAAATGAGACTGTTCCTATAGAGCATTTAGACAAGCCTCTGAAATACAGTAAGCACCTCTTAAATGTTACCTGCAATTATTACTTCTGGACCACCTTGTGCTATTGCTATTAAGGCACAATGATATTCTCAATGATTCTAAACAAAATGCAATTCGGAAGAAGGTGCTGATTAAAATGTGTATTTTTTATGTCAGTTAAAAATTGAACTTTGTCAGAAAATGATATGTAAAATAGGTAGTATAGACCTGATAATACAATTTTGACCATAAAATATAAATAAAGTAAAAGAAAAACACACAAGCTAATGGTCAGTTCTCCTGGGAGTGTTATCAGGTAAAGTAGATCTATCTTTATAATTCCAAATTTCAAAGCACATGGATTAGGGTCTTTCTATTATCACTTCTATCAGGCCAAATTCTGTTATCTTTCAAGGGCTAACGCAAGTGTCACACATCAAGGGTCTTCCTGCACATAAGCACTCTGCCATAATAATTCTGTTAACACTTTCTTATGTTTATTACAGCTCATTAAAAACTGAGAGCAAGTCTGGAAAGTTCACAGAAATCTCTCACGAAGCACTTAGTGTTCACTGTAGAGTGCATTGCAGTAGTCATTTATGGCTAAGTGCTGGGCAAGAGACCCGAGTGAAATGCCTGCTAGGTACTCCAAAGGTTGAGAGCTGGTCAACAAAACAGAGAGGGAATTTCCATGGTGCAAAAACTGCCTGAGTAGCAATAAAGCAGATTCAAGTCACCACATTCCAAGCTCTAATAAAAGGTAATCTCAATTTTCCCAAAAAAATATTTGAGAATAGTAGTGAGCTAAATTTAACTGAAGGAGCAACAAAGCCTAAATACAGCTTAACTACATATTATATTAATTCATCCCCTCCCCAAACTAGCAACCTAACAAAAGAAGAGTCATTACTTTTTATGGGGTAAATATTACTTACTTCGAACTTTACTATTCTTTTACCTCACAGTGTCAAGCATAAAATAAAAATTACAAGATGTAAGAAAATGTTACCCACTGTGAAGAGAAGAAATAGCCAATAGAAACACAACCAGAGATAAATCAGTCGTTGGAATTATTGGACAGGGACTTTAAAGAAAGTGGTAAGCATATTACACATATATTACAATAATAGAGCCTATTAAATTATTTGTTCACATACTTAATTATCTTGTATATTCCAAGCCAAGGGTAGAAGAATTTTTACTTATCTATGCATCCACAGAATACGTCCATTGCCTTGTCCTTAGTAACATTCAGCAGAATTTTTAATGAATAAATAAAATAAGTAACTATGACAATTTATTTTCATTTCTTTGGAAAAAATATGTATGCAAAATATGCATGATGACAGAGTAAATGAACTAAATGATGACAAAAAGAGTAAACTAAATGATGTGGCTATTCCCAGTTGTTCCCTAAATGAAATAGCAGTCTCAATTTAGTCTCATTACCGTGATAATGTATGAATCTGCTTTAATCATTGATTCTCAGAGTCAAGAAATCTATAAGAAAAAAAAAATCGATGGCATAGATTTCATCTTTTAGGCTGAAAGGATATAATAGCTTTAAGAATTTGGGGGTTACATTACAATACTGGCAAAGTCAAGGTTGAAAAGGATATATCAACTGAGAAGAGCTATAAGCCATACTGTTTTGCAAGAGGATTAAAGTAATACCTATAGAAAAACTCCCTTGCAGTGATATATTTACTTATAACAAGTTCCTAGGTCATTAAATGTTCTAAAGTAGTACAAAGGGGAAAAAGAGGATTAAATAAATACTTTTAGTTTCTGTAATAATTTTTCCTTTTTAAAGAAGAATGATGACCTATGAGTATCTTCTATCATCCTAATATTTTTGGAACAATTTTTAATTTCTATCAAATTTCTATCATGATATACCTTCTTTCCCTAAATCCATGAAAAGAGGCAGAGGATATGACATAGGGGGAATTTGGGTTACAAGGAGAGAGGAAATGGAAAGCTGGTCTCTTTCTCCCTCTCACTCAGTGGAAATATGGAAGCATAAGAGAGAGTAAAGTCAGATAAAAGGGCAGATATCAGGGTTCTCATTTTTCCACATCTCATGACTAAGCTGCAGTTGGGTGGTTTTTCTATCCAATTACATGTGCAGGTAGCCAAAAATCAGTGGGTCCACTAATAGCATAAAAAGAGAGGCTGAAGTCCTCCAGAAGAAATCTAGCAACAGCTCATCATTATATAAGTAGTCCAACTTTCACAGAAAAAAAAAAATGTTATCTGGAAAAAAAACTTATGCTGTACTCTGGTTTTTCATGGCCACCCACAACAGAGACAGAGGATTCAGGGAACACCACCCCAAGTCACATAGGCCACCTCTATACCCAGATGCTATCCTGCATAGTAGTTAGGGAAGAAAATACAAAAAGCCAAATATTTGCCTAAAAGAGATCAAGTCATCCATAGGGCACTATTTCAACCAGAAGAAACAATGACAAGGTTAATTGACATGTTTAAAGTTCCACTACTATTTAATACCCTGTATAGTCAGAGTTAAGTGAGTAGGATTAGATGTGTTATAGAGGAAAAAAATTAAATTCTCTTTGCATATGTGGTTTGTAATATGAGTAAATGTTACCTCCTCGCTAATAGAAAAATAATAAAAAATATAGATAGATTTATAGATGATGATAAATTGATACAGGCAGATAAATATATACAAAATATATGTGATCAATAAAGATATAGAGTGAAAAATAAAGTTGAGTATATGTATAGATGTAGAAATAGATATAGAAATATTGATATAGACATAGATATAAAATATCCCACCACAAAAAACAACAATTTTGTATAAAATTATTTCATAGATATTGTTCATGAATACCAAACTGTCAAAGTGATTTCTCTACACTTGCTCCCTCCAGAATGAAGTTTAAAGGAATAAAATGAACATGTTAGGTTTTTTTTCATATTGCCTCATGTGATCCCCAAACAACTATTAGTCCCATTTAAAGCTGAGTATACAAAAAAAAAAAAAGAGTTAAGCAACTTATTTAAGACCAGGGACCTTCCAGCAACAGGGTCAATATGCAAACCAGGACTATCTGGATTTGCTACGTGAAACTGACTCCCAAGAAGAAAGACTTTTGGAAAATTAAAGAACTCTTTCTTCAGGACTCTGACATATAGATTATCTTAGAATATAATGGTACAACTTCGGGAACTAGTCCACTTATTATATTTTCATTTCCTAGACAAAAGTATTGCAAACTTTTTGGGATTTACAATTCCCATGCTCTTTTTGGAGATAACAGAATTGTACTGTACTATCTACATAGTGTAGGGAAAAAAAACATTCTGAACAAAGGAACAAAGTTTTACATTGCTTAACATAAGAATTTGACTATATTCAGCATGTAGACAAAAAAATATTAATATTATGTCAAACATAATATATTGGATCTTAGGTGCTAGATCAACAGTCACAACAGAAAATAATCTTACCACTTCAACAGAAGCATAAACACCATGAAGGAACTAATTCTAATCATCTTTTCTAAAAGAGATTGATTTTAAATGATTCTGAAGACAATTCCGAAACTGTCACAGACTACATTCTAAAAAAAGATATGCAAAGATTCCAGATTAATGATATAGAAGGAGAAGGGCCAGACATCCTACCTGCTGATCTACGAAGATGTGTTCACAGACAGTGCTGCTTTACTTTATATTATCTTCTGAGATTACTGAAGAAGGGAGGAATGTTTAAAATTGATAAATATCAGCATTATTTTTCTTATAAAATGATAGAAAAAAACATAGACATAACCTCTGCCTGACTCTACATTCAGAGTCAACCATGAGGTGTCTAATGCCACACTACATACTAACAGAGAAACTAGAAGGTATAAAAAGTCAATTAAACTAAGAAGTAAATAGCAATTCTTTAAAAAAAAAAAATACTTTTCTCTAAGTAATTGGGGACAAGATAAAAAGATCAATTCATTTTGCTTATTAAAGTAAAATATTCCTATATCCTAAGACTCATCTATAAGATTTCATTTAAAAACCTATGAGGAAAACAAATTTTATTTTCGGTTCTCTTATTTGTTTTTTCTAACCAAATCCATGCATTAAATGGAAACAAGACTATATTTTTAATTAAAAAAATACCATTGTCATTTCCATTGAGTTGACAAGTGCATTTAAAAATCCTACTTTCCCAAATATCATAGTAGTTTACAGCAAAGCTACTCAAAGTGTAGTCGGTGGACCACCACTGGTCTTTAAATTTTTGTTTCTGATCTGCAATGAAATAACATGAAAATTAGGAGTATTGAGTAATTTTTATAGTAACTTAGTGTAATTTTATGCCTGTTGAATCTAAAAATAAACCATATGAGCTTGTATTTTATTTCTCTAATAATTCATTTATATTGTACTTCATAAAATCTTTGCTCTGCAATAGTTTAGAGAGAGAAAAACAGTATTTTCCCATAGGTTAAGGATAAGCTTTGGCAAAAAAAGAAGTTGTTTTGAGTCCCAACTCTGCTGAATTCTAATTTTATGATGTTGGGTAAGTTACTTCATCTCTCTAGGTTTCAATTTCCTCATCTGAAATATGAGTACCTATTTCATATGGTTATTCTGTGGTCCCTGACCAGCGACATCAGAATTACTCAGGTGCCTGTTATAAATGCAGATTCTCAGAACTGTCTCAGACCTATAAAATCAGAATCTGCATTTTAACAAGATCCCCAGGTGATGCATGTGCACAAATACAGTACTTGATGTAATGCAAATGATTAAGAACTATTAGCTATTGTTGATTTTATTGATCATAAGATATGTATATTATTGCTTGAAATAGAGAGTGATATTTAGGACATAAAAATCAAACAACTATTTTTCTGATATTTTACAAGTACCTAAAAAGTACAGAATATAATGCAAATTCTGCAGACATTAGTAACAAAGAACACATGCTTCCCATCTTCAAGGATCTCATGTGATAAATTATAAGCCAAGTACACCTAATAGAAATAAAGTGTTCTAACTTGTCGCTTTAGCCATAAAGGAATTATTTCCAGAGAAAAATGAGGAACTTATTTTCAGAGAAAAATGGAGAAATTGAGGCAATGCTACTTTAAGATAGCACTCTTTGCAAAGAGTGCTCAGCCAATAACATTAGTGTATACTACGTCATAAATCAAAAATAACCTGAATGTTCAAGGGCTGAAGTGTTAACTCCAGGCACATACCAGGTCAGCTGCAATAGCAAAGCCCAGTGGAAAGTAAAGAATAAAATTGTTTGCTGCTTATCTCTAGATCCTCTATCTAGGTTCCTGAGAAACTATGCTAAGGTAGCAAATGTAGCTTGGTAATGATTCTTTAGAATCAACTCAGGAAGTTTAAACAGCAAGGGAGCACATAGATACTTGCCATTTTTACAAAATAAAGGTGAATCCCACAATTTACACAAGGAGTGTCCCTCAGCTTAATATTGCCAATGATGCTCCGGAGGCCGCAGTAGATACCTAATAGCACTATTTTAATATCTAATACACATCTGAGTGAGTGTTCTCTTCAGTTAAAGCCATGCGCGTGGATTGTTCAGGGCAAAGAGTTATTCATAAACACTAGTAAGTCACCATTTCATTTACAAAACCTTTATTTACTTTTCAACTTCATACAGCTGACTTTTGTAAAAGTGGAACCTTTACAAAATGAAAACTTTGGTTAGTCATAGAAAATATTTTTCTACTATGACAAATACTACCGAGATACCTTCCAGATATGGACAGTTACCTAGAGTTCAACTCTGTATCACACATTACAATACATACTAAGAAATGGATATAAAAGACACAGAGAAATTTTCTCTTAACTGTGATATTTACTGGAAGTACACAAGGGGCATATGCAAAAATACATATTTTCACAGTGAGTCCATATATTTGGTTTCCCCCCTCAATTTCCATCCACCTGTCATTTTATGTCATTTCAGCATAGCGTAAATATAGTGTCTTGAAAATCTGAGCTTCACCAAATGTACAGTTTGAAGAATAATATGACACTAAGACAATTGATTTATAAGTTTTATATTTTTTAAAACTGAATGAAATTCAGTTATATTTCTTAAGCATATAGAAGCAAATCATATTTTCTCATAACTTAAAATTATATATATATATTACGAGGGAGAAAATCACTTGAAAATATCACAAAACTTTGTGAACCTGACCTCAAATATGTTATCTTTATTATTAGAAATGTGAAATACTATATGGATGTACTTAATCGATTCAATAATTGGTTTTATGTCATTCTTTCACTTGATAATATAAATTGTCGTTTTAAAAATGGTTCCAAAGTTCAAAATTATATGATTAGTATCATCATTTTGTTTTATCCAAAAAAAGTTGTGAAAACTTTATTTTAAATGTCATGGTATTGTCTAATTTCCTTTGTAAGAATCTTCCTAAAGTACAAGTGAATAATTGCGTTAAATTACTCATCATAAAAGTTAATTTGACAGTTAATTATAATAAAGAAGAGGGTTTTCTGAATGTAATCTATGGTTTTAATGCCTAAAGAATAAACTACACTGACAGAATCTGTCCTTGACTGTGGCCTCACTGCCATATGCAACTCCAAAATTAACATTTTATATTTTTAAGAGCTAAAAAGAATGATTGTTTTTTGACAACCCAGATTAAACTTCTTTTTATCTTGGAGAGAAGCATGAAATAGTGAAAGTTGAACATGTTTTGGACTAAATTCCTAATTTCACCTTTTATCAGTTGTGTGATTGAAGCAAATTGTTTCGCTCTCTGAACTTCATTTTTTTTCCAGCTAAAAAAATGTTGATTAAGATATGAAACTTTTGGCTTTGTTGTGATGATTAAAAGAAATAAAAAGCACCTACAGCTGTTCCTGAAATATAGAAGGTACTCAGTAATTGTTAGCTCCCTTCCTTTCTTCCTCTCCCTTCATAATTCTCTCAGGGTCCTCAATAGAATTTTTAAAATTTATATTTTATAACATTAATTAATTTTTTCACATTCATTAACTTTTAGTGTTTCTAATAACATTTCTGGGACAAAGCTGATAATTATTCCTTTTTTATAGGTAAATAAAAAAAGTTCTGGAAAGTTAAATAAATTAACCAAGTTCACGCAACTAGAAAGTGACATAACTGGAATATAAACCTGTCTGATTTCAAAACTGTTCCCTAACCCCCACATCATTGGTTCCCCAACCCAAGCCTACACATCAGCACGCAGAGGTACAAAAATCTCTAAACTGTAGAAAAAATAGGAAAATTGGTATAATCAGGGAACTTTTCTAAAAGCAGAATAGATTCATATTTTGAAATTCAGGGGTTATGCCCATTTTAAGGTTGTTTTTTTTTTTTAAGCAGTAGTGAGAATAGATTTCTTTTTTAGAAATCTATTAGTAGTGAGAATAGATTTTTTTAGAAATCTATTTAGTAGTGAGAATATATTTCTCATTTCTTTTTTAGTTAAAATTAAACATTGTCAAGCCTATATTTCTCCATTTTTTAAAATTTTACTGGACCGTGAAATACAGAAGTCTAGAAATCCTACACTATGGCATGCTACTTTATTACTCTCAATAGAACTAAAAAAAAAAAAAAAATGAAATTCCACTGAAATAACGTAAGACTTCCAAATAAAGCTGGCCCCTGAAAATGTAATATGACACAATGGGTAAACTCTATTCTCATCAAACATAGATTAAAAGCTCCAAAAAGGGCATTTGAGACTTTTCAATAGATTGCAATGGTTGTAGTTTCAGCAGAACTGTGAAGTTTGGCAGTGTCAAAGTATTTACTAGTAACAGGCTATATGTCGATAGAATAGAAGGGACTACAGTGACCCTAGGTGACTATCACCAGGGGAGGCAGTTCCAGTGGAAGCACACCTACAGCATTCATGATGACTTTTTGCAATGAAGAGCCACATTACGGTTAGCAGGGCACTAAAATTGTACTGCACTGGTTTTCCAGATTTTTTTTCTACATGTCAATTTATTTTTCATAACATGAAATTCCCCCTTCTCATTCATTCCTGGCCACGCCCTTGAAGTATCTGGCGGGGCAAAATAATGTTTAGATCTTGAGATTTAGTAACCTGGTATTAATGCTTTTGTATATACCCTGATCTCTCTTTTTCCCCAGAAACAAAGCTGGATTGCACTGATACTGTTGTGGATTCACAAACGGAGTGACGGGACATCAAGGCTACAAACAGGAAGCAGCGTTTATTGATGCCGGCACCGGCCCAGCGGATTCTTATCCAAAGGCTGGGCCCTGATTGTAACATAAGGGGCAGTTTTATACAGTCTTGTCATTCCTACACAGCTACAGATATAAGAAAGAACAATGACTGGTTGGCCAACTATGAGAAATCTGATGTTAGCCGGAGAGTTCTTGAGGTAGGGAGGCAGTCAGGAACGAACTTGCTCAAGCAGGAAATGGCCAAGCACGGTCAGGCTGCCACAATACAATACCCTCTAAATATCTTGTGCATATCATCCCCATTGCATTTCCTTTCTACATCACAATTCCCTCTTTATTGTCTGTATCATCAGTGCCCACGAGACATCTGGCACATGACTGGCACTCAAAAAGTAGATGGATGAATTAATTAATGAACTAATTAATTAATTAATTAATGGCATCTCTAGTATATCTGAAGCAACCATAACGGCTTCCTTCAATAGAGATGAGATCTAGTGATGTCCTCCTTGAAGAGTCCCTGCACAGGGCAACCTCAAGACATTTTAACAGAGCTTCAGAGCCACTGAAACACTACCAAGATTCAAAAATCCATATTTCAAATTTGGTCTACATTTTTAAATTTAAGAGATTTTATAATCATATATGATGTCACTGTTTTTATAATTATATAATCACGATAAAAAAAGGATAAAGAGATATCTCATTTGACATACCTTTACCAATAGATCCTTCAGTAGGTTTCCTTGATGATGTAAAGAACCATGTGTAATCAAGTTTTTAGTAAAACGGTACTAAATACTTTCACAATACAGGATAAAATACATGCTATTATTTTTTGACAATTTTAAAGCAAACCTAGAGATATCAGAGTAGTTGAGAGCTCATATAGACATTGTATTTACTTTCAAGAGATTTTTTTCCTTCTAGAGGGAATTATAAATAGCCAATCTAGAAATGTTTCAGGGGTTCTTTGAAATACATTGGAAATTAAAATGACATATAAAAATCCGAGGTATAGGTTAAGTCAAAGGGAGTTAAATCATGTAACATATGCTCTCATGACTGGATTTAGTAGAAGTCCTTAACACAATGAAATAAGCTGCAATATACCAAAAGGCAGAATTCTAAACTATGATAAGACAGATACTTTTAAGGCATGAAAATTTTTCAATATTTCAAGGCTGAGGACACTGCAGCTTTCTCTGACTGAAAAAGACACACTAGAAACATTGTTTTCAACTAAGCAATGAGTGACATACACTTTATGAAATATGTTTATGAGAAAAATATCTCTAATAAGTAAAATATACAAATGCCTCAGTGGAAATCACAATAATTTAAAGCCATTAAGGGACTGCAGATAAAAATAGGTATCTGTTAAGTTATTATAAATTTTCTTTTATGTTTAATATACTCAGACTATAAGAGAATTCAACATTCAGAAGACTTCCTACAAAGACAGACAAGGAAGTGCGTAACTGGCTGAAAGTGCACTGGAATTGGTGTGATGCCAGCAGATAGAAATAGTTAGAGGGAGATTTAAGAAAACATAATCTGAATCTTAAAAGTTTACTGACAGTTTTCCACATGGGGAATGAGAACAGAAACATTGTAGGCAGAGAAGATAGCAGAAGCAATAGTATAGTATATTATTTAATACCCTTTCAGCCGCAGAAGACAAGAAACACAACTCAAATTGGCTTAAGAAAAAAATAAGAAAGAAAAAAAGAAAAGAGAGAGACAGACAGAGATTTTTGGCTCACACACCAGTCAAAGTCCAGACATAAAAACAGAAACTGTGTTAGGCGTTTTAAACTGAAAGCATTTACCACAGGGAATTGGTTATTCTGATATTGGAAGCAAAATGGGATGCTAAGTTAACAAGATTGTAGTAACTTCAGAACAGATCTACCATCCTTAAAGTTGATAGAATAAAAACAAACCTAGGATCTTGAAGGAGGCGGTCCAACACGTCTGATGCTTAGACCTATGAGAGGGCACAGTGTAGCTGCAGTCAGAAACAAACTGGAGTACAGGTAAACAATTCTGATATGTTTTACATGGATACTGGTGGGAGTAGGTTTCTCATTGTTGGAGTGGGAATTCACACATAAGTAACGGGAGAAGACTAGACTAATCAATGTGGTAATGGATTAGAGTTGGAGACATCAGTAAAAATTCATGATTATCTTAATATAGGTTCAGACGGTTATACAGTTGACTCTTGAACAACACAGGGATTAGAGGCAACAACCCCACAAAGAGTGAAAAATCCATGTATATCTTTTGACTCTCCCAAAACTTAACTACTTATAGCCTGCCATTGACTGAAAGCTTTACTGATAACATTAAACAATAAATGAATACCTTTGTATGTTATATGTATTATATAATGTTTTCTTACAATAACATAAGGTAAAACTGTTACTAAGAAAATCATTAGAAAATACATAAAATTAATTGAAAAAAAATATCCACACATAAATGGACCCACACAGTTCAAATTCGTGTTGTTCACAGGTCATCTGTTTATAGAAATAACTATAGATGTTGTACATACACAGATTAGTATGTGTACATATGTTTCTGTGCTCTGTCATCTGAGGTCCAGAAGTAAGGATACCCAGTAGTAACGAGCCCACCTAGTACTCAAATGTGGTTTCTGTTACCATCCTGCAATAAAAGAAACCAAGTTTCCTTTAAGAAATGGCTGATTCTAAGACTGGGGCAGGAAATATACAAGAGGAACCTGAAGCATCTTGTAGTGTCAGAAATTAAGAAAATGCTTAACAACAACAGCAAAATACCTAATTAACAGGAGTATGTCAAAAGGACATTGGAGTCAACTGAAAAGCCACCTAATGGCCAAAGCTGGAAGGGTCTGAGCAACAAAGTCCATAATATAAATATTCATGAGTCTATACTGATATAAATAAATAACTGAATAAGTACATTAACAAGAGAGAAGAGAGAGGTGAATATATAATTTCTTTGAATATATAATTTCTTTGGTACTATCATCTCCATTTTTCTACAAATCTAAAACTATCATTTTTTAAAAAGCCTATAAAAAAGTCTGTTATAAAAACAAAAAAATGGATAAATGAATTACAAGCTAGACCAGGAAATGTCTTCAGTCGCTAGAGCCATGCTATCATGAGCTGTGAACAGGAGAGAAGTCCCTCACCCCTCCTTCCACTTTCACTCTTAACACCTCCCAGTGGTAAAACTTAAGGGGAAACTAGCTGTCATGAGAGTCTATGCAATTAGTTTGCAAAGTCCCAGTCTCCTAAACTTAGAAGTAAGCTTTTGGAGCTAAGAGATATTAGGTAAATCACCAGCAGAGCTGGCAAAGATTGATCCAGGAACTTGAAGGATATCTTCAGGAACCATCTTTTGACTTTTCTCTCCTATGTGTCAGTTTTTCTTACGTAAGCAGCTCACAGAGGATTGGGCCCATGTTTCAGGCTCAAGACCTTGAAAAGAGTGCCTCTCTTTTTGTTTATGTTTGCAGTATTCTGAAATTGGCTTTGGTTAGACTAGACTGACTAGTATCGTGTGACATTCTTTGAGAAGTTATGATTTGATTGTCCATGTGTAGCTCTCAAGGTGGAGCCAATTCCACCCAAAGCACATAGATTGATAGTGGTTCCCAGCTATATGTGGGGATGGGTAAAGGCATGTGATGGAAGTAGATGAGAAACTGTTCCAAAATAGGTTTATATACTATGCAAATTTTTTTTTTTTAATTTTAACTATAGGAAATAGGAAACCATTGAGAGATTTTGAGTAGGTTTTAGATTTGCATTTTAGAAAAACACCGTTGGGGAAGATGTTCCCAAATAGGCTAGAATCAAGGCAATGAGCTAGGAGACAATTACTCTCATATAAAATTAAAATAATGAGAACCTCATCTAGGAGACATGTGTAAGAATGAGGGGAAAAAGAGACTTAACAGTCAGAGCCTATTAACTGATTGTGTGGGGCAGAACGAGAGGAAAAGGTCAAGAACAGGGATTTTAAAACCTACGTAAGTTTAACCAATTTGGGGGAAACTTGTTAATATTCAAATCCAAATGACCTATCCTTGGATATTTTGTTTAAATTGGTATAAGATGAGAATTGTGTTTGAAATCTTTTTAATTAGCACATAGATTCTGAGGACCACATTTTAAGAATACAGGTCTAGAATCATTTTCAGCTTTCTGGCTTGGGTAATTGAGTTTTTGAGTAGTTACATTAACCAAAATTAAAAATAGAAGTAGAGGAACAAGGTATAAAGGAGCCTGACCAATCATTCTATTTTTCCTGAGACTGTCTCAGTATTAGCACTAAAAGTCCTCCATTCTGGGAAATCCCTCAGCCCAAGGCAAAATCAAGTGGTTTGTCACCCAACATTTGAAGAGAAAATGTATTTAATTGAGCAAGAACAGTTTGCAGGAAGTCTAAATATAGATATCTAATTGGCAATTATGAACTTAGAATCTAAGAAAAGAGATACGAGCTGGTAATACACATTTTAAGTAACTAATATACAGGTAGAAATTAAAGTAATAAAATTAGGTGACATCAGTCAGAACAGACTGCATAAAATAACAATAAGAATAAAGAGGAGGAAGAAGAAAAGAGGAGGAGGAAGAAGACTAGGAAAATTTTCATAAACATTAATATTTAAGAAAACATGAGAAAAGAACTCTGCAAAGGAGAATAAGAAGGTACTTTGAACGATGAAGATGCTAAGAAGAGTGACAAAGACATCAGTGCAGATGATGACACCTGGAAAAAGGAGTGATCTGGAAATATCAAGTGCTGCAGAGAAGTAGCCACTGATTTGGGGTTTTAGGAGATCATAAATGAGTTTATTAGGAGCACTTTTATTTATGTGGAGTTTTAGTTATTGTTTAATAAGACTTAATATCTCTGTATTATAATGGTTTGAGGAATTAGTAAAAAGAAAGTGAGGACAATAAGAATATTTCAAAGAATGCAAACTAGCCCAAACTAGCAAGTGACAGGTTGAATTTAACTCATAGAAATCTCCTAACAGATCTGCAAAGTTTTTTGTTTTGGGGAGTTTTGGTTTGGTTTTATTAGTCAGTAGCATTCAGCATTTAAGACATTTTAGATAAAATCCAGATGTCCAGGTTCTCTTGGAAAATGGAAGCTCTGGCATCTGGATCTGCATGTTTGCATGGCAGGGATCAGCCCTATCAGGGGCCAAGAGGCACAGACTCTGCAATTTTCTATTGTCTCCCCCAGGCTTTACATCTTTCATTTCCAACAACAGCCATTGTTCTCTGCAGACATTTGAGTGTGAGACTCAGGTATAATATGTAGAATTCTAAAAGAAAAAAGTATAGGATGATTGAGTCCAGTGAAAGTTTTGACTTGTTTTTTTTTTAATCTTTTTATAGCTTTTTTGAAATATAATAGACAATTAGTTGCTCATATTTACAGTGTACGATTCAGTTTTTTAATTATAGTTGGTATACAATAATATAGTAGTTTCAGTTGTACATCATAGTGATTAGAGATCTACATAATTCACAAAGTGATCACCCCAATAAATCTAGTACCCCTCTGCTCCCTTACATATTTATTACATTATTGACTATATTCCTTATGCTATATTTTATATCTCCATGACTACTTTGTAACTATCCACTTGTACTTCTTAATCCCTTTACCCTTTTTCACCAATCACCCAACCCCCTTCCCAGACTTTATTGTACTTTTTAAAGGTGGGATTTAATTTGAGATTATCTATATGTAACTAGAAGGAGCAAGAGGATAATTATTGAAGGAAAGTAAAAATGTGAAAGGGATATAATGTAGAACGATTATGAAGAACTCAATCTTGGACAAGCAAAGGAGACCCTAGTTGTATCTGTAATGAAGCTATGACTTAAGAATATGAAATTAAATATAAGTTAACTAAACTCGCCTGAGATGGATAGTCACTAAGTCTTCATTGTAGCCCTATACAGATAAGAAGTTAGCAATTAAGAAGAAAAAGCTCCAACATTTTCAGTTATACCAAGAAAATGGTATTCAGTTTTCTAAGAGGCCCCAAGCACAGCTCATTTTTTTTGTGTTTCTGATGAATTATACCCAGCAGACCTTTGCTGCTATAGTCTGCCTTCATATAAAGGACTGGAGAAAACATATTTATATAAATCCAAAGAGTTTGTAAATCAAGACTGCTGCAGCACATAACGATCCATTTCTCAGCCTTGCCTAGGCATATCTGTATACACATACATATCCTTCTCATGAAGTTTAAATTTATTTTGGTTCTGGTTGATGTACTAGGGCCAAGTGAAACCACAGGGTATACTACCTGAGTTGCAGTTTCATATGAATTAGTTAGAAAAAGTTGTTGACAGTGGTATGGTTCTAAAGAGTAGGCTGGAATCTACAAATACTATAAACTAAATCTCTGATACGTTTAGTATATCACCGAGGCCCCTCCAAATAAAAACTCCCATACTAGATGGTTTGTTATCACTATACAGTTAAGATGTAACTTCTCAATCTAACATCAAGATCAACCACAACACGGCTTGATTTATATAAATGAAATAAGTAAAAATTCAAGACAACCTATTCTGGTCTTGCCTGTTTGGCAGATCAAAATATTTTCTGGATCATTTTGCTTGGTTTAGGGCAGTTATTCTTTTTCCATAATAATGATGGGCTAAATGTTTCATCTGCCTTAACATCTCTATTGGATCCACATTATGGCAATACTGCATCATTATAGATTTAGCAGTTGCAATAATTAGGGTTTAGAAGTCTAAAAGCTTTCCCAAAGAAATTAATGTCTAGATGTAAGCATGAGTAAAATATCATTCTTCCAACTTTTGAGAAACTAACGTTTGATATAGATTTTCACAAGTATATTTGAAAATGGAAACGTATTATGACCTCTATGGCAATATTAAAAAATTATTCCAAAAATGTCAATTATCTGTAGACCTATGGCCCCTTAACAGAAAGATTATACAGAAGAGAAGGAAAAATATATCTATTGAAAGATGCGACATGAAAGTAAAATAAAAGACTTTTGAACCAATCGCCTACTCATTTTCAAGTAATTCTCTTCAGTCATATTGAAACCATGCAGGTCAGTCTAATGTAATCTTACCTGGCTATCTGCCAATGAATGATCTTAAATTTATCCATTTCTCTTGTGTGTATGCCTCTGAAGTTTCCCTAAAAACACTTAATGAAATTTTGGGCACAGCATGCATTTATTCTTACTCTCTTTCAAACTGATTCACAAAAGAGAATGCTAAGTAGTCTTCTATGACTCCAATAGGCACAGCAGGTCAGAGGGGCTGAGAAGAAACGTAAGATGAGACAAAGCTCTTTGCTCTTCTATGTACCTTTATTCACTTTCTCTCAGTTCATTTTAATTTAAATAGAATTTTGTTCCCATGTTCTTTTATCAACACAGTAACATTTCTTTACAAAGGCTTTGATTCTTCTCCAAAGAGGAAAGAGCAAATGAGAAAGTTATTGAAACTGAGGAAGAGTTATGATCCTTCCTAGCCTAGATATGTTTTATAATTCCCCAGTCACATATCCTAACTTCTAACCTCAAACATGTTATAATTTTCTAGCCTTCTCAAAATCGATGGTATCAGTATATCCATCTATTTCCATCTCAAGAGGACTGACTCAGAAAGAACCCACTACTATTTCTCTTCTTCATTTCTTCCTGTTCAAATCTTTGTCTCTGCATTAGTTTTCTATTGTAGCTATAACAAATTACTACAAACGCAGTGGCTAACAACAACACCAATTTATTACCTTACAATTCTAGACATTTGAAGCCTAATACAAGATCTCCCTGGCTAAAATCAAAGTATTGGGAGGAATCCTTCTGAAAACCTTAGAGGACAATCTGTTTCCTTGCCTTTCCTAGCTTTAGAAACTGATATTTCTTGACTCATGGCCACCTTCAGACATTTTTAAAACCAGAGAGTCCTTCTCACCTGGCAGCACTCTGACCCTGCTTCCATCATCCAATATCTGACTCTGACTTTTATGTCTCCCTCTTCCAATTTTAAGAACCCTTGTAATTTCATTGGGCCTACGGGGAAAATCCAGGATAATCTCCTATTTTAATGTCAACTGATTAGCAATCTTTATCCTATCCTCAATTTTAACTGCCCTTTGCCATGCGACTTAACATACCAATAGGTTCTGGGAATTCAAATGTGATCATCTTTTGGGGGCCATTATTCTACACTGTTATAAGAACTTTTAAGGCTAGAAAAGCCTCTATAAGTTCCTCCACATTTCCTCCTAAAAACTCGTATAAATGTAACCTTTATTCATCAGGAGAAGATTTCATTTCATATTTCAAATCTTTCCCAAGATTATAGCTTCTTGGCAGTACGCTATTATGAAAAAGTATCGAGTAGGATTTAAAAAGCTTAAATCCAGTCCTGGCCATACCATTAATTAGATCAAGATATTTAACATTTGTGAACCTCAACTTTTATGCTTGTAAAACGAAGGTGATAAATAGTTTACAATTTGGCTAGGTCACAGAATGTTGTGATGGTGAAAAGGGGCGGTGACTTGGGAAGTCCTTTAAAATTATTAAGTTGGACAAATGGCAGGTCAAAGAATAGTGATGTAAACTTTAGAGATACATTGACCTGTGCTAAAATCCTGGTTCTTTCATGTGAGCCTGAGCTAGTTTTATAAATTCTCCAAACAAGTTTTGCCATCTATAAAATAAAGCTAACCTCTCAGAGGCATTAGAAAAAATAAGTAAAACATATAAAAGTGTTTATAACAGTGCTGAAAGTGCATTCAAACATTCATTGTTAGTTTTGATAATTAACAAATGATTAAACAAATTTGATTATTGAGTTTTCCAAAATTTAATTTTAGGGGAAAAGAGACATGTCTCATTGTTCAACTCTAGTTAGTATGTGGTTGGTACAATTTATCTGTAAAAGATTTTAAAATCTTTTTTGTTCTCCTTTTTTATTCAATAAATCGATCTTTTATAATACATTAATGCCATAATTTTTGATATTCTAATTGTCCCAAATTTGTCAATATAAGGTCTTTCAAGGCTGCTCATATTTATATTTCAATAAAATTTTGTTCCCATGTTCTTTTCTCAGCACAATAGTATTGATTTGCAGAAGCTTTCTGGCACATCAGAGTTCTATGTTCACATTACCATTTTCCTGCCACAAACCTAGAATCACCTGTTTCTACATAGAATCCTAGTTTTTTTTAACATGCTTGAAGAGATTTGATGCTAACTTACTTTCCTTTCCTTTAAAAGTGACAGTTTTTTGTTTCTGTTTTTGTTGGTTCGTTTGCAGGCCTAGAGGTTGTGATATCTTTAAAGTATAGATTAGAATATGTCTCAGATGTGACCATTCTATATTCTTTATTCCAATGACATGGTAGGCCTTTTAATATTAAATTCAAGTTTTCTATTTTCAGAAATTTTTCTTGGTTTATTGTGTTAAATATTCGTTTTGTTTCATTGCTCCATTTATTTTCTTCTTCAGACATTCTAATTATCTACATGTTAGTTCTTCTTTGTCTATGCTCTATATCTTTCTCTCTGATCTTTAATTTTTTATTTTCATTCTATTTTCATTTAATTCCTCATTAAACCTTACAAAATTTTCAGTCAAATCAATTTTCCTTGAGCTTTCTAAGGAAATTATTCTGAAATGATATCTCTTTTATTTTTATTTCTGAGATATTTGCCTTTTTCTTCCATTTCTTTCCATAGTTTAATTGATTTTCATTTTATATCTTCCTGGGTTTTGTTCATCTCTACTCCAAGATTTTGTATTTCTATGTAAAGTGCTTATTCAGATACTTGCTTAGGCTACTAAATTAAGGTTAGAAGGAGTGTTGTATTACTGATTCCTTCTGCTTCAGTATAGGTTTTTAAGAAAGACTATTTATCAGCTAAATTTCTACATGCTGTGGACTAAACTGTACCCCCCCCATGCATATGTATGAGGGTTGTATATATTTTTCTATTCTGTTCAGTTCTGTTCATTTGATATTTTCTCTATACATAATAGGTTTACCTAAGTCAACACTGGAAGTTTGGGTTGTTTACTAGAATGTTTAGTTCAAGATTGTCCCCCTCTGTTATAGTAAAGTTTCTTTAATTAACAGTGCCATTTATTTTGGCAGATACTAAGGGTCAGAAAGGTTGGTATTTTTTCTGATATTTTAAGTCTTTTTATTACTGTAGAATCTTTAACTTCCACTGCTTGCTTCCTTCTTTTCTTTCACCAACAAGACTCCAAGGGATGCTCCCTACTCCAAGTCTCTTCATTTTACTCAAGAAGAGGTACTTTTCCAAAAATTCCACCAAGTTCTAAGCACTTCCATGCCTTTTTCTTTTTATCTCCCAGTAGCCAGAGCACCAACAAGGCCTCTGATCTGTTCTCGGTGTATCTTTATTCAGGTGTTGACACTTACAGTGTGCTATTTCATAAGTGTTTATTACTATTAGGTTCCTATCACTCTTCCTGTTTCCTGCTGAGTCTCTGACTGACTCCCTACATAACCATGTGTTCTAAAAATAAATCTGACTTTTTTTCAGCATTTGACTAGTCTTGATGTGGTCTCCTCTTTACATCCCCAGTTATAGGAGTTCTGTTTAGTTAGTCTACAAATCGTTCTTCAGGTTGACCGTTTTATAATTTAGTTACAATTTTAATTCAGTCATGAGAGGAGGCATGCATAGTGTTAACCTACCCCATCATTTTGACTGGAACGCCAAATCTACTTTATTTGTATGTTTATTTCACTACCTCCACATAATTTGGAATTTGTAGTAGTCTTCGTGTTCTAATTATGCCACAGGTATCAATTATGGGTAATTTTATTTGCTCTTCTCATTGACCTGTGTGCATGGCTTTGGAGAAAATGTTTATAAATTTTTAGACAGCTACCATTACCTTAGAAAGCTGGAATTCGTGATCATCATTCCTCATTCCTTATAACTACTTGATATGACATATGTAATATTAGGGGAAATAACTGATTCAGAAGTCTAGAGATCTAGTTCTTCTTCAAGAAAATATCTGTAACTATAATATGCCTTATGGTTCCCATCTGGTGTGCATTGGCCCAAAGCTCATCCATTACTGATTTTTTGGCCCACTACCTCAGCTCTTTAATTCTAAGTGTTCCTTTGGCATTTTTTTCCTAAATATATCTTTCCATCACAATTCTAATTTAGTTGCACTTGTTTCATTTGTTCTTGAAGTATTGTCACTCAGTTTACCCATTTTATTACTTGAGAAAGACTACGTACTCATAACATTTCTCACACCTTTGTATTACTTGAAAGCTTAAAGAAATAAATTGGCATTATATAAGGACTTTTAAGGTCAAAGTGCTTTGTAAAGAGAACAGAATGATATTTTATCAAAAATTCCACTTTATCTTAGAAGAAATAGATTTAGGTATTAATTGGTTATTTCACGGTAAAACATGAATTTTTCACATGAATTTAAGTTTATATGAATTTCTGGTCCTTAGTTACTAATTCTTTTCTTTATATATCTTACACATGGATATCTCCATCTCAAGTATTTTTAAACTTAGCTGAAATAGTGTTCCTCAAACTCAAAGACCACCAACTTGCAAATACCTGTCAATCTTCTCCTTTGGTACTCATCATCACTCCATTCATTCTATTTTTATTTGTACTCACTTTATTCTTGCATTCACTTGTATCTATTTTAATATTTGTTCTTTTTCATGATTTATAGACAAGGATTTGCGTCTTAGTTTTTCCTATCTCACTGTTTTTGTTTTTGTTTTTTTTATTGCCAATTTCAATCAGATATTTTTCTTATGCTGGAAAAGCTCTTGAAATCACATTTTAACTGAAGAAATGTCTTACTTATTCCTGTCTTCCCTGTTGCTACACACTGTCCATACCCATTACGTCCTCTTTTTTAATCTCACCATAAATTCCTTCAAGTCTTCCACATTTTTTTAACAAAGATAGTAGAACAATCAAAGAAAATGAGTAAATAATGGTGAATAAAAAGATCCTAGAGTAATAAATTTTTATTCTCTAGTCTCTTCTAGGCCCTGAGAATCTATTCAAGAGCAAGAAAGAAAAATACGGTTTCAATCCTTGGGGGTCTGGGATGAATCTGAACACCAGACTAATTTGCTATAAATTAGTTGTTTAGACTAAGTGAGAAAGATGAGAGTTCCAAGTCTAGCAAATTAGAGAAGACATTAGAGGCACAATTCTACCTGGCACTCTGACATTATGAGACATGTAAAAACTGGAAAATGATTATTTGGGGAAATGTAAAAGCATGTTTTGTTGCTATGATTGCATTATTCCATTTAAACATATGGTGCCCTTAAGTATTTGGGGAGAGGAATGAGAAGAAGCATGAGTTTTCCAGTAGGTATTGGAATGTGGGGACAACTTATTTCCACTTGACTTAGGCTCAGAGTAATTGTGGCCCTGCATAAAAAGAAGACAAGTTAATATTCTTCCAGCCTCTAAAGGGGAGCTAAAGCATTTAATAGAATTCCATTTTTCCCCAACATAATGCACATTTGGCAGAGTTGCCAAACTATAAAAATAACAATCGCTGTAGACTTTCTGCTTCTGTTCACCAATTGCACTGAGTCAGAGATACATTAGTCCAGTTCAGTTTCAATTATTCTGACTTCTCATTAGAGAAAGGATTGATAACTACAGTTTTGCTAATAGCATATAAAGCTTTCTGTGATCTCGATTTAATTTAGGCCAATTCCCAGCACAGTGTGAGCTACTGTACAGACCATGAAATCAGACAACCTAATTTTCTCACTTTATGCAGCTAGCTATATAGAGGCTGTGCCATGAGCCTATTTGCCATTTGCCATTTCTTAGTGTGTGGAAATTTATCAGTTTTAAAAATGAAAGTCTGCCTGTTTATAGAGTCAAATGATCATATTTGAAGAGGAAAAGTTTGATAAACAGTAAGTTCAAATATTCTTAAACAATTAATAGAATAGGCATAACTCTAGCTTCATGTCTGTTTTTTTATTTATATCAAGTTCTTCTGTAAGTATAATAACTTAAATCATTTGAATATATTCTACAACTTGTCACTTAAAATAGTCTTTTTTAAAGGATATTCCAAAGCATACTTGTTCCATGTTAGTGGACGTTATGCAAAGTCCAATGGAAAGGCTAGGTTAAAATAAAGTTAAATATGCTCTCTTTCATAAAAATTTTCACAATTTTTAATATGATATTATGTATTAGTATTAAGATTACAGTGGAGTAAGTAGTATTTTTCAACTTAATTTGGCAATGGTATCCTTTTTTATCATTAGTCATCTCAAGGATCACCAATCATGAATTGGGAAAGGCTGTTTCAACTAAAGCAACTTCATCTTAAAATGTATAAGAATGTGCCAGACCTCTCTCTCATTCCAACAATAGATGTTAAACCTCCAGGTTCAAGAATGAATAAAATAATTCAAGCAACATCTAAACCAAATGCAGATATTTATTCTAAAGATATGTGATAAAGTATTATCTTTTACATATAACCATGATGGGCCTTATAATTAAAGCAAAATGAATATAAAAAGTGAGCTAATATGTTATTCTTATGTGTAAGAGATCCAATGCAAAAGGAGGGGTTTGAGGCAGTCTTCAGAAAAGGTAGCACATGAGTTAGCTAAAGTTCCAGATGGGATTCATTTTTTTGATGAGCACACTATAATCCAGCATTGCCTAATCAAAAGTAAGATTTTAAGAAATTTGTAACTTGGGTTTATTGTGCTGGGAATGGAACTGTAGCTATATATATATGTGTGTGTGTGTGTATATATATATATATATATATATATGTATGTATGTAAATGTGTGTGTGTGTGTGTGTATTGCTATATATATATATATGAATAAGATCCAGAGCATGGGCCACTGTATTGAGATGCTGAACTCATCGTAACAGGCTCTAGGGAGGCAGGAGCACTTCTCGACCCTTGGTCGCAGGGGTATAGCAAGGAGCTGCAACCAACAGAGGAAAATCTAAAACAATCTGCTAACCTCACAGTTTTTCCTATGAGTAGTCTTAAGAAATGAAAACATAGATATATTTTTTTCTATTTTCATGGCTTTTAAAGCTAAGAACATTCACTGTTACTCTTCATCCCATCTCATTTCTCTGGATATGAACTGCTTATCATAGGTTTAGAAATCCAGAAGAGATTTATAGAATATGATAATGATAAAGTATGGCTAATGATACTCAGATGGCTATACAGTAGCAGGAGTTACAGAAAACACCTAGAAATTTTAAAAAATAGGCAAAACTACAATAATGTTATAATAATAATTACTGTGTTAGAGCTCTCACAAATAAAATTTACTACATGGCATGGACTGTTGTTCTAAAATATATATTAAATAATTTAACTCTTAAGAGAGATCTACAAGTACTTACAGCATTCCCATTAAAAGATAAGGAAACCAAGGCCCAGAGAAGTCAAGTATATTGTCTGAAGTTTAAGACAGTATATGCATAAATAGAATTCAAACCCAATTGTCTGATTCCAGATCCTTTACTCTTAATAATGATCACTCTAAAAACCTTTTCTGAAATTTAGGTTTTAATTTCCAGTAGCTCATATATCTAATAAAAGTAATTAATTTTTAAACACTTAAATGAATGATTAATCATGCATCTTTTGCATACAGTCAGTGTACTACTTCCTGGTTTTTGAAAACCTATTTCAAATCAAAAGGCAATGTCCAAATGCTATATAGCCATAGTTGGGGATCTCTTAGAGTGGAGAAGCATTTTTCTTCTGTAAAGATGAAGCTAAAATGAAAAGACAGTAAAGGAGAAGTTTAATATGTTTTTTGTTTATCTCAGGAGCTCTCTGGCAATCTGCTGAGCTGCTGTTTTATACAGTGAGACTTTGCAGACCATGTCGAGACAGCTTGCAGACAACTCATTTTTTATTTAGGAAATGTATGCTTAATGGCTTCAGTGTCTGAAGTTTCCTTTGAATCAAATTTTGTAGTGTGCTTGCTTTGGTTTCATTTCATTTGAAATTTGGCAGAAGAGGAGTTGTGAATGAAAAATCTTGTTTATGTACTCTTCTCTGAACACAGAAGAGATAGAACATAAATTAATTATGACTCCATGTGAAACCAATACCTTGGTGACTGAAATCTTGATGTGCCTTAATATATTTTATTATTATATTATATATATGTGATTGTACTTTCTCTATTTTTATTTAGTTATAGAAATATTACAAATAATTTATATTGGTGTAGTTTGTTTGTTTTCAGGTGGTGATGTAAGTTTATCTTACACCAATGGTATTTTTTTAACATTAGTACTGAAGACACAGTTTATAGAGTCAATGTGTTTCAGATGTTAAAATTAGTTTTTCTTGATTTTTCTCTATAAATTTGCAGTATCCCTTAAACGAACAATCACAAGATATCCATATTAATTATCTATCTAGTTTCTGCTAAATATATATAGATGTCCACACTAATATAAAATTCTATATGGATTATATTTAGGTATTAATATCCTGGAAATAGTAAATCCATCTCTCATGTCTTCTTTAAGATCTTCAATTGGGCTTTTTAAGTTAGTGAATTCTGAATTATAAATTGTTTTTCAGAAATATAACAATGGATAAGAAAAAGTTTTGGGGGCATTTGATATTACTGATCACAGCTTGTCATGATCATTCAATTATGTGAGGGAAATCCTACTTGTCAGAGGATATTTTCTTATTGTAATTTATTCTCTCACTACACATTCTCAATATTTGAACGTGTGATGTGAGTGTTTTGATTTCTTTTCAAAAAAAGGAAGAATCTTTTGCTATGTGCTACGTAATTGTAAGCAAAAATGCAATGAATTGGGTAATTAAGCTTTGTTATTATAAGCATACCTCGTTTTACTGCACCATTTTAAAATTCTTACTCCATGGGGCAAGGAACCAATGTGGGGATTGTACAGTTGCTGAGTATGTCTTTTAGACAATTCCAAAAACCTCAGCAGCTAAGAACATACATACTGCTTTAACTTATCTACCCTTTATGATAACCTTACCCCTCAATCATTTCTGGCCAGTAAGTGCCACTATCTGTTGCCTGACTCACTGGGAAACCACCATTTCCATTTAATTCCGAGAGCCCAGTTCAATGGCAGCATTTCCCATTGTCATCTCACGCCTACAGAAAACACCACTACTGAGCTCTTAAAGGGTGTCAAAGTGCTCCCTTCGTCTATATATTTCTCAAAGTCTAGGAGAAGAGAGGTCTACATGACCTTACAAAAGGATATATTTGAGAAGTTGGTGAGCAGGTCTTACATAAATCCACTGTACATCTCTAATTTCTCTGAGCCTTTTGATAACTTTATATTATTCCAAGGAAATCCTTAGTATTTTAAATTCATTTAGTATAGTCTAGTTTGGGGTCCAAATATCAGTCAACAAAACAAATTCTTAAAGCCACTCCTAGACACTTGAGCTAACACACAGAATCCAGAATTTCTGATTAGTTCATCCTTATCAACTTATTATACCAAATTAAATAGTACATTCCTTCCATTCTCATAGTGCCTTGGGATCCACTTTCACACATATTTGTTGGTGTAAAGTGACAAAATCTTGCCAGTCTTTAGGTGTTTATGACACCTCCTCATTGTTGATACTTTGTGTCTAACCCCCAGGACTCTGCCAGAACTTGAGTTTGGTCACCTATTTAAAAGCAATGAGAGGAGTAGGGGTAAATCCTTAATGGCATCAACGGTCTCCTGTAAGGCAACTATAACAGGGCAGATTATTTTTCATAGGAAAAGAAAACTCAACAGAATTTATGGGTTCAAGTTAACCCATTTCATTGGAATCTGCCATAAATTCCCAACTTACTTTTCAGTCTAACTCCTTCTCAACTGACCCCCCAAATATAACAAAAGATACTCTATGAGATTATGCATTAAATTTATGTTGTAATTCAACCACATACAGGATTAGACTTTGAATTTGCTTCTCAGAAACACCATCATCAAATCTATAGGAGAGGATTCTTTTAGGGAAAACACAGAAACTGTCTAGTGCTATATCCTTGACCTGGAAATTTAAAGCCCTGAGATTTTTTTTTCCCCACAAGTTTTCCAACATATTTAGAAAAAAATCAATTAACCCAATTATATTCCTTATTCACACTAAAATGGTCTATTGTAGTAACTACTTGGCCACATAAAAACGAAACTTCTAGGTCACTAGATTACAGGTGTCCTCAGGTGATAAATTTAAGTAACTATTTTGTTGCCATATGGCATGGAAAACAAGTGATCCTTTACCATTGGTTAAGGGTTCATTAATGCTTTTAACCTGATTGTATGAGAGAAGCAATTTCAGATTCTCAATCTTAAGGTTTTGTAGCCCTAAAATGATATCTGATACCAATAATTATATCAGTTATGGTTTAATCAGAGAGACAAGTCCACAATGAACATTACAAAATTAGAAAATTATTATAAGAATAATACTTTACGTAATTATGGGAGGAGCTAAGGAAGTAATAATCTGAAAAAATGAGTTGAAGAATCAAAATATCTTCACTAACAAGTCCTGACACAGTAGAATGAGCTGGAGCTTGCAGATATGGAAGCCTGAAACATCTGCTTCCTGGAGAAGTACCAAAAAGAGAAGCTAATAAAAGCCTATCAAAGGAACTTTACTTTCTGTGGCTACCAGCTTTGTGAGTTCATAATTAAGCATGTCATAGTATGCCTAGCTGGATAGAGAGATTATAGACATGGAGTAGGCAAGAACAAGAACAAGAACAAAATGAATTCTGTCCACACAACTGCATCAATATCTCATAATCTCTAATGTACAATGACCTTCAGAGCATAACCGTAGCTTCACTTTTGCCTCTCAAATAGCATGCAACTTCACTTTTAGCCAACCCTAATCTGGTAGAACGCAAGGAAGGAGATTCTAGGAAATACAGTTTCTAATATAACCACATTAACAATGGAACAATCTTGCACACTGGGTTAAGGAGTTTACTATGAGTCAGACACTGTGCTAAACTCTCTAGTATGTATTCTTCATTTACTCTTTATAACAATCTTATGTAATTAGTGTTAGATTTATCTTTATTTTTTACTTGAAAAATACAAATAATATAAAAATAATAAAATTATCCATAAACTCACCATTTTATAAACACAGGAAAAGATATTCCCTCCCTTCCTTCGATCCCATCTTCCACGGGTGCACTCCCACCCTAATTGTAACTACAGTTGGCCCTCCATATTGGCGGGTTCCACATTCTTGGATTCAGCCAACAGCAGATCAAAACTATTCAGAAAAAATATTTCAGAAAGTTGATGCCTGAACAATACAGTATAACAACTATTCACATAGAATTTACATTTCATTTGATATCATAAGTAATCTGGAGATGATTTAAAGTATATGGGAGCATGTGCATAGATTATATGCAAGTATTACGCCATTTTATGTAAGGGATTTAAGCATCTGTGAATTTTAGTATTCTTGGAGAGTCCTGGAACCAATCCCCTGGTACATTAAGGGATGACTGTACTGTTCATCTTTTGTTGTATATCCTCCCTGACTCTTTTCTATGCTTATAGAAAAATAAGGATATCTAGAGCAATTTTGATGGCTTGGTAATCAAAGATCCTCCAGATTGTTTGCAATCTTCAGTAAGAGAATGGAGAAAACATAGAATACAACTGTAATGTAAATTCCAAAGTGGCATAGGGACTCAGAACCTAATACAGTTTAATTTATAAAAGTAACAAAATGTGATATTTCTTTCACACCTGAGTTTATAAAATAACATTCATTCTGGTTACTTTAGTTAGAGTTCATTATTAACTCTCTTCCCCTGCTGAACCACATATATGGTAGGAATTACTCTAATCCCTAAGTCTATTTTAAGCAGGGATCTCACTGAACTCTGGACTTTAGCTAACACTTCAAGCTTAGCCCTCTTGGTCTCATGTTTTTGCAATTTAAAAAAGACCAGGAAAGAAAATCTAAATAAAGCATTTGTTCCATCAACAGCTTAGGGTTGACTGTGTTACTTTTTCACAATTCTGCCTTCCTTTCCTGTCCTTGCCATAATTTCCCTGTGGGCAGAGTATACTCTTCCACGCCACTGGGGTTTGGCCATATGGTTTGCTTTGACCACTGAAATTTGACCAAAAGTGATACAATACAATTATGAGCAGAAAGTTAATCTTGACCTAGAGCCTGAAACAAAGTTTCCCTAGCTGACTTGCTAAGCCCTGAATGGGAAATTATTCTCTGCATTGAAAATCATAAAAATTTATAGTTGATTAATATGCAATATTATTAGAAAAACAAATAGTCTTTCTAAATCTGTGTGTGAAGGGTAGAGGGTTCTTTCTCTAATTAGATTGGCAAAGCACTCAATATCAGGTGTATGTTAAAGACAACATGTTATCATTATCATATGGATGATACATTGAGGGAGAAAATCCAATAATAAAAAGTTCAAATAAATATTTATTTTTCAAATAAAGCACTATTTTGCCAGGTTTTCTTTAATTTCTCACTAAATACAATAATACTGATAAATTAACTATCAAAACATGTGGTTTATGGCCAAAATTATACTAAAAGGAAAATTGATGGTAGTAAACATTTCCATTGATAATTGAAAAATAATAAAAGCAGGTATCAAAATGCTCAACTCAAAAGTTAGAAAGAGGATCATTAAAAAAAAAAAACTATGGAATACAGAGGAGAAATAACAAAAATGAAAGCAAATACAGGTATCCCTCACTTTTCAAAAGTTTACATAACACCACTTCACTTCTAAGATCTGCATTAGTACCTGTCTTAGCTAATGGGAAGAAATCCAAAAGGATTTTTTGCTCTTATGAAAAAAGGTGAAAAATAAAAATAGCATTCAGTGTTTTGCAGTGAACCATTATAGAAACAGCACACACCACAACCAGCAAGAGTTGCATTGCTTTTGCAATGTTAGTGTTATTTTAGGTTTTATGTGTTGTTTGGTATGAGTTGATAGTTTATTTGGGGGTCTGGAAACACTCAAAATATTTTTCCATGTAAATTAATGGTAATTAATTTACTTTATACCATTCACTTTATACCATTTTGGCTCACAAAAAGGTTCATAGGAATACTCTACTTTTAGACAGTGGGAGAAATATGTACTAATAAGTTAAAAAATAGCAATAAAAAAATCTCAGGACTAAATTTTTTTCTGTTAAAAAAGCATAAAACAGTAAATTCTGATAAGTCTAATCAAGATAAAGGAAAAATGTAAACATAAAATTAGGGGTGGATCTTAAGATTATCATGCTAAGCGAAATAAGTCAGGCAGAAAAAGTTGAAAAACATATGATTTCACTCGTATGTGGGATATAAAATTGAAAGCAACAAATGAACAAGACAAACAAAAACTCATAGACACAGACAGCAGTTTAGTGGTTACCAGAAGGAAAGTGGGCAAGAGGGGCAGTAGATAAAAGCAAAGGGGGTCAAATATATGATTACAGAAGGAGATTTAACTTTGGGTGGTGAACACATGATGCAATATACATATGTCATATTGCTGAATTGTATACTTGAAACCTATATAATTTTATTAACTGATGTCTGAAGGAGTTAATGAAGGAGTTAAAGTGCTGAGAATCCTTGTTCCCCAGCAAGCATGGATACATCTGCTGGGAAGAACTTGGCATGCATGGAAACATCGGCCAAAGGGAGTGAGCCGGACACCGCCACTCCCGAGAACTTGACTATGCTGACCTTGGGTATTTGCCTTAGGCGTTGCACGCAAGCCAAGGCGCCCCCTCTCTGCACACAGGAAGGGGCTGAAGAGTCAGATGCACACACTGACCTTCCTCAGGAACAAGCAGAACAAGTTCTCAGAGAAACAAGGATATTCAGTACTGAGGGAGGGAACATAAACGGGGAGGTTAGGATCGAGATAAGGATATGGGAAAGGATATGAGCCAAACACCAGCCTTTAAAAATAAAACGCTGACAGCTCTCGGGGCAGCAGTCTTTTACCCTGTCTGTGTCTGCGTGTCTTTTGTAATTATTCTCTCTCACCCAATTCACAGGAACCGCAACAGATGTCACTCCAATAAATTTAATTTAAAAATAAATAAAATTGACACTTTTTGATACCAAAAATGAGAAAAAATAAATATAAAATTGATAATTAGAAATTTCAAAATTGTAAGATATATTTTGACATGTGACAAAGTTGAAGTATTAAAATCTAATTTCCAAACAACAAAGAACAAACATCTAAGCAGTTATTAGATTATTTTCTTCACATGAAATCAACCTACAACCTCATAATTAACAGTAAAACACTAGAGAAATGCCTATTGAAATCAGAAGCAGTACAAGTTTACCCACTATAATCACTATAATATGACATTATTTTGAGACTCTTGCCCAATGAATAATATAAAGAAGAAATAAAAAGCCAACTCAGTTTTATCTTAGTAATGGTCATCTTCCCAATAACTGCAAAATAAAATCTTCTAGGAAAAAAATGTAAAATTAGTGAGTTAATAAAAAAGTAAATACTAAATAAGTACAAAAAATAATTAGTACTATATACCCAGGAAGAACAAACAAAATAGTCATTTTAATTAGAATATATATATAAAATTCAAAATTGCTAACAAAAAGTATAGAATACATAAAAGTAATCTTAAGAAGAAATATACTGTACATATATGAAAAGAATCTATAAAATTTTACTGAGAATCCTAAAACAGGACTGGAATAATTGGAAAACCACACTATGCACCAAGCTGAGAAGAAAAGACTCTGAGGTCCTCTAATTACTAAGTACATTTAACATTATTTAAATCATATCCCAAAGTGATTGGTTTTTTTTAGAAATTGACAAATTCCAAACTTTATCAAGAGAAATTAATAAAAGATCCAAGAAAATGTTTAAAAAGAAAAGTAACGAGGGAGATCTGTATGGTTGATACTAAAAATAGTTAAAACTGCAAGAGCTACAAGTTGACTATTTTGTAAGAATTGATAGACAGACAGATAAATGGAATGAGATAAATTGTCCAGAAGAGACATTTGCAATGATGTTAGACAACAGTAAAAATAGCAACATAAATCTGTTAGGAAAGGGGAGTACAGAGAGAAAGAAAAATTTATTCAACAAATACTGCTATGACAATTGGTTACCTCTGTGAGGAAAGAAATATCATATACTCATCTAACAATATACAAAAAAATTCTAAATTAATGAAAGAATTAACTGAAAATAAAAATCATAAAAAAGAAAATATTTGGTAAATGTCAATTCTCAAGGTAGAGAAATAACTTTTTAGAGTTAGTACCCTTAATTTTTTTAATTTTGTAATTTTATAAACATACAAAAAGCAATGAGAATAGCATGATGAATTCCTGTTTTATCATTATCCAACTTCAACAGTTCTCTACATACTGCAACCTTCTATTGGACCAAATTATAAAGGAAAAATTCTGCATATCTGACTACATAAATTTATGTAAAAAAATTAAAAAATTAAAATTAAAATTACTTATTTTTCAGAAGGTCTTTAAAAAGCTGATGGAGACTGCCTTTGATAATTAGCTAAAAGTAAATATTATAGTCTATGTATAAAACTCAATGAAAACAGAAACATAAAAATTTCAGCATTTTTAATTAAATTAGAAAAATGAATTTAAAATATGAAGAAAAATATTTGCCAAATAGTGGGCACTTTGGAGCAAATGCGGCAGGATATAATCTTCCACACTTCAGAAAAGAATGAGAAAATAAATGATGCAGTTCTGTAAGGTCCCAGCATCATTTACTTAGACTGCTAAGAATTGTATGCATGAGCCAGGGACAGGAAGAATAAACAAGATGCCATTGGGATTGGTTGCATATCACAGAAGAGCGGAGTATCATTCTGAAAGTCAGTGCACTTGGAAAGAGAAACAAGAAATAAAAATAGTGAGAAGAAAAAGCCAAAAAAATTATTGCTTGCAGTAGATATGACTTACATTTAGAAAACACAGGAGAAAGAACTAAAAGAACAATTATTACAAACTAAAAAAAAAAAGTAAATCAGGAGACTGGTTACAAAATCAAAATATAAAAGCAACAGCTTTTCAATATATAAACCAATGTGAGTTAAAAATTTTAATAGATAAATAGATCTTATTTTCAATAAAAATAACAAAATAAGATAAAACATTTAGGAATAAACTTAACAAGAACTGTGTAGGGCTTATACAAAGAAAACTTTAAAACCCTATTGAGGCATGTTAAAAAGCCTGAATAAGTGAAAACACATAACTTGTTTGTGGAAACCAAAATTTTACATAGTGAATATATTAATTCTCTCTAATCTATTGAATCAATACAAAACTGAAAATAATTTAACAGTAAAAATTTAATTTTGATTGTTAAAATAAACATGCAGAACTAGCCAAGAAAATTAAAAAAAGAAATTGAAGCAGGAGCCTCAAAGAATATTAAAATATAAGTTACATAAATTAGAAGGCTTGATACAAGCGGAATAATACACCCATGACTCTCAAATAATGCAGAAGAATCACCTACGATGCATGTTAACTCTGTAATTTCCCTGTGGGCCAAACATTAAAAATTCTGATTTTCTAGGTCAGGGTTAGAGTGCAGAAATATGCAGTTTTTATAAAAGGATTCCCAGATGATTGTAATGCAAGTATAATTATCCTTTCCTTAACTAATCTACCAATTTAACTCTATCTTCTCTTTGAAACATACCATCCAATACCCTCTGCATACTGAAAACACAGCCAACAGGCCACACTGTTGCATTCATATAAATTTGTTCTTAAGGTTGAGTCCATGTTCTTTCTTAGAACTAAAACTAAAAACTCAGAACTATTCATGCCTATTCCAAATAATTAACCTAATTTAATTAAATATTATGTAAGCCCATAAGATGAGTGTTCAAAACGAAGGTTGTTTCTATGAAAACTAAGTTAGATGTTTTAGAAAAATACAATAGAAGCAAATTGCTGAGAAAATATCTTTTGAACTAGTATGGATGGGAAAACTGTAATGATTAGGACAAAAAGCTAGAATAAACAGATTTGTCATAAATGTCTTTCTTTAAGATCTTGTCCCATTTTAAAGAAAGATATAAGCATCATTAATGCAAAACTGATGACACACACACACACAAAATAAACAGCAGAACCATAGTCAAAGAAAATGCCTGAGATCTAATTCAAGAGACTGGCAATGTGCATTCATGTTTTTAATTAAAATATTTAGGGTATTTTTTTAATGATTCTCCACTTTAATCAGTTTTTTGATTAACAGAGAAAATACTATTTCCAATCATTTTAGCTAACAGTACGTCCTAACAAAAATAATATTTGAGATACACTATAATAAATAGATCAATGAAACATAAGAATGTTCAGAGATGGACCAGTTAAATAGGAAATTTAGAAAATATCTATTCCAAATAGATGGAGGAAATAGAAATCAATAAAGGATGTTGGCAAAATCAACTAGCCATTTGGAAAAATATTATACAGCTGGATCTTTTCTGTATTCTTTAAAAATTTTAACTTGAAAAGGAAAATAAATATAATAATTAAGGTCAGAAAGGTACAAAAAGCACTAAATAATTTAATACCACTGTAATATGATAGAACTTTTAAATATTACATTATGTATAAGATATAAAGGTGTTAAAAGCAAGACAACAGGCCCAAAATGGAGTTGCTTATGCTAAATCCTGTGTCACCAAACAGACTTGACTTAATTACATTCTGGCTCTCTCAGATATGGAATCTTAAACCAGTCCATCAGGAATTACCTGATCAGCTTTAGGTAAGTCAGGCGCCTGAAAGACCCTGCCGTTCCTTATAGGAAAATAACTAAAATAATCAACACACCTTTTTTATCTGGTATGTATATTTTCCTTGTTCCTGCTCCCTTCTGCTTGTCCTTCCTTTTGAACAGCTCCTCGGAGATCCTATCTGCTAGATTGAATATGCTCATTTCGAATTGATTTCTGCTCAAATAAACTCTTAAAAATTGTAATATGCCTCAGTTCATCATTTAACTGTTATTAGTGTCGAAGAGAGAACTGAAGGAGGCACACCCTCACCCCACAGTCCCCAAATGCAACGAGCAACCAGACAGAGATACCTGCTGAGCCCTCGAGCTCGCTGTATTTTCGCTGCCTCAGGAAATGGTGGGTAAGTTCCGCAGCATTATGAACTTCCAGACTTATTTGAGTATTTCTTTTTCTAGACTGGGTCTAGAAGCTGCTGGAGTCAGACTGGGTCTGACTTAGCAACAAAACTGGTTCCGGGGTCAGACTAGGTCCAACTCGGAAACTGGGCGGGGTCGGGGAATCAGACTGAGTCCGACTTAGAAATCGGACTGGTTCCGGGGTCGAACTATGTCCTATTTAGAAACCGGACCGAGTTGGGAGTCAGACTGAGTACAATTTAAAAATTGGGTTGGGTCTGCCTTAAGCTGAGCTGGATCCAGTGTTAGGCCCCAGGTGAATAAAGTTTTAAGGCTGAACGAGCTGGTTAACGTTACCAAAGATAATCTTAAACTGCAGTGACCATAGCTGAGAATTTTTAACCTGATTAAGCTTATCCATTTATAAGGTACCCAGAGATAAAAGGGTCTCAGCCAAGCACTTACTATAAAGAGGGGAAGAGGAAATTATTTTCCTCCTCTATAGTTTTTTGGGACCAGGATAGGATCTGCTGAGACACCTGACTCTCTCCAAATCTTGCAAACCAGATCCTCAGAAAACTGGCAGAGCACCCACATAAGGTTAGAATTCTTATTAAAGTCCAATACCCTAGATCTCTAGCTGCAGTGCCTGGGCAAGAGAGGGAGGTAAAATTTCATATCGTCCCTTTCTTTCCAAAGTATGACTTGTGAATTCGCTTTCAGGTATCCTTTGGTTGTTAATCTGGTCCTTTCTCTCTCAAGGATAGCTATTTCCTTCTTGTTGGCCTTATTTTTGTCCTGAGAACTTGGCCTGGCAACCATGGTATTGGTGGCCCCAAAAGTATGGCCAGACAGAAATGTGGGCTCTACTCCATTTGCAGTTAGGTTCCTCCTGACTGTTGCCATCTCAGATATCCTGGCATAATGTATACAAGTAGAGGATTCTCTAATGGCAGGCAGTTCATTTGTTAACTCAGAATCAAAGCAAGACCACTTTTTTTTTTTACCTCCCTGTATCCACGTGTGTCTTCGAGTTAAGAATTCTTCTTTGATGTTCTATTTATTAGACTTAGACAACAGTATGTGTTCATATATTTATTAGTGTTTACAAAACAACACTATCATTGACAGAAATGACCTCAAAAATCAGAGTTTTAGGTACATCTACAGATAATTTAAAAATTATAATGGAGCAAAAACCAGTTGCCCTTTGGAAAAAATGACTTGAAAAGTCAGAAGAATGTTTAATAATTTTGGGGGGCCACTACCCAATTGAACAGCTTAAGTTAAAGTTATGCATCCTTATTAAGTATGAACTCAGTAAACAAAACTCTTTTTGGTAAAACTCTGGGATTGAAGACAAGCATATTTCATTTGTACCTTCCAAAAAGGATGGTGGTTTCAGAACTTATGAACTCTCATTGGGCAAGGAGTAGAAACAACTATTTGTTGGAAGTCGACAGGACTATTTAATAAGTGAGGTATAGGAGTATATGCCAAAGTCATTAAAAAACGTCCAAGATCTCTGCGAAATGTAATTTATTAAACAGAAAAGTATCCAAATAGATTGAAGAGAACTAGAAATTTTAGTAAAACTAGGATTTCCCCAATGAGCTATCTTTCTATCATACAAGAAATAAATTAGCCATTTTCTAAGGTCTCAATAAATTTTTCCTTTCCAAAAGTCTCAAACAGAGGATAAATGGGACAACATCATTGAAAGTCACTTTAGGGATTCTCCTAATGATAATTCACTCTGAGCAGGAGCTTTGTATTATTATATAATATGTCTTATCATGGCACAACTTCTCGCCTGCACTGTAACATAGTACTATGTCTTCAGGTAAGCAGTGGGAACCTGGTTTCTATCCATGATAAGAGTGTCTTAGTGTCTTAATATATTTGAGAATTTCCTGCAGAAAAATTTAGTGCTACGTCTAGCAACAGTGAATGCTTCTTCATAGTAAAACAAAATATTTATTTCTTCAATTTTTGCCATATAATCTACATTTATTCAAGGAAAACATCCACCAATTATCACCGATAATAATATAAAACACACATACAATCACATACAGACATGCTACTGCTTCCTTTTACACACACATAAACAAAATATATTGTCAGGGTTTATCAGTTGCCAAACATGATATTTGGCCCTGGAGTTATAGAACTGACATGCACCAGAATGTCATAAATTTGAGAAAATCACAGTTTTAGTGGTGTGGGAAGGTCAGTCTCAAATCACAATGACAGTTGTCAATTAGTTGTAGCTCCTGCCCTACCCTTTATTTCATGGAGAGAAGTCTCAATCATAAGTAATAAAAAAACTTTTCTCTAAAAAAAAAAAAAATCTGCATAACTTTGGGGCCCGAACCTCACAGCTTTCGTACACTGAGGAAAACATATTTTAGGGGCTTAGAGAAAGGTGGTCTCTTCCCTCCTGCCCAAATTATAGAAAGATATTCATGCTTCGGAAGTACCCGAGAAATCAGTTCTTCTGGGAGCCCTGTGGAGGAGGGAGAAGGGTTTGTTTTGAGAATACTGTGCAATGTGCAATGGCAATGTCTATGAGAAGTAATAGCAACAGAGAACACAAAAGGGCTGCTAGAGCTCAGAAAAGAAAGCAAGCTGTTGATATCACATAGTAGACTATAGAACTTATATCTAAGTAAACATGAGAATCTTCTTAGAATACAGTTTGGGGGAAAAAACAACAATATATGGCTTGGAATAATACATTGTGTGATGCTGTGTTGAAAAGTAAAACTGTGTGTAAGTATACTGTATCATAAGTAGAGAAGAGCATATAGAATCCACAGGTAGACATATATGGTAAATGGTAAGAATGGTTAACACTGGCTGTCTGGATTTGTGTACTTTTAATATTTTGTTTATAATTTTCTGTTTTCCAATTTTCCTATGAGAAGTGTGCTTTATATATGAAAAGTTAATGTTAAGATAATTATCATCCTTACTTTTACTTGGTGATAAAAATCATGAAAGGGAATTGGTGCATTATCAAAATCCTCAGATATATATCCAAGAACAATAGTTTTATAAATTTCAAAGTTACTGAATTTCCCTATTTGAATTAGCACTTTAGTGTATAAGGTGCATTGTTATGTTCAGCATCAGCTTAAAGTTATAGAATAACAGTTCATAGTCTTTTATTTTATTGTTGGAGCACATATTTACCTACTAATTGAACTTATTATTTGTGAAAAAGATAAAGCCGTTTATTCTTTCAGAAATAAAATTGCAAAAGTTTCATTTTAAATCATTATTGTATAAGATTATATAAATAACTACTTCTCTAGCTAAATTTTGTTTTATTTACTAGTTAGATGCAATGGAAAAAGAAAAATAAAAATGCTAGGCTGTATAAAAATATTGCTAACATAACATTTTGTTCCATTTAAATAGCAATGCAGGCACACTGCCGAAGAAGTATTTCCGTATGGCATGCATAAAAATACCCTGGTTATTGATCCCTTAAGAGTGTTTGTACTACAATATGACAAAGACTGGGGGAATGTTTCTATAGCATTTTCTACATTATTACACTTTTTCTTATTATTATATATATTTTTTTCATTTTTACTTTAAGTCATAGGAAGGCTCCATTATTACTTTTTTGGATCATATACTACTCTTAATTGCTATCGAATTGTTGAATGTCTTTGGTTAGTTTGTACTATTTAACTTTGAACCTAGAAAACTGATATTTAAGAAGAACCAAAGATAGATAGGTGATGATAGATAGACCAACCAACAGATCATTGATAGATGATGATAGATAGATAGATAGATAGATAGATAGATAGATAGATAGATAGATAGATATGGCATGTATGTGTGCATATGTATGTACTATAACATAAGTACATATAGGACATTATGGGATTTATGCTTGAAAATTAAATAAATTATGGCAGACTAAGACTAAATACTAAATTACATTTCTTCCTAGAAATGTAATTGAGAAAGATAGGGGTTTGCCCAGGGAGAATCAGTATTAAATTCAGAAAAACAAGGTTGTTTTCTTTATTCCCCATCTCCCCTCCATGTTTTGATATATCTCTGTTAACATATTTCCCACTGTATTTCTCAGAAGCTTAATCTCTGGAAATACTAGTAAAAAAAAAAAAGAATTATGGTCAAGAAATATAGGGAAAAGCTACAGAGTGTGTTGCTTTCTGCAAGAATCTGCAAAGGTCCATTAGAATATTAAAGGCTCTGAGAAATCTCATGGTAAATAGATCTGTCCAATTTTTCCCAAACCTATATTGCAACAAAAATGTTTTTATGGTAATATTTAGTAGCATCCATAGAACCACATTATCCAATCTCGTTCTTTCATTATCACACTTACTTTTTAAACATTAAATTTATACATGTTCTAATTTTCAATGTTACATTTTTCTAGTTTTCCTCCCATTCTGCTTTTTATTCTTTGCATATATCCCATATTTCTTATTCCTCCACTTTCTCTCACACCCTTAACTATTTCACTCGTTTATTTATTCATTACTGTTTATTTAAAACACCTATACTTTTCATTCAGTTCCTTTAACATATTTATTTCCCTTCATTTCACTTTTTATTATTAATTACCTTTTTAAAAACTCTGATCATTTTCTTGGACTCTTTCTTTTGTTTCAATTACTTTTCCCCCAACTTCTTCATTTTGCAAATTTCTATTTATTCCTTCCCCCCTCACATACACACACACACACACACACACACACACACACACAGAGGATTAGGTATATTCTCTGTGTGCTACCTTAGTTCTGGGTATTTTCATTATCACAGCATTTTTATGTAATTTTCCTCACATTTATCTCTCACATTATAAGCTCTGAGAGGTAGAAACCAGGTCTGTCCTTTTCACTGTTATTCTCAAAATCTACCATAGTGTGCTGAATATTTACATAATGTTTAATTTTTGAATGCATAAATGAATGAATGGATAGTGCTGCTAACATGGCTATATTCTTCAAAGATTCTTGAACATTTTACACAGAGTATATCATAAGTATCTCATTGTTTGAATGAAATTGCTATTGTAAAAGCTTTCATTGTTGAATAGGTGGTATTTTCCAAGATTGAATAGCTATTTGTTTTATGGAGAGTGTTAATTCTTTGGAGACAGGTAAACAAGTAGTCTGGGTTTAACAAATTCTTTACAAATATTAATCTCAACCAATTAATTTTTGAGAAGTGACTTAGTACTGAGTGACATACTTAGTCAGAACAGTGAAAACATCCAAACCTGTTTGGTGTAAAAAAGGAAATCTTTTGTTTGTCAATAAAGAATATTAGATCCCCAAAAAATCCCAAAGAGAAATTTAAAACCATCTATATTTGAGTGACAAACATACAGCTATTAACATATGGTTATATTACATGCTTGGTTTACTTAAAATAACATATTAAACATGATATAAGGACCAAAAAATGTCTATTTGTTAAAAATAAATTACATCTAATTGCAATAAGAACACCAGAAATGTAAGCATACAGAAGAATACAATAAAAAAAAAACTTCGTGAAATACATCACTTCATTCCAAGAAAATATTAAATATTTATTATGGCCTGATAGGTGGATTCATTTGGGTAATAAATAATTAATCACTCTGAAAGCTTCAGATCTTTTATAAATATCAAAGACTTTAATAATTGCTTTACAAATCCAAAGTAGTATATAATCTACAGACTTAATATATCAAGGGAAATGGATACACGTTGAAAAGATGGGTACTTTAAAATGAATAAACTAAATCTCAAATGTTCATATTTTGAAATGTTTGCTCTTATAAGAGAGATCAGTGTGATGACAGGAAGATAAAAATAATACCATTTCTGGGCATAGGTAGAGCATATGTATGAGCAAAACTGCCAACAGAGCAAACTCACTGCCAATTTCTCTTTTGAAAATATTAAATATGCATCCAATTCACAATTATTTTGGATAGAGGAGGAAGAAATAAATTATACAAATGAAATTCACAGATTATCACTTCAGCCATTTGTATTAACTCTATTCTCCAGCTATATAAGAAATGTTAGAATTAAGGATATTGAGTTTCAATTTTAATAGCCATAATTTTGAGGATTATAATAATAATGATTGATAGTGGTTTTACATTTATTGAGTGTAAAATGCCTACACCAAGAACTTTACATATACAATATCATTTAATTCTCTTAACTTATTGGTAGATTTTAGAATGGCAAAACCCCACCATGATTTGCTTATAAATGATGTATAAAAATTTTAACTACATAATATATGAAGTAATGTTATTGCAATTATAATTAAATGACTAGGTTGAGTCTGCACAAGATTTTGAGGGGCAGGGTTGTTGAGATGCAAAATGCAGCCTCCTGGTCCCAACTGTAGATTGATATCACCAAATAACAGTTGTCAATTCTAGCTTAAATATCTCCATGTGTCTGACAATGATAGTTTGGACTTCTCGGTCATAGGCAGCAGCACTTCCGGGAATCTTTCAATGTCTGTTATGTCAATTAGATATGGAGTGATTGGGCTGAGAAAAAGCCAGGGACTTGGAGACTCACCTTTCCTCTTCCCAAAATGATCTAACCTATCAGTCACTCACCTGGCCTTTTGCTCCCATCCAAATCTCATCATGATGACTCTCCACATGTGTATGTTTAATAGAAACTAAACAGAGGAGAACCCAATGCTAATTGTATTATTTGAATTTGTATTATAACTGTGTATTATAATTTTATCAAACTGTTTTAAGAAAATATGAACTAAAATTTAAGTAACTTGCCCCAAATCATTCAACAGGTAACTAGAAACTGAGAATTAATTCTAGGACTATATTCTTTGAAAGTAACGGAAATCAACACCAGTTAACAAAACACAAAAAGATGAAAATTAATTTATCATAAGGATCTAGGTACTGTCTCTTGACATTCAAAGTCAGAATACAAACAGGATAAACCCGAAACAAGGTAATGCACTACTACAGGGGACAAAGAAATGCCTAGTTCTTTGCTTTTCTCTGCATGTCTGCCACATTCATCTGTTGTTGCAGCTTTCTTTCTCCTCTTTATTGTGGCAGAAATAGACATTAAAAGCTTCCAAATAGTATTTCTTCCATTTAAAAGGTCAGACAGAATAAAATTGGAATCTTCAAGAAATTTACTGAGTATCTCTTGGGTTCCAGGCACTTCTCTGGGTGCTAGAGATGCAAAAATAAATAAGACATGATTCGTGCTCTTGAGGAAAGAAGAAAATAAATATTTATAAGCAAATAATGTCTACAAAATATGGAAAGTGATAAAATTAAGTGCTTCGTAAGTGTTTCCTTTCTTCTATACAGTCAATACACCTTGCAGTTTACAGATCTGGTCATAGAATTTCCTAGTTTAAACCTCCATAATCTCATGCACTTTGAATCAAATTCAAACTCACTACTCCAATCTAAACTTTCTACAAGAAATATCCCTGCTTATGTATGTCCCTAATTTCAGCTCCCACAATTCCATTCCTTGCTCTTGCCACAAGCCAAGCTTATTCTTACAATAGAAGATCTTTGCCCTCACTAATCCCTCTGCAAGGAAGACACCAGATCTTGGCTGATTTCTTCCTCTAATTCATTTCATGTCAATGCCACCTCCTCAGAGATGCCTTCCATAACCAGGATATGAAAAAGCATTCTTTCTTTAATTACTCTTTATTAGAGTGCCCTGTTTCGCTTTCTCATGGCACTTATCACTAACGTGTGTATTTGCTTAATGTCTGTAACTCTCACATAGTCAGTTCTTTGAGAGCAGGAATCTTTTTTCATCACTATATGCCCCAGAGTGTAGCACTAACTCCTCATAGCATATAGCAGTCATTCCATACAATTCTTAGTGGAATAAGTGAATGAATATACTACATGTGGGACAAGCACAGAAAAGGGCCCTGAGACAAACACGGAGATTACCGAAGATTTCCTAAAAGAGAATTGCCTTCAGTCTTTTATTCTTCACACACAAAATTTCAGATGCTTTCAATACTTCTCCTGGTACGGTTTCTAGACCTCATCAGCTTCACAATTAAAATGGCTATTTGACAAAGTCCAATTATAAATCTTTCTCTTAAAATATGACAAAACTGAATACAATAATCCCCAAAGAGCCTGTTCAGCACAGAGAATGTACAAATGTGTACATCTTATGATATGTTCCTTACATTTCTATCAGTCCAAACTGAGATAAGTTAACTCTTAAATAGCATAAACCAACAAAATATTGTTGGCTCAAATTCAGGTTATAGTGAATTAAAACTTGCAGTCACTGTACTGCTGCTAAACCTCATTCTGAATAATGATAATTCATATATAAACCAAAAGACTGGTGTTTACCTTCACCTCATTAAATTGTATTTTATTTGTCTAAGCCTCTATTTTAACCTTTTGATACCAATTCTTTCTCTTTTGTGGTATTGTGGTATTATTGACATATAAATTGTATTAGTTTTTTTTTTAATTTTAGGTATACAACATACTGATTTTATGTATATATATATATATATGTATATATATATATATACACACATACATACATATATAACGATAATATTACCACAATAAGTTTAGATAACATTCATCATCACACATACCTACAAATATTTTTTTGTGATGAGAACTTTTAAGATCTGTTTTCTTAGTAACTTTCAAACTTATAGTATTGTTGACTATAGCCACCATGCTGTACATTACATCCCCAGGATTTATTTATATTATAATTAGAAATTTGTACCTTTTCACCACCTTCACCCATTTCGATTCAGATCATTTTGAATGTTGATTTTTATCACCCATCACATTAGTTATTTCATTTAGCTTTTATCAGCAACAAATTTTAGTAGCGTGATTTCTTTGTCAAACCTTCAAGTTGTTGATTAAAATGTGAATGGTAAACCAATACATTTCTATGGCTAAACCTGCTAAACCAGTTCCAAGTTTATATTCGATCTGACCACTATATCTGTTTTTCTTCAATGACAATGAAAGGTTTTGTCATAATCCTCAGATATCACCAGCCTCAATTATTTAATAAGGCTTTCTATACTTTTTTCAAGGTGAAGGTTTTGTAATTGATAGAAAAGATAGAAACCAAGCAAAGTTGAGGCATATGTCTTAACAACATAAATGATAATAAATTTTAATACTTGAAAATGTACTTATTATATTATTAACTATAAAATAAAAATTTAACTATTTTGACTCAAATACTGATTTTTATTTTTAAACATCAGCATTTAAAATTTAGATGATAGTTTTAAATCATTCACTCATTGTGCTGTGCAAATAAAAATAAATTTTATTAAAGTTTAAAACAATACAAAGGAAATTATTTCAATCTATTTGACTAATTTGAACTATTTTATGAGTAAATATAAAAATCTAAAATAAATCAATAATTTTCTGAGAAAATATAGCTTACCAAAACTGACAATAAAAGAAAGTCTAAAAAAATTTTCTCCCCAAAAAGTAATTTTAAAACTATGAAAGATACTCTACCTTTCAAAAAGTAGTGCTAATGCTAGATGACTTCACAAGGAAAAAATTACTGTGTAATTTAATCTATCCAGGATGATAAGAAAATGAAAACTTTCTAATATTTTTTTCTGAGCTGTATCAAAAATCAATTTCTGTTATGTATACAAAGAAAAACTATTAGTAATAAATAATGAGAGAAATGACTGCAATTAAAATACCAGCAAATGTGATTACACTCTTAGGAATAATCTTACCAAGAAGGTTATGCTACAGTAATAAATGCCTCAAATGTCATTAGTTTACAAGAACAAATTATTATCCCTCAGTCCATGTCCTTGGAGAATTGCCTGCTAATATGTTCCACAATTTCTTCATTTTGGCATTCAAGTAGATGGAGCATCAGCTATTAAGAGCATGTTGGATTCACGGCAAAGGGAAAGACTGATGGTTCCTAAAATATCACAACTGCCCATATAATGAAAGCAAGTAATGAGGCCAAAAATGATATTAATGAAATGAGGAATTATAATTGTTCACAAGAATGGGTAGTGAACAATTGGTGCAACAAAATAACAACAATGACAAAACTTCCTACCTGAATTAATAAATTGTAACCCTGATAACAAGCTTGATTTAAAAAGAAATATAAAATTATTTCTCACTTATGAATATCAATGCAAAACAACTAGAAAGACTATTGAAAATTTGTTACTTAATAAACAAGTGGAGTTTATTTCAGGTATTGGAAGATAATTTAACAGTAGAAAAACTATTAATAAAATTCATCTTATTCATACACCTAGAAGAAAGTATGATCAAGTCCATAGATATTGAAAATGCATTTGACAAAAGTCTGACATTTTTATTTTAAAAAAAAACTTATTAAAATAAGAACCAATGGATACTTCCTTATGACAGTATTCCAGCATTACTAGAATGGAGAGACTCTGCAGACATTTAAACTAAAGAAGCTGATATGACGAACAGGTTCTTTGACAACATGATAATGTAACATTTTACTAAAATTATTAGCCAATGCATTGAAATAAAAGAAGAAAATTAAAGATATTAAAAAATTAAAAGTAGAAAAGATTAAACTATTACTACTTGCAGCTTAAATTATTGTGTACCTGGAAAGAGAAAAGAATCTACTAAAAAAGTTTTACAAAAATTAGAGAATTTAGTTTAGTACCTGAGTATTTATTTATTCATTTATTTATTTTTAAATTTTTATTCTATTATTAGTTTCAAGTATACAGTACCTTGGTTAGACAAGTATATAGTTTATTCACAAGGATCCCCCTAATTGCTCTTTCTTTCCTCTGGCTCTCCACCTAGCCATCAAATTAATGCTAACTGCATTCCCTACGCCATGCTCCCCATCCCTGTGATTATCTATCAACTACTAATTTGTACTTTTTTAACCCTTCGCCCCTTTCTCCCAGCCCCCAACCCCACTCCTCTCTGGCTGTCACCAGATTTTCCTCTATATCCGTGGGTCTGTTTTTGATTAGTTTGGGGGTTTTTGGTTCCTTAGATCCACATATAAGTGAAATCATATGATATTTACCTTTCTCTGTCTGACTTCTTTTACTCAGCATAATAACCTCTAGGTCCATCCATGTTGTTGCAAATGGTAGAATTTCATTTTTTTAAATAGCTGAGTAATATTCCATTGCATATTTGAACCATAACTTCTTTATCCAATTGTCTATTGATGGGCATTTAGGTTGCTTCCATATCTTGACTATTGTAAATTGTGCTGCTATGAACATAGGGATGCCTAGATATTTATGAATTATTGTTTTGTTTTTCTTTGAATAAATACTCAGAAGTGCAATTATTGGGTCAAAAGATTTATTCATTTTTAATTATTTGAGAAACTTCCAGACTGTTTTCCATAGTGACTGTACCAATTTGCAATCCCAAATTGGTTCTTTTCTCCACATCCTCGCCAACATTTGTTGTTCTTTGATTTATTGAAGATAGACATTCTCCCAGGTGTCAGGTGATATCTCATTGCAGTTTTAATTTGCATTTCTCTGATGATTAGTGACCTTGAGTATCTTTTCATATGTCTATTGACCATCTGTATTTCCTCTTTGGAGAAACATCTATTCGGATCTTCTGCCCATTTTTTAATTGGATTGTTTGTTTTTTTGTTGCGAAATTGTATGACTTCTTTATATATTTTAGCTATTAACATATTATCAGATGTATCATAAGCGAATATCTTTTCCCAGTCAGTCATCTTTTCATTTTTTGACAGTTTCCTTTGCTGTACAAAAGCTTTTTAGTTTTATGTAGTCCCAATTGTTTTTTTGTTTGTTTGTTTCCCTTACCCGAGGAGATATAGCTGCTAAAAAATTACTGTTAGCAATATCAGAGAGTTTACTACCTATGTTTTCTTCTAGAAGTTTTATAGTTTTGGGTCTTACATTTAAGTCTTTAATCCATTTCAAGTCTATTTTTGTATATGGTGTAGGAAGGTGATCTAGTTTCTTTTTCTTTTCCTTTTTTCCTTTTTTTTTCTTTTTCTTTCTTTTTTCCTTTTTTTTTTTTTTTTTTTTTTTTTGCATGTATCTGTCCAATTTTAGTGCTTGGATATTTAGAAAGCAGTTGCCTCTATAATATACAAAGAATAGTCATGAAGAAACAAAGCTGTAAGGAAGCAAAGATTGCAATTATAATGGCAGCAAAATGATAAAATACCTAAGAATAAACTTATCAAACATAAAAAAACTGACATGAGAAAAACTAAAGAGCCATGAAAGTAGATTTAAATAAATGGAAAGATTTTCCATATTTGTAATTAGGAAAACTCAACTTCATAGTGACATCAATTCTCCTTAAGTTTATAAATTTAATGTGATCCCAATAAAAACACTAGTACACTTTAATAAAACTGTATAACTTAAAGTTTATGTAGAAAAAAACACAAAACAAGAGTAGCAAGTCTGAAAAAAGGAGAGTGACAAGGTGGAAAAAGCCCTATTGGATATTAAATATATTACAAAGATTCAAAATTTAAAACGGTGTGACAAAAGAAAGTTCAGAAATATACTCAAATGTGTACAAGAATTTAAAACATTAATGTTGTTGGGCAATTGAGTAGTGACCTTGAGAAAGATAAAGTTGGATTTTTACCTCAAGCTGTACTCCCGAATAAACTCTGAACCTACAATCAAAGATTTAAGAACAAAAATAAATCCATGAAATATATAGAGAACAAATTGGGGGAATACTAAAACTTAACAAAATCCCCTTGCATGATTAGGATATGGAGAAATAGTGACTACAAGTTTGGAGGCTTCGAGCTTGAAACAAAGTAACATTGAGGAAAGAGAACCCACATAGCTAGATAGCTAGATGCACACATATATACATACATATACACATACATACATACATACATACATACATACATACATACATACATTGATTTATTGCAAGGAATTGGTTTACACAGTTGAGGGGTATGGGGGAATCCATTAGGAAGGGCAAGCTGGAAACTCTCAGGCAGGAATCAATGCTGCAGTCCACAGGTGGAATTTTTTCTTCTGGGAGACTTTATTTCTGCTCTTAAGTTCTTTCGAATGATGGTTTCTGGACCCATACAAATTATTGAGAATAATCTTCTTTACATAAAGTCAAATGATGATGCACTTTTATTATATCTGCAAATTGCCTTTATAACAACACCTAGATCATTGTTTGAATAACTAGGGACTATAGCCTAGCTAAGCTGACACACACAAAAAAATACTGTATTACAGGAAAAGAGACAATGTCCTACTAGGAGGGCTGCTATCAGAAATACCAAGAGACATCAGATTAAGGTTCTTTAAAAAAATTTTAAATTTCTATTTTCATTCCTTTCAATATGTCATAACTTTTACTTGGGAAAGTATATAGGATAAAAACTTAAACGACTGAGCAAAACAAGTGATAAAGAAACATAAATTATTTCCAATTCAAGACAACAGACTGAGCCCCCACATTTGCTTCCCTTTCCTCCTGATTGGATTAATATTACAATAAAGGAATGCTTAAAGAAACAAGTCCAACTACCCATCAAGGAAACAGAAACAACTCTAGGCATGTCATTTCCACAGACTCACTATTCCTTCCTGCACCTCCTTTATCACTTGCTCGAATACCCCCTACTCAAGGAGGTCTTTTCTAACAAACCTATTTTAAACTCTAAACACTATCACCACCACCCTCTTACATTCCCTCTCTACTTCATGAAGATAGAGATCTCTACTTATTTTATTCACTACTATTTGTTCAGTGCCTTCATTTACACCTACTATATAGTGGGCACTCAATAAATATATGTGATGTAAATTAATGAATGAATTGTTGGGATATAAGTAGTAAAATGTCAATTCTAAGAGCATTCATCTTTGAGTGAAACTGGGATCATTACTTTAAACATGAAGATGGAATTGTAATCCTAGCATCTACTACAGGGATCAAAAGGGAGTAAGATTTACTTTATAGATATAATATGAATGCTATGTACTGGTTTTCAAATTTTTAATTACTTTATAAATAAATTATGTAAGACATTTGTAAAATAAAATGCAAATGTTATTAACCTCAGCAATATAAAAATAGAAGCCTCACTAACAGATATCAGAAAAAGAAGTGGGGAAAAATAGGGCTATAATAACCTTATCGTTCATAATGGGAAAAGAAAAAAGCCAGTGGAATAATAAGTAAAGTATAGTATTACATTACAAAGGTGACTTGTGGGAAAAGTGAAAATAATAACTATCCAAGCGTGGGAGGATAACAAAGGCCAGGTTGGAGAAGAGGTAAATACCTGAATACAGAGTAAATTTACATATGTTGCTGAAAGAAGTTGAAAAGTTGCTAGTAAAGCAGTATAAACATATTATTTAGGTTATCAAAAATAGCTACCAGAAGAACCAAAATAGAAAGAGTTGAAAGAGTTTTCCTGTAGGATATGGGCCTAGAAGGAGGGAAGAGTACCTGTTGTTTTCTTATATGCTCCATTGAAAATTTATTTTTTTTAACATATCCATAATTTCATTATTTTTAAACATAGTAATAAAAAAGTGAATAGGAAATTTATTTAAGTGTAAAATAAAACAAAATAAATGTTCATCCTAGGCAAAGTAAAATTAATTTGAGCTACTAACTTTACTAGACATTCTTTATGGATCATAAATAAATCTTCATAGTTAAAGTAAATCAAAAAGTAACTCATCTGTGAGTTACTAAAATTATGTGATACACAAGAAAGTTTAGGAAAATAAAACCAAGACTGCCACTCAACATCTTGCTAATCTTTATGGTGCTCACGGATGTCAGAAGACTGAAGTGATGCAAGGAATCCTGTAGGAAAGTTTCCAGTGCTCTTGCCGACATTTTTTACCATGACCTCTAACTCAGTTTAATTTGGTACAAACAGAAACTCAGTCTCAGTGAAGAGCATGAATTTGTAGGCCAGGCAGCAATCAGATCAATTTATTTCTAACTTTGATTTCAAAACACTTTTTCTGGAATTTTAGAGGAAAAATAATTTTTCTACTGGGTCTTATGATGTTCAATTGTCTTAAGGACTTTAGAAGAGTTGATTGTATTCTCCCTTCCTAAAGTTCTCTCTCTGACTTTGTTTTTAAACCTACCTCTTGAAACTCAGCGGAGCTGTAAATTTATCGAATGGCTTGACAGACATAAAGAATATTCTTAAAAACACAGTCATTTTACTGAAATGAATAGGAAGCAAGAAATGAATAAGAAGAGGAAAAGCAGCAAAATTTTTTCATCTCTAGTCAAAACATATGATTTAAAATTAAGAGAATCACAAAATTGATGCACCACTGAATGCAATGTGGTATGCTGGATTGGATCCCAGAACAGAAAAAAAGACATGATTTGAATAACTGGTGAAATCTATTAAAGTAAAAAGTTTAGTTAATAGTAATATACCAATGTCAACTTCTTAGTTTTGACAAATATACCATGTTTATAAAAATGATAACATCAGGGGAAACTAGGTGAAAGGTATACAGAAACTTTCTTTACTATTGTCAGTACCTGGGATAGGGGAATGGGGCAGAAAATGAGTACTAGTGTGGCTTTGTAAAGAAAATGTTTGATAGAAGGGCAAATTGATTAACTTTTCATATCCAATAGAGCCAAGGAACACATAATGTCTTGACTTGGCCAGGCATTTACATCTGCCCCACTGTCTTAGTCCATTTCAGGTTGCAGTAACAGAATTCCATAGACTTGGTGGCTTGTAAACAACAGAAATTTATTTCTCACAGTTCTGGAGGCTGGGAAGTCCAAGATGAAAGAACCTGCAGATTCAATGTCTGGTGAGTTTCTACCTCCTATTCATAGATGGCTGCCTTCTCACTGTGTCCTCACATGGCAAGGAGACTACAGGATTATCTGGGGTCTCTTTTACAAGGGTACTCATCATCCCATTCCTGAGGGTTCCACCTTCATAACCTAGTCACCTCCCAAAGGCCTCTCCTCCAAATACCATTACACTGGGGATGAGGTTTCAACACATGAACTTGTGAGGGGGCACAGCATTGTCTATACCACCCACTTAATGCATACAATTAAAACTTAGGGGGTAAAAAGCTCTTATATAGAAACATTATTTTTACATAAATTAAAACTTTCATAACATTCTAGGTCTTGTTCACAGCTATATCCCTGATATTGGGAACATAGTAGGTATTCTAGTTAATTTTTGATAAGTAAAGAATAAATAATTTCTCATTAAATATTGTGTTTGTGTTCATGGCATATTAAAGTTCTAACAAATCACAAATGAATTGACTAAATGGAATTAAACTTGTTCTGATTCATACAGTCATACCATGGAGTTATTATATATTATAATTGTTAGTAAATCCACATCTAGATAATATGGTATTATTAGGGTTGTTACTGATATCTATAAGACTATATGCAGAAAAATATTTTTCTTCAGTTCTACGGTTGCTGCTTTCTCCATGGAAAATCAGTAGCAAATAGAGTCTATATAGCTTTAAAAGAAAAAATAACAAAACCTCTCTCTATGGTAGTAAAGAAATATTAATAGTTTTTAAATATAAAATGATTAAGTACTGTAATAATTTATTACTTTAGACTGAATATTAACACATCTATGAAAAATAACTATATGTGTTATTACCAAAGATAATATATCTATGATCTGATAACCTTCGTTAAGAAAGCTGACTCTGGATTCTGGAAAATCTTTTCTCCTTTAGGGTTAGACATTGATGCACTTAAAACTATAGCATTTAATTTAATATATCTATTTAGAAAAATAATAAAAAATGTCTAAATTTGTAACCATTAGAACAGTTTAATTATTTGGGAGGTTTTTAACAGTGGAATTTATTTCAGTGAGATGGAACTTACTAAATTTTTTAATAGAATCATTTATTTGAAAGAAAGACTTATATCTTATAATTAATTTTCCAGTTACCAAAATGTTAAATTAATAATATGTTCATGTCTTTTTCATGTGATTAATAATGTAACAGAAATTTACAAAGGGCAATGTCTAATGCATTTGTTTTTGCATGGCTTGCTTTTTGGTTGGACCAAAAATTCATAGTTATGTAAGAAAAATTCAAGGAATACACTGCTCACTGGAGAGTAAGGATCTCTCAATGGTTCTTATTTTCTTGACTTACAGAAAGTCATTGATACTCATTCCTTATTTTATTGCTGTCTTTATAAGTTATATGACATACTATTTGAAAGAAAGTGTTGCTACTACCTGGTACTTCCAACGTTTGGAACCAAAAATATGGTTGGCACATAAAAGTTTTTGATAAACATTTTATGAATATCTTTTTAAATTTTCTCCTCTAAATAGAACAATAACCTTCTTTCAAATAGAAATTCTATGTCTGGAGAAATGCTCCTAGGCAACATTTTCAGTGTTGATATTTACCAAATAACTAATTCTGATGGTCTATGTCTTTGTCCACTAAAAATACTACTTATATAAGTTCATCCCTAGTCTTTCCTAAATGTACTATAAGTAGCTCTACTCGGTCAATGGGTGGCATAATTGCATCATTATACATTTTGTAGTCCACAGTTAAAGAACACAGCAGAATACCTCATATTTTAGAAATCCGCAAATATATAATGTGGAACCTAAAAACATGTAGATTTCATCAGAGAAAAATAAGGGAGTATGGGTTGCCTAGGAAGTTTAAATGACTTTCAGAATTAATAACAGGCAATAAGCTTAATTCAAATGCAGGATCCTTCTTTAATGCTGAAATAAAAGCTCTTTCAAATAAGAAGATAGGTAAAGTATGAATACTGAATGCCAAAGAGCTTCCAAAGAGTCTTAGGGAAAAAGTAATGGAGAACATTTTGGAATTATGGGCCCTGTGTTTGATTCATAGGGCTGCTGTAACAAAGTGCCACAAATCGGGTGGCTTAAAAAACAGGAATTTATTCTCTCCAAGTTCAGGGGACTAGAAGTCCAAAATCAATGTGTCATTGGCCATGCTTCCACCTAAGGCTATAGGCAAGTATTCTTCCTTGCCTCTTCCTAGTTTCTGGTGGTTGCCAGCAATCCTCGGCTGTACCTCTATAATCTCTGCCTCTGTCTTGGCTCCTTTCTCCTTGTGGTGCCTCTGTGCCTGATTCTTTTTTTTTTTTTTTTTTCTGTGTCTCTTATAAAGACATCGATGATTGGACTTAGGACCACCTTAATCTGGTATGATTTTATCTTAATTTATATCAGAATTACATCTGCAAAGATCCTATTCTCAAATGAGATCACATTCACAGATACTGATGATGAAGGCTTGAACATACCTTTTAGGAGGATGCGATTCAACTCATTATAAGCCCTGAAGGAAAATAACATTATAGACCTTTTTCTTAAAAAATACATGTGGCATAACAAATAGAAATGAACTTAGGTATGAGAACCTGTCTGTTAGGACTGCTCTTCAGCTGTATAGCTCAACATGGGCATCAAGAAAGGAACTGTATTTGTTAGGCTAGGGATCTTTACAAGGCACAACTCCAGGGATATCATTCACAATACAAATGGTGCCTCCTGGAGTTGTACTCTGAAGCCTATGCCTCAATTTCAAACCTTTTACAGGGCCAGGAAGGTAAACCAAAGAAATAAATCAAGCCAAATATAAGGTAAAAATGGAGAATGTTAGAGACTGAAGAAAAGTTGAGGTTCTGTCTAAAGGCTGTGTTATTCAACTCCATACTACTATTGTCATGTACTACTAGGCAATCCGTTTTTCCTTTAGGTAAACATGAAATTTGGTTTTAAGATAAAATCCTCTGGCACATAAATAATAAAAACAATTTTAAAGTGTTTAAACTATGAGCTAAAAACAAAACTCATCTACAGGAGAACTTCAGGTAGCGCATCGCCAATTTGCAGTCTCTCTGATTTGGGCCCACCTGATTCAAATGCTTCTCTCTCACATTATTGTATACCTGAAATTAACGTAACTAATAAAACATTGTATATCAACTATACTTAAATTAAAAAAAATAACTTCCAGACATTTTACCTAATACCTCTACTTCTAGAAATTAGTCTAAGAAAATAATTAGAGATGGAAAGATATGTATATGAAATGTAAAAAATATTAATCATGATATTATTTATAGCAGAGATCCCCAACCACCAGGCCGCACGACAGTATCAACCTGTGGCCTCTTAGGAACCAGATCGCACAGCAGGATGTGAGCAGCAGGCCAGCGAGTGAAGCTTCATCTGTATTTGCAGCTGCTCCCCAGGACTAGCATCACCACTTCAGCTCCACCTCAGATCATCAAGCATTAGATTCTCATAGGAGCACTGGTCCCTGGTGCCAAAAAGGTTGGAGACAGCTGATTTATAATAACAAAAAAAAAGTAAGAATCTTAAGGTCCAACCATAGAAGGATGTTTAAATAAATCCTGGTAAAGATACTGATTTTCTGAAGGGAAATTTTTCCTTAAAAAAGAAAAAATTTAAAGATGTTAATTCAAATGATATCATAAACTATATACCTTCAACCTAAACATAAATAATGCTAGTGACTTGCTTTTTATATCACTGTGGAAATGGAAGTAATCAATAGAGAATCCCTTTAAAGTTTACTGCAAAACTGCCACCATCTGTCCCTATTTCTCTATTTTCTCTGCTTTCCCTCCTGTTACAATGGATAAATAATTCATGCTCTTCTCTAAGGTCATCCCCTCCCTTATGTCATCAATCTCATCAATCATATTCCCTTTTTACTACTTAAAGCTATTGCCTTTGCAATACAATAAGCCCTCTCTCTCTTCTCTCACACACACAATAATACACACACACACACACAATAATAATAATACACACACTCCCCTGCCTTCCTCACAAAGCACAAATCCTTAGAAGTATTGTTCATATTCAATAGTCTCCACTTCCTCTCTTCCTGTTCTCGCTTGAACACATTCTTTAAGGATTTTATCCCCAAAACTAATTGAAAATGCTGATATCCAAGGTCAGCAATGACCTCTACTTTGCAAGCTTTCTCAACTACCAAGCCTCATTTTATTCAGGCTATCAGTACATGTGACAAAGTTCGTTACTCCTTTTTTAAATACATTTGCACTTGACTTCCGTAATACCACATTCTTGGTTATTTTTCCATTTTTTAGTCTATTTTGACAGTTTCTCTTTTTCATCTCATAGAATGTTCGGGGACATGAAAATAAATGTTCAGTCACATCCTTGACTTGCCTGGTACCCACACGTCCTATGGGTAAGAAACTTAAACACAGCCTATAAATGAGATATAGGTAAGTAGACACCTATCTAATGGACTGGGAACCCCAATGGAAGCTGACTTGGAAGGAGAGTTAAAAGAGGAGCTTGTAAAAGAAAAAATGTAGAAGATCGAAAAAATCTGTCTAACTGGGTGGGATTGGGTAGCAAGAAATGGAATGTGGATGGAAGAGCAATTCCACATCTAATGTAAGATGCTACCTATGATCTGACCCACTCCCCTTCCATATCACTTCCTTCACCTTGCAGCCCTTATAAGGAAGAAAAGAGAGCTCAGGTATAAAGCAGGAGAAAAGTGTACCTAGAGGCTTAACAGCTCTGCTAATGGGAAACCCTCTAAATAAACTGAGCGAGTCTCAAGAAGCAGTTTTCTTGCCAAAAGGCCATAGAGGTCAGGGGCTTGGAGGAAGTTGGTAGCACCAGGGTAGTAATACAAGCAGCCATCATAGGAGACAAGGCAGCAGTTGGCCATGGAGCAGAAGAAGAGCTAAAGAGGTAGACACTAGAAAAAGAAAAAGCAGAGTAAAAAGTACCAGCTCTGACTCTCACACACAACACCAGGAGGGAGTTGGGGAGAATGATGTGAAATAAAACCTGAGCTTTCTGTTAGTCAGCCTTTCTATAAGTCTGAAATTATGTTTTTAAATGTTAAAAATGTTTTTAAAAACCCAAATGAGATCCTCATAATACATTTGGTTTTTAACTTCTTAAATGTTTTAATTCCTTTTTAAAAATCTATCAAAACAGACTTTCATTTAGACCAATTAGGAGTTATCCTCCATTTTTAATATTTGGGCACTGAAATCTTTCAGGCCCCATCTTTACCTCTTCCTTTTTTGTTCTCCATCTGGACAAGCCAATAAGAAGGCCAAGCACTCCTCTTGGCATCACAGAGGAAGTTCAAGCCACACAAACTTAGAGCCATGTACAGGGACAATCACCACGGCCCCACACTCTAACCACAATATAAACCAAAGCTGTCATCCATCCCTTTGCTCAAATCATTCCAGACTGTCTTGGGTACCTATCCTGTTCTCCCCAGAAAGACTCATTATGTGAGTAATAAACTTTTTCATACTCTCTTGGTGCACGTGTAGCATCCCCAGTTTCCGCATAAAACACAGTTGTGAGTGAAGGGTTTGAGCTCATGTTCACGTTTTGTGGGCAACCACAAACAGCAGTATTATGATAGAGGGTAAATAAAAAGCCCAATAAGACATGATATCTAGAAAGAACAAAGAAGTTACACAGAAATTGAAAGAAAAAAATATTTGGCAGAAAGTGAAATGTAATGGTCAATCTCTTATTTCTCAAGTATATCTTTTTAAGTTGCACCTCATATATTAGTGTTGTTATAAATAAACCCTTAGAAATGTTTCCAGTAAGTCATTAGAAAGGCAGAAGACATCCCTCAGAATTCACGGGATATTTTCACTCAGATATCATCAATGTTCGTGATATTTCATTACATACTATATGTCTATATGTACATATATAGACATATAGTATGTAATGAAATGAACACATTGCAAAGCAATTTTATTGCCTTAAGAAGCATTTCCCTCAAATCACCAACACGTAATCATTTGTCAACACAAAACACTGATTTCTGAGTATGTTCATAGACTTTTTGCATATGATCATGATCTATCTGTTCTGGCTAACAATTGTTGCAGATATCTTGCTGTCTTTATTGAGGATAGAATAATCATGGGAAAAAGCAAATCTGATTAAAGGCTCCTGCCTAAGAGAAGAAATCCATTGACAAATCCTTAGGGATTATTGACTTTTAGGTGAAAAACAAAAAGGAAAAGAAAACAAGAAGGTGAAAGAAAATTAAAGCCTGAAAACAGATACTGAACATTGTTCGCATGTAGAAAATATTTGTTTATATTCAGAAAATCAACCTCTTGAAGCTAAAATGTCACTATTTTTTCAATGAATTCTTAGTTTCTCGCAGACTAAAATCCAGCATTCCATTTGCCATGAGCTACATTCTGGATTTTATTGACTATTTTAAAGTTCTAATATGGTTTTAAACTTTATTTAAATGTTAAAATAGATGTCTAAATAAGTAGCAGGGTAAAAGTCACTCCTTAACCTTTGTAACTAAATTCAGATTTGGTAAAGTATCAATTCTTTAGTTAAAAGCATCTTTAAGCCTGTGGCAGGTTGTTACACTGTGTCTGTCAAATAGAAAGTAATAGAAATAATTTATCTCGCCTCAAATTTTTATTCTGCACAACTGGAGAATTTGAAAACTAGTGGGCTTGTGTGAGGTAGCATCACACTCATACTAAAACACTAAAGTATTTATGATACTTTAGTCAGGAATTAGGTTCTCAAGTATTTTATTATTTAATTAGGGTAATTTATATTAATATCGTATATCTCTCACACATGATCCCTATTGACAAGAAATTGTTTTCTAGATGTTCTCAGACAATAGCAAGGAGAAAGTGCTTTACCAATGATGGACAAGTGCCTAGCTTAATGTTTTGAAAACAAACCGGTGCATAATAATAACATATAATAGATAATAGATAAGATACTAACAAGGGAAGGGTAAGATGGTGAATTAGTTAAGTGGTGCATTCTATTAACATCCTTGAAAGGTCAATACATTATATGGTATTTTGATAAATGCAACTGCTGGAAAATCCTCTACAAAGCTTCCCTCTGGATTTTTTTTCTTATCTGAAGATAAATACATAAAGGCTTCTGGGGATTAGGCAAAAAGCTATTTTAACTGTCTTTTTCTTTTTCCTAGCTTAGTATTGTCTACAATTGTGTCAGCAAAACCAAATTGCAGTTGTGGGAATTAAGGGAGTGGAATACAAGATTTTACAAAGGACTAAGACTAAGAGACTTTTTTGTCTCTGGGCAACCTTTGCTAGGAGCAGAAGTTAGCTTGTCATGTTTATCAGCCAGACATGGCAAAAAAAAAGAAAGAAAGAGAGAGAGAGAGAGAGAGAGAGACAGACAGACAGACAGACAGACAGATGAACAGACAAAGAAAAAAAAAAAAGAAAAAAAAAGAAGAAAAAGAGAGAAGAAAGAAAAGAAAGAAAGAAAGAAAAAGAAAAGAAAGAAAAGAAAAGAAAGAAGAAAAGAAAAAGAAAAAAAGAAAGAAAGAAAGAAGAAAAGAAAAAAGAAAAAAGAAAAGAAAAGAAAAAAGAAAGGGAAAATAACAGAGGCACCTGAAAAAGATCTGGTGAATTCTAGAATAAAAGTCTTTATTTAAAAAATCTTTATAAAAGATTTTATTCTAGAATAAAAGTCTTCTTGATCATAAAGACGCATTTCTTCTCCGCCCCCCACTTCAACCACAGAAGCAAGATTTATAGGCTTTCCTAAGATCCTGAAAGAGAAGAATAGCAGACTAAATAGAATAGTACAATATATGGGATGGGGTCATACCCAAAATATGTCAGTGCATGGTTATTACTGGCCATAAAACTTGACTGGTGGTGGAAACATTTTATGGTAGTCTTACCAGAAAATTTTCCTTCCTACTACTTCTCAAATCATTTAAAGAAGTAAAGTAGACTCAGTAAAATGAATTTCAACCCTAGTGCCAGGCTGAAAAATAAGCTCATTGCTTCCTACTGGGCAAAAAATTTAGTCCTAGAGTAGGCATGTGATCAAACCCAGTGAAAAGAGGAGTAATTCTCCTTAGCCCTGTTCCAGGAATTCTGTATGAAAACCTGTTGCTTTTGTGAGATGGACATTAAAAAAAAGAGAGAGAAAAGAAAAAAAGATGCCCATAGTTCTGGTAGCTATTAACAAAAATTTCAAGACTATGGGGGAGCAATTACTGAGAAACTGGTCCTTGATGATACTTTAAACCTGCCTTTACAGTTATATGACTTGATAAATTTTCATTATCGGTTAAGTTTATTCGAGGTAGGTTTTCTGTTATTGCCATAGAAGTACAGGGAAAGACTGGCAATGCAACAGCTTTAACCAAATTTATCAAAAAATAGCTTATTATTTATTTAGCATTTATTTATTATATGTGCCAAACCCTGTACTAAGTCCAGAAGATGTGTGATATGATAGAAAAAAAAAAAATCCTCCCAGAATTTAGAACCCACTTAAGTATTTAGAGAATAGGCAAGATAACTTGATAAGTGCCGTGAAAGAAGCATAGAGTACTGTAGGAAAAATTAGAAGCCACAACATAGTGGGCATTTGTATTTCTGAAGATACTTGCTGTATTCTCTTTTCCTAAAGCTCCTGAATTTCCTTTTGAAGAATTACCTTTCCACTGAGTATGGGTAGAATGGTAAATTCAGATGCCTGACTCATACTACAGAAATGAAAACATTCAAGTTCTTTCTTTTCACAGCCCAATTCAGGGCATGGTTGCATTAGCTTAGCTCAGCTAATCAGCTGCTCTTTTCCAGAGCATACATCATGAATTAGTGTCGCAAATGTAAAACAAACATTAGAATTCATTATTCATCCCCACCAAAGCAGCCAAAGTCAATGGTTCCTGCTATAAGATATTTGCTGAGCTTCTTGCTTCCATAGCCCCCAACACTGTTTCCCTAATGATCAGTTCTGAAAAACCTAAGAGTCATCCCATAAATTCTGTTGTGTTTATATACACAAACTTGGCTGTTGTTGCTTGTGATCAAGAAATCCTAACCTGTACTTTGGGTACAAGGAAGACTGCTGGTGGAAGCGACAATTGAGTCGATAGCTTTTTGTTATATGTCCATAAATGCAGTTTATTAAAGAACTACCATTCCTAAGATTAGTTTGGAGGCAGAAGGGTAGCAAAATGTGAAATCATAACTTAGCTTAAGCAAAAAGAAAGAAATAAAGAGAAATAAGACTCTACACAGAATAAAGTAGTGCAATATATACAGGGTTCAAGGAGAGGAAAGGCAACAGAAATAGTGAAATTGTTATGGCGTGTCTTGAGCTAACAAACTCTGAGAAAATACAAAGTAATTTAGAGAGCTCCTGACTTCAACCAAGAAGAAACAGCAACAGTATATTACATAACTAACAGGAAAAGTAAACGTTGCCGAATAAAAGAAAAGGGTAGAGTGTTCTATGAATTTTTTTCTTACAATGATTCTTAGAAACTATAGAGTCAGAAAAGAAAAACTATGGAAGATAATTGTATGTCACCATAATTATAAAGTTCAAAAAAAGCCAGAACAACATATTGTTTAGGGGCACATATAGACATGTAATTTTAAGATGATAGATAGATGGATAGAAAGATGAATTTAAAAAAAAACTCAGAATATAATAACTCTTGAGGAGAAGGACTGGGGAAGAGACAGTTTCTTATCAAAAATAGTGACATCTTGCTAGTTCTTTAGTTGGGTTCATCGATATTCATTTTATTATGCATTATAATTTATATAAGGTTATATTTTTAAATTTTATTTATTTATTTATTTTTAAGGGTGACATTGGTTAATAAAATCCAATGTTTCAGCTGTACACTTTAACAGTAAGGCATATATATATATATTTACATTGTGTGTTCACCTCTCATAGTTAGACTTTTTTCTGTAACCACATATTTGACCCCCTTTTACCCTGTCTACCATCCCCCTCATTCCCCACCCCCTAACCTATGGTAACCACTAGTCTATAGTCCATGTCCATGAGTCTCTGTTTTTTGTCCTGTTCATTTATTGCTTTTAGGTTTATATCCCACATATAAATAATATCATGTGATTTTCAACTTTTTCTGTCTGGCATATTTTGCTTAGCATGGTTATCTTGAGGTCCATCCATGTTGTCGCAAATGGCAGTATTTCATCTCTTCTTATGGCTGAGTAATATTCCAATGTATATATGTACTACAACTTCTTTAGCTAATCATCTATCATAGGACACTTCGGTTGCTTCCATGTCCTGGTGACCGTGAATCATGCTGCTATGAACATGAGTGTGCAAATATCTTTTTGGATATGGGTTTTCAAGTCTTTGGGGTAAATACCCAGTAAAGGGATTGCTGGATCATATGGTAGATCAATTTCTAGTTTTTTGAGGAAACTCCACACTGTTTTCCACATTCACGGTCGCCAGGACATGGAAGCAACCGAAGTGTCCTAAGATAGATGATTAGCTAAAGAAGCTGTAGTGCTGTACCAATTTGCAGTCCCACCAGCAGTGTACGAGGGTTCCTTTTTCTCCACATCTTCTCCAACATTTGTTATTACATGTCCTGTTGAGTACAGCTATTCTAACAGATGTGAGATGGTATCTCATTGTGGTTTTGACTTGCATTTCTCTAATAGCTAGCTATGTTGAGCATCTTTTCATATATTTGTTGGCCTTTTGTATGTCCTCTAGGGAGAAGTGTCTGTTCAGGTCTTCTGCTCATTTTTTGATTGGATCGTTTGTTTTTTTGTTCTGGAGTCATAGGAGTTTTTTGTATATTTTGGATATTAGGCCCTTATCGGAGGTGTTGCTTGCAAATATATTTTTCCCATTCGGATGGTTGTCTCTTTACCTTGTCGATGGTTTCTTTTGCTGAGCAGAAGCTTTTTAATTTGATGTAGTCCCATTCATTTATTTTAGCTTTTACTTCCCTTGCCTTTGAGGTCAAATTCATAAAATCCTCTTTAAGTCTAAGGTCCTTGAGTTGAGTTCCTATGTTTTCTTCTATGCATTTTATTGCTTCAGGTCTTATGCACAGGTCCTTAATCCATTTTGAGTTAATTTTGGTGTGTGGTAATGGACAACAGTCGAGTTTCATTCTTTTGCAAATGGCTTTCCAATTTTCCCAGCATCATTTATTGAAGAGGCTTTCCTTTCTCTGTTATATGTTTCTGGCTTTTTTGACAAAAATTATTTGCCCATATAAATATGGGTTTATTTCTGGACTCTCGATTCTGTTCCACTGGTCCATGTGTCTGGTTTGCTGCCAATACCATGCCGTTGTGATTACTGTCCCTTTGTAGTATGATTTGAAGTTGGGCAGAGTGATGTCTCCAGCCTCATTTTATTTTCTCAGGATGGCTTTGGCAATTTGGGGTCTTTTGTGCTTTCATACAAATCTGATGGTTTTTTTGTTCTATTTCTTTAAAAGATGCCAATGGGATTTTGATGGGGATTGCATTAAATCTGTATAATGCTTTAGGTAATAAGATTATTTTAACTATGTTGATTCTTCCAATCAAAGAACACGGAATATTTTTCCATTTTTTTGTATCTTCTTCGATTTCTTTTAATAGGATCTTATAGTTTTCATTATATAGGGCCTTCACATGTTTCGTTAAATTATTCCTAGGAATTTTATTCTTTTTGTTGCAATTGCAAAGGAATTATTTTTTCCACTCCTTTTTCTGACATTTTATTATGAGTATAGGAATGCTATGGATTTTTGAACGTTGATTTTGTATCCAGAAATTTTTCTATATTTGCTTATTGTTTCTAGTAGTGTTCTTGTGGAGTCTTTAGGGTTTTCTATAGAGAGAATCATGTCATCCACAAATACTGACAGTTTGACTTCTTCGTTTCCTATTTGTATGCCTTTTATATTTTTCTCTTGCCTGATTGCACTCGCTGGGACCTCCAATGTTATACTGAATAACAGTGGCGATACTGGACAGCCTTGCCTTGTTCCTAATCTTAGAGGGAAGGTTTTTAGTATTTCACCATCAAGTATAATGTTGACTGAGGGCTTGTTATATATGGCCTTTATTATGTTAAGATATTTTCTATCTATACCGATGTTGTTAAGTGTTTTGATCACAAATGGGTGCTGTATCTTGTTTAAGGCTTTTTCTGCATCTATTAATATAATCATATGATTCTTATTTTTTAATTCGTTTATGTGGTGCATCACATTAATCAATTTGCATATGTTGAACCATCCCTGTGCCTTAGGGATGAAGCCCACTTAAGCGTGGTATATGATATTTTGAATACGTTGCTGTATTCAGTTCACTAGTATCTTAGTTAGGATTTTTGCATCTTTGTTCATAAGAGAAATTGCTCTGTAGTTTTCTTTTTTTGTGTTATCTTTACCAGGTTTGGTATCAGTGTATCATAAAATGAGTTGGAAAGTATTGCCTCCTTTTTGATTTTTTGGAAGAGTTTGAGGAGAATAGGTATTAAATCTTCTTTGAATGTTTGGTAGAATTCACTGGTGAAGTCATCTGGTCCTGGACTTTTACTTTTTGATAGGTTTTTGATGATTGTTTCCATTACAATACTGCTGATTGGTCTATATAGATTTTCCAGTTCTTCTTGATTCAGCATGTGCAGATCACATGCTCAGACGTGCTGGTATGCAGTTTGAGTGTTTTTGTTGAGTTTTAGATATTTAGCTTATTGTTGTTTCAAGGGGAGAGATCTAGGGACCTCCCTCGCTCCACCATATTTCTCAGAAGCAACATTCAAGATTATTTTATATGTATCAAATATTTCTTAATCTTACAATAAACAGTTTGTTGAACAAACATAAGTAGTTAAGCATAATTTCTAGCTCTTATAAACAATGCTGTCATAAATATCAGGACCCAACTTTGTCTCTAAGTGCCCTGTGTAAGTCTTCTCAATAGGGGGTGGGATATTCCTTCACTTATGCTGCAGATAAGAACTCAGGGAATCCCTCAACTGTCTTGATCGTCTTAATTATACATTCTGCAATGCTCGTTTTTCATTAGAAACCCAGTCTTTACCCCCAAAAAGTAAATAAATAAAAGAAAAAGGTAAAACCTAAGTCAATGGCTTTCACTATCCATGGTAAGAGTTTTTGATCCAACTGTGAAGGATTCGTGTTTAGAGCACTCTCATTAGTCAACTAGCACAAAATAGTATATGCACATGGGCATGCCTTAGCAAACATTAATTTGTAATATATAGACATAGATTAATATTTAAATAAATCTACATGTAATTAACCCATAGTTTCTTTGGGGATCTTCTCAACAAATTTATTCTAGTGTGTTCCAGATAAAACCCTGTGGTATTGGGACTGAATATATCTGATATTTATATCCAAAAGATCAGCTAGTCATGGTTTGGTGCTAAGGTTGGAATAATTATGATTATTGCTTCCCCAGATCACTCATAACAATGACATTTGTAATGTGATTGGCATTAAGCTACAAAACAGTAGCTCCACCTATTATCTCAGTAGCTCCACCTATTATCTCTCACCACCTCCAGTCAATATTACTCGGTCAAGTAAAAACTATCTGCTTTTTATATTATAATGAATAGAATCATAGTTGTTCATCTGAGGAGTTAAAAAGTCTCTGCCACTGAGTTCTAAGAGCAGTCTTCATTGAGAATTTTTCTCTAAGAGTCATGGACTATGACTTCAAATATAGTTTTGTTATTAAAAAATAACAGAAATAAAAACTTTTTTGTGTGAACATTTTTATGTCATAGAAACTCCTTTTATACATCTTAGTTGCTTTCATTCAAATCCCTAACCATTTACTAAGGATGTCATCTCTGCAAGGCACTTTACCAGGTGCTATATGACAGTGTTTCTCTGAATTGAACTAAGAACGTGAACCATTGATTGGTGAGAGAGAGCTAAGAGAGAGCTAACTGCATCAAAATAATCTTGGAAGCTTTTGGAAATACAGATTCCCAAGTATCAATGCAGACCACTCTGATTAAGAGGGTCCACGGTAGGTGGGGAGCATCTATATTGTTTTAAATCTCCCAAAATGGTTTTACTAGAGTCATAATGTTGGAAAACAGGAACATCACACAACAAATTATAAGCTGCCTGACTTAATTTATATGACATTCAGGAATAGGGAGTGTTTAGTTTATGTTGATAAATTAAGAATGAGGGTCATCTCTCTGGGCAATTCATTTGGAAGGGAAACACAAAGCCTTCTGGGAATGCTGAAAATGTTCTATATTGTGATCTTGGTGGTGTGTACAAGTGTATATCTATATGTAAAAATATATCAAGCTGTACACTTAGAATTTATACTCTTAACTGTTGAAATATAATACTTAAAATTATGAATAATTAAATAGAGGTCAGATATTCAAGAATTCTTTTTTCTCCAGCTTAAAGGAGTTTCTCTTTTTTGTCTTCCTTTTCTATTTCATGATTCAATGGTCTAGATCAGGGGTCATAAACTTTGACTTATGAGCCAAATACAGCCCATTGCTTATATTTGTAAATTAAATTTCATTGGAATGCAGCCACATTCGCATGTTTACATAATATAGACACTTCTTTTATGCTATAATGGCAGAATTTAGCAGTATGACAGAGACTATATGGCCCCTAAAGCATTAAATACTCAGGATCTGGACTCTTATAGGAAAAGTTTGCTGATTCTTGGTCTAGATCAGGGGTCCCCAACCCCCAGGCTGTGGGCCAGTATCAGTATGTGTCCTGATAGAAACCAGGTTGCACAGCAGTAGGTGAGCGGCAGGCCAGTGAGCAAAGCTTCATCTGTATTTGCAGCCACTCCCCAGCGTGAACATCATCACCTCAGCTCCACCTGAGATCATCAGGCATTAGATTCTCATAAGAGCACCAGTCTCTGGTACCAAAAAGATTGGGGCCTGATGGTCTAGATGACTCCTAATACTGAAATTTTGATTGTGTGATTCTTGAATCTAGGACCTTTTTCTCTGGAAAGTTTTCCAGAACAATTGCCAATAGAGAAAATAATAAAGAGAAAGTAAGAGGACCATAGCCCTTTTTGCCTTGATCTTGAATCTCTTATACTTCTATAAAACAACAACAACAACAGCAAAAAAAAAAAAAAACCAGAAGTGTTTTGAGTATAAAAATTTTCAAAACACTTACATGGGGGGATGGTGTTTGGACCAAAAATTAGGCCATAACTCATATGAAAAGAGTCCTTCTTTGTACAGGAAGGATGGCAATGAAATCTACAACGACAGAAGGATATGGAATTGGAATTGAAAAGAAAAAAAGGAAAAAAAATTTGAAGAGAAACCACCCTGAGAAATCATCAGCTCTACCTCTGCAATGTTTCAAGTCTGAAAGTTGGCTAAAGCTTAATATTTCTTACCTTGAGAATGTAAATACCTGCTATTTAAGGCATTAGAAAAGTGATCAGCTTGCTCTGGATGAACTTTCTGGATGAATAGCTAAGGCTAGCACTTCTGTGCTTTCATTGTGTTATTCACCCATTCAATTTCTCTCCATAGTCTGGTAGCTTCGTAGGGTTTCAGAGCACCTATGATATTAATGTGGCTAATGAGCAGGCCCCAGAGACTGTTGTTTTAAGAAAGTTTTACTGGGGCAATCAATTGTAATATAATGCTCCTGAGTTTCTTGGTGTTTTTGTTGCTGGTGTTGTTTATTTAGTTTGGTTCTTTTCCTTCTTTGCTATTTCGAAGCTGCAGTTTGCCGTTTCTTACAGCTACTTACATTTTCTCCTCCACTGACATGTTGAATTAAGATTGTTATAAAGTTACTATTCTATTTTAGGGGGACAGCCCTATCTCTATACACTGCAGATAGAGCCTTTCTGGCAACCTGCTGTTCACAACACACAAATCAGAAACTATAGCAGAAGCTATGCAATTTCTTTGTTGTTGTCATTTCAGACATAATTGAGCACTGCCAATGTACTGAGCATACAAAACAGATTTCCTACCCACTACAAGTTTACAATACTGACCTTCAAAAATATATAAGCTCTTAGGGAAAACAAAGCAGTTAAAATTAGTGAAGGCAGTGATATTAACAGGCTCAAAAAATAGAGTCCACAAATGCTCTATTAAGAACATCTGAGAAATTAATTCTCCAGCCCTAAAGCCATGACCTGTTCTATTAGAATACTCCATTTGTTCTATTAGAATACTACACACAAGCTTGCATTTCTTTAGAGTTCACAGAGTCTGATAATTTGTCATTCAGTTGCATTTCTCCTGGCCTGTGGCAAGACAGGATCTAGCATGCCATACCTCCCTGAAGAAGGGCTACTGCTCAGTTGGTGCTACCATCTCTAAGCTCAGAGGAGGGGTCATCCAGACTTTGAGGAAGGGGGCACCAGGCAGAGGGAGCTGATATGAATGAAGCTTGTTCTGCACACGCTGGGAAACTGAAAACTGGATTTAGTTGCTGGTATGGAAAGGAATGTCCTGACAAGTTGAGGACATGTTGCTGGGCTGATGCTCTCGGGAAACTAAGGAAGACAGGAATCCCAGAGAAGGCACACAGGGAGCACCTGGAAAGGAGCATGTCTCCTCTTCTGTCTCTAGCTTTCCAGCCTTCCTCTATTTTCCTATTGGAAGGACCGTCACTACCAGTGTAAACAAGCATTGCCGATATGCTCATAGGAACCATAGCGGTTGGGAAGTCCACCAGAAATCAACGGAGAACAAGAAAGAGCAAGCTCCTTCTTTCTCCTCCAACTTAGCAGTCTCCTTCTAGCTCCTATCATTGTCAAAGCTTAACAGGTGGCAATTTGTGTATAAAAAAAGTGGTTTACAGAGTCTCATCACAAAGAATAGGATAAGGTGGGTGTGGAGCTGAGAGACAGTAACTTAAGGCATAATTATTTTTTCCCACAAAGCTCCATTCTACTTTCATTGATTGTGAAGTCATGATGGGTACTAAGAAGTGTACGATATTTCTCAACTCTACTGTGGACCATTAGACACAGGAGTGATGGAGAGAAAGAGGAAAGGGGAAGAAAGGTTTTGAAGAGGGAACAATAGATAATGTAGAAGGCATTGATGTCACTTTCAATTTGAAACACTTACAGGTTAGTTAGGCATTTTCTCCATATGCAGAGAATGGAAGGAAATAAGAAAAAGAAGGAAAAAGAGAGACAATCATTTCACAGAGAAGTTGTCCCCATCTCCTAAACATCAGATGGTTTCTCTATACTATTTATCTTGTTCCTCAAAACTTCTGTAATGCTCTGATACATAAAATGATAAAATACCTAGAATAAGCTGAACACTTTTGATTAAGAAAGTCATGGTAAGCATATGCTTGCAATTCTCCTCAATGCATGGAAGCCTCAATGTGGTTTCTGTTTGTTTTATTAGCTAAATGCTATGCAGTTGGCTGTCATCTGGTATATCAGTTGGTGTAGCACTCAAATGGCTCTATTTCCTCATTTCCCACAGGCAGAATTTGTAATGGCATGATTATGTGTCCAGAATTCAAGCTGAGAAAAAGAGGGGGAAAAAAAATCATGAGCTGAGAGCTGTAGCCTTAGACCCTATTAGGGTTGGGAGATAATGATTTTATTGGCAAGTGTTGTTTGCTTCAGATAATTATGAAGAGACCCTTGTGTGCTATACTAGGGGTGAAAATAAAGAGTAGCAAGGTGTAATTAACTCAATAAAACAAATCTTGTTTCTAAACCCTAGAAATACATTATCTCAAACACTGAAAGGAAATAAGGCACCTTAGGAAAATAAAAATAATTAAATGACCAAGTTAAATTTATAGAACGCCATATCCATTTTCAACATTAAGGAATGGGGGATTCTACTCTTGTTTTAATTGCGATTTCTAGAAAAATCAATGCCATATTTTGTAACAACATAATGGACTTTAAGATGTAGATAATAAGAACTGATTCTTAAATATATTTTCCTTAAAAAGTTTTTCTCTTTTATTTCAACAGTTTACTCATTTTGTTGTTTTATTTTATTTTTTTACATCTTTGGAATGAAATTAGCCATGTTGTATAGCTTTAAGTACTTTAAAAAACATACAACTGAGGGTGAATCTTGCCTTTGTCCCTTAGGAGTGAGATAGCTTGGATCAAACATATGAATAGGTCTAAAGTTCAGTTTCTTTTCTAAAACAGGGATAAGAATAAGCCTTGGGTAGTTAACTACTTTAATACCCTGACTTGCCCATATGCATCACCAAAACAGTAGCTATTATTATTATTAGCTAGCATTCTATAATAATAATATTATTATACTTATCACTATTAACATTATAAGTAATAATATAAAGCATTCTTATGGTTATTTTATTAGCTATATTTATTATTTCTTAAAATCTAATTTACACTTGTAAACTAAAAGTGTGGCTTGCTCTCCTTGCCCATGTGTCTTGCCTGAAGGAGCAGCAAGCTGGAGAAAATAAAACTCTATTACGGGAAGTGGGCACGAGGCTATTGTACAGCTGCTCTGTAAAATGGCAACACATCAGCGGGCAACATTCTGTCCCCAGTATGAACTTACCTGCCTGGGTGCTGCTCACTGTAGGCACATCCGGTTTGCATGTCTGATGTAACACTCTGGCGATCAGGGAGACATTTAAAATTCAAACTGACATCGTCTAGTGGTGCAAATACCAATGAAATAACTATTTGCACTTCTATATACTAACAATGATATGCAAAATCAGATAAAAATAATACTTGATTGGTCTGACTGTTGAGGAATACTTTGCACTCTATTGTTAAATCAACACTCAAGAATTTGAACTTTCAGCACTGATGGTAAATGAAAGATTTCTAATTTAGTCCTAGTAACTGCCCAGGATACTGCTAGAGCTTATGGGATTTCTGTGAATGATTGGAACAGTTTTTTGATTTCTCTGAATAATAACACATTTGGGGCGTATGTAGGAAAATTATAATTTGAAGACACATATAGCAAGGCTACAAGATGAAGATAATTTGGAAAAATTTCCTAAAGTTTTGGCCAAATTGAACTAACTGGTAATCTCTTTCCTAAAGTGTCAGATAACTGACATGTTGAAATGATGTACTTGGTTTTAACCAGTTGCAAGTGAAGTTCCAACACTCTCACATCTGCTCATGTGCCAAGACTGTGACTATTGCCTGCTGTTAGTGTTTCTGGGAAAGGATGTCATTTTTGGGTCATCTCTTCTTGGTAATTAGAGAATATCTTCAAACCTTGTCAATAGGGGGGAATTTTCCTCCCAAGTGTATTTCTCTACTTAGAGCAAACACCTAATTTATAATCATTGCATGATAGTGAAGGCAATTATTTTATAACCCAATACTTGTATCTGGTAGAGCAAATTACCCCTCCAAAAGGAAAAGTTCAAATGTTTAATGCTTAACATACATGATGCAGGTTCATGAGTGGCTCAATTGCAATGGTAATGAATGTAAACAATGTAATCTTATTTAAGATGATCTAACATAGCTCTACCTACCTTATTTATTTCTTTTCATTCCTAATGACATTCTTAATTCATGTGTGGTGGACAGATCTTAAGATGCTTTTACCACCCAAGGCATGTTGGGGAACTCCACATGGCAACAAATGGCTGGTAGCTTCTGGGAGCTGAGGGTGGCCTCTGGCCAAGTCAGCAAAAACTGAAACTTTTAGTTCTATAAGCACAAGGACCTGAAGGTTGCCAACAACCATGAAAATGGGGAAGCAGATTCTTCCCTAGTCTCCAAATGAGAACACAGCCCCAGCTGACACTTTGCAACCACATAAGCTCTTAAACCAGGGAAGCCATGTTTAAATTCCTAATCCACAGAAAGAGATATGTGTTATTTTAAGCCACTAAATTTGCGATAACATTGTTATGTAGCAAAAGAAAATTAGTACAATAGGTAATTGTCATCAAAGGCTGAATTACTCTTCCAGCTTCTTTTTAAAAATTAATTAATTGTATTATTATTAAAAATTATTGGGGTGACATTAATTAACAAAATCCAATAAGTTTCAAGTGTACAATTAAACAGTATGTTATATATGTATTGCATTGTGTGTTCGCCTTCCATAGTTAAATTTCTTTTCATCACCACATTTTTGACCCCTTCTACCCCTATCTACCTACCCCCGTCCCACTAGTAACCACTAGTCCACTGTCCATGTCCATGAGTCTCTGTTTGTTATTCATGTTTGTTTGCTGCTCTTGATTTATATCTCACATATGAGTGATATCATGTGGTTTTCAATTTTTTCTATCTGACTTATTTTGCTTAGCATAATTATCTTGAGATCCATCCATGTTGTCACAAATGGAAGCATTTCATCTCTCTTATAGTTGAGGAATATTTCATTGTATACATGTACCACATTTTCTTTATCCAAGTGTTATCTACTGTAGGACACTGTGATTGCTTCCATGTCCTGGCCACCATGAATAATGTTGCTATAAACATCAGTGTGCTTATATCTTTTTGGATAAATGTTTTTCAGGTTTTTGGGGTAAACACCCAGTAAATGATTGCTTCTTAATTAATCTCTTTGACTATAAACCTGGTTCTACTCTAATTTATTCTCTACTCTGTGGTCACTGTTCTTTCTAAACACAAGTCTGATTACCTCATTACCTTCCTTAAATCTCCCTAGTGACTCTACATATCTTCTGAAGACACTTAATCATCTGTTTTCTAAGTACTCTCCTGCCTACTTCTACTTACTTTTCCCCTACCTCACATAAGGCTTTACCCCAAGGAAAAAATTCTTTAATCTTTGCACATGCTTTATTTATTCCTCATTTGCCTTTCAATTCTCAACTTAGGTATGGCTTCATAAATTTAGCTCATAAGCTCCTGTTTGCTACTGTAAACTATATACTTTAACATCAAATTTATCAGTGTGTTATAATTAACTATTGATCTGTGTATCTTTCCTGTCAACCAAACACTTCTGGGTAGAGAAGCCACCATGCATTCATCACAAATGTTCACACACAGCACAATGGCCATTGTGTTGTATATAGTCAATAAATATTTCATAAATGAAGGTTGTATATTTTTCTAAACTATAGAGCGTGATGCACAAATTTTTATTAAACTGATTTATATTAAATCCCCCTTTTATAGTTATAAACACTGTCTTGTTTCATTTGATTAGTCTAAACTCAGTAGTTCCTAAATTTGAAGATTTTAAAAACCATCGATATGGATATTTGCTTAAAATGCAAATGTCTATACCTATCTGATACCCATTATGTGAAGCTCTACAGAGGAGAACTTAGGAATCTATTATTTTCACCAATAATCTTTGCAACTCTTGTGATTTAACTAGTTTTGAAACATTGGTTAAAAATTATTACATATTACTCACTGTTGCACAACTGAGTCTCACATATTGGCTTTAGTCTGCCTGTAGAGGCAATTAACTCAAATCTATATTAATTACCCACTATTGCTAGAATTATCCAGAACTAAGCTCTGATGACTTGTCCTTGGCTCAGAAGTTGATTTTCTGTTTTTCCACAACTCAGTTCCCAGAACCCTTTATGTACTCACTTCTGTTTACTACCTTCTGGGCCCACCACCACCATATCGCCACTTATTTTATAAAATTCTTGCTCTAAAATGTGAAATTTCAAACATGTGTATTACCACATTACTTATATCAGTATTAAATGTTCGTGATAGAGTAATGGTTATATAAGTGTAGATCTTTTTGTGAATGTTATTTATAACTCAAATCATATTAGAATTGAGCTCTCATCTAACATATTAGCAAAAGGTTTAATTTCACACTCTGAGACTCCTCTTCCCATCATCCCATGCCCCTCACCATCATCCAAGAGCAGTAAGGGCTTATGTAATAAAAAAGAGGGGTGGGCCAGCCTTTCTTTCCCAGGCTGGGAAGAGATCCAGTGCCTCACTGCAGTTGCCGTCACTGCAGCTTGACCTCCCAACCTCACACTTGTGCTGTGTAAAACGTTCTACCCCAGTACTGCTGGCCCATGCCACAGTGAAGTCTCTTCCCAGCTCTGTCTGAGTATCTCTTGCTGAGCTCCCTAGCCATGATACTTTGAAGGAAGGTCACTCTGCCAGCAATTCTTCTCTCTCCACTTGGGGCTAGGCCACAAGTGATCCTCTTTTAAAATCCCAAAGCTCTGTAATGCTAAGGTGTTTTAGGCATCCACATAGCTATTTATTTCCTTACAACACAATCCTAGAAGAGAATCAGGACTCTGACAGGCAGTTGGATGTAGTGGTTAAGAACATGAACTTTGAATTTAGACAGCTCAGATTCAATTTCCAGCCCTTTTATTTACTAGCTATGTGAACTTTGGTGACACGCTTAACTAATCTGTGCCTGTTTTTGCCTGTGCGAACTGGTGATAATAGCAGTATGTACCTTATAGGGTTAATATAAGAGTTAAATTAATTAATGTATGTAAAGCATTTGGGAATAATGCCTGACACATGGTAAATTACACTATATAATGGTAGCAATTAACTCTGAAATGCAAAGCCTTTTTGCTTGTCTTTTTCGTATAATAATCAAGGTTTTATTATTCTAGGCCCCATAGTAATAAAACTTAATTGCCCATATAGGTTTAGTCAAAGCTTCCAAACTGGGCTTATGTAGACATAAAAAGATGAAATACAAAATTGAATATATTGTATGATCTTTAACTGTAAAAAGATACACATATGCATAGAAAACACACTAGAAGAAATATGTCAAGATGTTAGCAGTCATCTCAAAACTGTGAGATTATGGATAACTTTAATTATTTTCTTTATATATTTGTAATAATTGTCAATACAATAAGCAAGTATAAGTTTTAATTTTAACAATAAAACTGTCTTCATGTATAGCTTATTTAAAATAATGTATAAAACTTATATTTGAGTGCTAGAACTTCATATAGTAGCAGCATAGCCAAGAGGCAAGTCAACTGGCATATCCAAACTTTGATTTGCTGGTAGCTAAAAGAGGAATTATATCCCTACTTCAGTTGGTTGTAGAAATTAAAGGAGAAATCACATGAAGAAACCCTTTATATGTAATATATGGAACAAATGTAAGAAATTTTATCGATTGTATTATTAGATTTAAAGAGGCATGTAAGGTAATATTTTCAGAAACTCAAGGTGTTCATTTATACTTAGGCCATTAGGGAAAAAGTAAACACTTCCAGCTAAGAAAGTAATTTCAAAACTTATTAAACCATTGTTCCTTCACTTCCTTTGTGAATGATCCCAGGAGACTATTGGCTGGCTTATGCCTGCTCATATGAGAGAAAACTCACATAAATACACCATGAGTGCTAAGAAGATTCTGGTACTTCAAAAATTTGTTGAAAGTCTGATATGAGCTAGGCATTATGCTTGTTGGTAAGAATATAAAATTGAGTAAGACAGATCATTATCCTAAAAAATTTCAGTGTAGAAAACTTGGAGACAATTCGATGTATTTTAGTCTACCTTATTCCAGGATTATATATATTTTTAATCCCTGTGGAATATAAACTTCATTATTGTGGTTTCTATTGTTTTTCACAAATTTAAAAAATGGACTTGGATGTTGTTCACACATGCACACACACACACACACACACACACACAATTTTTGATTGTTAAAGTTGGCAGATCAGGAAACAGATTCTGTTCATTTCATTCATTGTTCATTCTCTAAGCTCTGACACCAGTTTGTTTAATAAAATGATGAGTCTGGGAAGCAGTAAGTTAAATAAAATTAATTTCTCAATTGCTTCTACTCTAATTTTCTAAATTCTTTCTTTTTAGTCTTCATCTCACTCCCCCCAAAGCCAACTGTTGAGATTACCACAGTGAAATTTAAGACTGGGAATTTAAGGAGGGATTAAAATAAATTTTCGAAGTTTGTTTTACTAGTCTTCACATCACTTTTTGTCACAAGTACACAATCAGCAGAAGCAGATAGATCGTAAAAAAATATAGTCAAAGTATGGCTGAAGAACTTCACTTCATTGACTGGGGAGGTAGCTCAAGTTAGAAAAAACAATTTTGGACAGAGTCACAAGACTTAGGTCCTATTCTAGTTGTTCCACTCTGACTACTCATTAGCTATGTAAACTCATTAGTCTCTAAATTATCTCCAAGCCACAATTTCCTTAGTGAAAAGTAAACAGCTTAATAAACACAGGGCTGCTGTAAAGCACAAATAAGTTATCCTCTATCTTTTAGCTTTATCCAAAGCAATCTTTGGCAATGTGCATATAATACAACTGATTTATCCATTTCTCTAATAATGGAGTTATAAAATTGTGAGAAAGAATTTAAAAGAGTAGACTGAGATCCATTCACTTCTTTCATGGGGAATGCCATTTGGGAAAAGAAAAGAAGCAGTTAACCCAGTAAGTTTAAACTCTCTCAGTTCGACCTCTGAATAAATTGACTATTAATATATACTAGGGAAAAGAGACTTGATCTCTGAAGTGTCCTTACATTTCAGAGATTTTCCCGATATCCCTGGCCAAGGATTATCTACAGTGAATAAGACTCAGGATGTAGGAGCCATAGCTCCCTGAGTGATGTCACATAAACTGCAATTCTCTGGGGATATGAAATGAAAATGTTTCATAATATGGTACTCCCTACAGTATGAAGACCTGGAAAACCACTCTTAAGGACTTCATGTGTTCTAGACCAGAGGGGCATACCTAATATAAGAAAAAAGGACCGTGTGAACTATGCTCGATGTTCCAGACCTCTATCTGCTTCATCTGAGCCTTTTGATGGCCTTCATCCTCATTATCATGTAGCAAATATTGATACCAAGTAAGATCTCTGATTTTGGTGAATCTGGCAATTTTGACAATCCGGTCCTACATATTGAGTGTAGAAATATTTCAGAATTACTATGTCAATAGCAATAATAATTCTGCTAGTAGGTTTCTGCTCTAGTAAGTTATGATTCTCTGCATCTGCTTGTGTATGTTTCCAATTTTGGGAGCAGCAGTTTGCCATGTGGCTTTGCTTCTCCAACAGATCTAAGAATTGTTATTTTCAGTTTGTTCAACTTGTTCAGATAGACTGAAAACTTCTAAGCTCTTTATATATCAGCGTGGAAACCTGAACCCAGCTTATATTCATTGTAACAAGGATGAAACAGGGAAGTAGAATGATAATAGCAGTCGGATAGGTAACAATAAGATATTTTATAACAGAAACACATCCTTGGTTATAATCGTCCCAATTTCCCATCAGGAGTAAATTATAGGATATTTCCTTTAATATGCTTATGTAATTTACCTGTCTTCTGAAAACATTTAATCTTTGTAAATTCTAATTTCAAGTGATTTTAAATAGTACTGTTTTATTTTAAATATTCAAATGTATTCAGAAGTATTGGAAATGTATTCCCAAAGTGATACAAAAGTCCAGAAATTATTATATTGAAAAATTTGTGATTAAATTATTTTAGAAAATTTTACATATTATGACCTCCCCTTATAGCTAACATATACCACTGAAAGCAATCTATATTGTATTGAATGGCTAGAAAATAGACAGGGAAAGAATAATCACTCAATTCTTCATTTAAAAAAAATTATGCTATATTAGCTACAGGGCTAGTTGAGAGAGAGAGATCTAGCAATGAAGGTGACACAAAGGAACTAGAAGGAAAATCAGTCACAAGGAAGAGAAGTTATATGAGTGTCCTACAGAAACCTGAAAAAAGATGTAATGAAGAGTGAGACTGAAGTGCCAGCATGATAATTTCAGAAACAGCAACATAGGTACTTCATGAACCTATTCACTATTTGTTTGATAATTATGAATTTTTATGTGTAATATTTGACTTCTCTAATCTTTATATATATATATATGTATATATATATATAGTAAAAATAATATTAGATATTTTACTTTCATGGGTTATGAGCTTTAAAATTGAGAAAGTACAAATTCCTTTAATATAACATTTATTGACCAGCATTTTATTTGTTATCATATCTATCTAACCAAACCCGAGTTTCTTGGTGGTAGAGTCTATGTGTCTTCTTCAGCTCGCTAATCTTATCTAGCATAGTGTCTGCCATATAGTGAGTTTAATACATACTGAATACAAGAAGACAGGAGGAAGGGAATGAGAGAAGGAGGGAGAGGATAAGGAAAGTAAAAGGAAAAAAGAGAGGGAGAGGAAAAGGGAGAGTGAGAATGAGGAAGAAAAGAGGTGGGAAGGAGGAATTGAGAAAGAATGAAAGGAAAGACGGAAGAAGGATCACTTTAGTGACCCAAAAAAGAAAGAGTAAGCAGAACAAAATTCATCAATACTTGAAGTCCTAGTCAAAGTCCTTTGTCTAAAAGAAATAGGAGACTGTGGCTGAAAGGAACAAAGGTATATAGTTGATCTCACAGATGAATAAAGTAAGGATAAAAGGAGAATTTCCAAGTGGGTGCCAATAGTGAATTATATTTATGACACTTTGTTAGCATGTGTGCCTAATTAGCCTTAATAGTTTTTTAGTCCATTTACCCCATTGTCCTTCAGGGTTTCAGGGAAATAAATTATAATGCATTTGTCTTGTATCTCTAGAAAAAATTATAAACATTTAAATCCTTCTCTATACCACAGAAAATGAGGCAGCATTTTGACACATGATAATGTCATTCTATAAGCATCATATTTTTAAATACCATTGTCAAGAAGCATGTTGATTGAATGTATTTCTAGCTATAAATAGCAGTTTAACAGAGGGTAAAGCAGTACCAGAAACAGATTCTCTCTCTCTCTCTCTCTCTCACACACACCTTTTTAATTTATCTATCGAAATAACTGATTGTCTCCAATAGATAATCACCCTCCCCTCAAATTTAAATCTAATATGTTAGCTCCTGACAGTTTACTTATCCATATCAGCACCTAGTCTGTTATCTAATGAAAATAGATATACTGCCTACATTACGTGTTGGTGTGTCCCTGTTACTAGGATTAAAATAAATAAATAAATGTTTGCTTTTTCTTATCCTTTTTGGAAGACTCTAAAGTTCTATTAGTTTTATTTTAAATCTGTACTTTCTTCCTTTATACTCTATTTATTTCTTGTTTTATATCTTGCATCTTCCTCTATTCCCTAATGAAAGGAAGATTACCATCCTGGACTCAAGCACTCATGACCTATGGGCCCCAACTGCTACAAATGATTTAAGTAGGGCCTCGGGCAGCAATGTCACCTTTCTTAGGAGGTACATATACCAAAAACTGTAGTCTGACCCTTGGGAAGAATACCAAATTTGAACTGGGGCAACCTGGGCTGCTCTCTTTTCTACCTTAATGCAATTCATCGCTGCCAGCATGATTTCAGAAAAGGCATCCAGAGAAAACTATGCTCCAGAGTGTCCCCTGCGCCATCTGTCTTTATGTTTTTATTTTCAAATACCATAGAAGCCCACAAACTACATTATAGCTTCTCTGGATCCTCATAAACTAAAACAAATTATTTTTTCTTTATATAAAGTGTCTTCAATGAAAAGGTTACTGCTTTGTTTTCATTCATTTCTGAAGACACCTATTGCTAGTATCAGTGAGTTCGAAATAAACGTGCCCAAACAAAATATTTTGCAGTGAATGCTTCCTAAATTCATTTTGTATTTCTGTGATACTGCTGACCTCTAGCGTTCAGAACGCCAATATTTTCTTTCACTTCATTTGTATGTGTTATTTTCAAGCTTTCATCATGGGTTTGGCTCTTTTATTAGTGGAATCTGATAAAAATTCTAAGTTCAATATTAAATCATTCCCTTTAAATATGAGAACTGAATCTGAGAATTAAGATTTGGGGACTTTTTAATTTGACTTTCTAGAAGAGATATAAATATTTTTAGTTGTCCTCATAAGCATTCTCTTTTAAACATCTCAAACTCAATGCAGTCTAAAAACTCCCTAGTCCTCTCAGTCTTCAGCTTTTCATTTGTTCATCCTAAAAACCTTGGTGTTAACCTTGACTTCTTTATTTCGTTCACCCTGCAAATCCATGAGAAATCCTGTGGTTTCTACTATTGAACACATCAGAATCCAGCCACTTTTCACGCTCTTGCCACTACCACTCTGTCCTAAACCACACGTTCTCTCACTGGGATTATGGTGCTAACCTTCTAACTGGTCCCCATGTGGCTATGAAGTCTATTACCTTAACAGCCACCATGGTCCTTTAGAAATGGAAAGCAAATTGTGACATTCCTCTGCTCAAAACCTTCAAATGGCTTCCAGGGCTCTCAGAGAAACGGCTGAAGTCTAGAGATGCCAGTAAATCCCTATTTGATCTGCCTCCATATCCCATCTTTCACAACACTCCTCTCTCTGTGTGTCTCTCTCTAATACAGCCATGCTAACCTCAGCCAATTTTTTAAATTTTAGTAATATATTTTACTGAACTCAATATAGCCAAACTATTTTTATTTAAAAATGTAATCAATATAAAATACTAGTGAGGTGGGATTTTTAAAGTTTTGTTTTGTTTTCAGTTTTAAATTAAGCTTGACATACAATATTATATTCATTTCAGGTATAAAACATAGTTATGACACTATACATAGTTATTATAATATTATTGACTATATTCCCTATGCTGTACTTTATATCCTCATGACTATTGTAACTATCAATTTGTACTTCTTAGTCCCGTCACCCTTTTCGCCCATTCCCCCAAACTACCTCCCATCTGGTAACCATCAAAGTGTTCTCTGTGTCTATGAGTCTGTTTCTGTTTTGTTTGTTCATTTATTTTTTGTTTTCTAGATTCCACATATAAGTGAAATCATTTGTCTTTCTCTATCTGACTTATTTCATTTAGCATAACACCCTCTAGGTCCATCTATGTTGTCCCAAACGGCAAGATTTTATTCTTTTTTGTGTTTGAGTAATATTCCATTCTATATATGTACGAACCACTTCTTTATCCATTTGTCTATCAACAGACACCTAGGTTGCTTCCATATATGCCTATCGTAAAATAATGCTGCAGTGAACAAAAAGGTACATATATCTGTAATAGTCCGCTGAAATGTGAAAGGGTTAAAGAATAATTAAAACCTGAAACTGGACAAAGGAAGTCTATAACTTAGGCCTAGTTTCTGGAACCCTTAACCACATTCTGTTAATCATGAAACTTGTAACAATGAGCTCATACACTAACTGCCAATTTTAGCCTGTGTAACCCTGCTTGCTTGTGTGGCATGAAAAATAATCAATTGTATATAAGCTGAAAATTACTGTTTGGCCATTGCCCATGGGAACACTGGCTATTGCCCATGGGAACATAGGCAATCACCCATAGGAACATAACATTCTAACAACAAGCTTTCTGCTTCTGTACTTCCCGCTTGCACACCTGACCAGTGGGTTGACAGGTAGTGAATAGGAGAAAGATGGACCTTTGTGTTTAAGACAGAATGAAGAATGGGATTTGGGGCTTAAAAACCTTGTATCTTGGCAATTCGGGGCTGCTCCTTTGCAAGGACAGCCGCCGGCTAATAAACTGTCTCCTGCTTAAGAGCACTCAAGTTGGGTCTGGTTATTCTGGACACAACAATATCTTTTTGAATTAGTGTTTTGGATTTCTTTGGATCAATACCCAAAAGTGGAATTGCTAGGTCAAATTGTAGTTCTATCTTTAATTTTTTGAGAAATCTCCATACTATTTTCCAAAGTGACTGTACCAATTTGCAATCCCACCAACAATGCACGAGGGTTCCCTTTTCTTCACATCCTCATCAACACTTGTTTGTTGATGTATTGATGATAGTCATTCTGACAAGCATGAGATGATATCTCATTGTGGCTTTAAATTGCATTTCCCAGATGATTAGTGATGTTAAGCATTTTTTTTATATATCTGTTGGCTATCTGTATGCCCTCTTTGGATAAGTGTCTATTCAGGTCCTCTGCCCATTTTTTAATGGAATTATTTGTGTTTTCCGTATTAAGTTATATGAGTTCCTGATATATTTTGGATATTAATCCCTTATCAGATTTATCATTGGCGAATATCTTCTCCCATTCAGTAAGTTATCTTTTTTATTTCATTGATGCTTTCCTTCACTGTGCAAAGACTCTTTAGTTTGATGTAGTCCCATTTATTTTTTCTTTTGTTTCTTTTGCCTGGAGAGACATATCCAAAAATATATATATATATTACTAAGAGCAATAGCAAAGAGTTTAGTACCTATGTGTTCTTCCAGGAGTTTTATGATTTCAGGTTTTACATTTAAATCTAATTCATTTGAGTTTATTCTTGTATATGGTGTAAGAAAGTGATCCAATTTCATCTTTTGCATGTGTTGACCCACTTTTCCCAACACCGTTTATTGAAGAGATTGTTTTTACCCCATTTTATATTCTCTCCTCTTTTGTCGTAGATTAATTAACCATATAGACAGACATGAGTTTATTTCTGGGTTCTATTCTGTTCCATTGTTCTATGTGTCTGTATTTAATGCCCCTACCATGCTGTTTTGATTACTATAACTTTGTAGTATAGCTTGATATCAGGTAGCATGGTACCTCCAACTTTGTTCTTCTTTCTCAAGATTGCTTTGGCTATTTGTAGTATCATGTTATCTGCAAATAATGACAATTTTACTTCTTCCTTTCCAATTTGAAGGCCTTTTATTTCATCTTCTTGTCTGATTTCTGTGGCCAGAACTTCTAATACTATTTTGAATAAAAGTGGTGAAAGTGAACATCCTTGTCTTGCTCCTGATCTTAAAGAAAAAGCTTTCAGCATTTCACCATTGAGGATGATGTTAGCTGTGGGTTTATTATATATGGGCTTTATTATGTTGAGGTATGTTCCTTTATCCCCACTTTACTGACAATTTTTATTATAAATGGATGTTGGATTTTGTCGAGTGTTTTTTGGCATCTATTGATATGATCGTATGATTTTTATCATTCATTTTGTGGTTTATCATGTTAATCGATTTGTGGATTTTGAACCAGCCTTGGATCAATTCCACTTGATCATGCTGTATAATCTTTTTAATGTATTGCTGAATTTGTTTTGCTAATATTTCGTTGAGGATTTTTGCATCTATCTTTAATAGGGATATTGACCAATAACTTTTGGGGGGTCAGGGGGCGGGGTAGAGAGTGTCTTTGATTTTGGTATCAGGGTAATGCTGGTCTCATAAAATGAGCTTGGGAGTCTTCCTTCCTCTTCAGGTTTTTGAAATAGTTTGAGAAGAATACGTATTCTTCTTTGAATGTTTGGAAAATTGAACTGTGAAGCCATCTGGTCTAGGGATTTTGTTTGTCGGGAGTTCTTTGATTACTGATTCAATTTCATTAGTCTGTTCAGATTTTCTTTCTGATTCAGCCTTGGAAGATTGTTTGTTTCTAGAAATTTATCCATTTCTTCCAGGTTCTCCAATTTGGTGGCATGTAATTGTTTGCAGTATTTTCTTATAAACCATTGTATTTCCGTTGTCAGTTGTCACTTCTCTTTCATTTCTGATGTTATTTATTTGGTTTCTCTCTCTTTTTTTCTTGATGACTCCGGATAAAGGTTTATTGATTTTGTTTATCTTTTCAAAGAACCAGCTATAAGTTTCATTGATCTTTTCTACTTCTTTTTTTACTCTATTTTGTTTATTTCCACTCTGATCTTTATTATTTCCTTCCTTCTACTCACTTTTGGCTTTTTTTTTCCCTTTTCCTAGTTCCTTTAGGTATAAGGTTAAATTGTTTATTTAAGATTTTTCTTGTTTCTTGAGGTAGGCTTTTATTGCTATAATTTTTCCTCTTAGAACTTCCTTGTGTTCCATACATTTTGGGTCATTGTATTTTCATTTTCATTTGTCTCAAGGTCTCCTTCGATTTCTTCTTTGAGCTTGTTGTTAATATATTTATTGTTTAGTAGCATATTATTTAGCCTCTACGTGTTTGTGTGTTTTTCAGGGTTTTTTTTTATAATTGACTTCTAGTTTCATACCATTGTCAACAGAGAAGACGTTTGATATAATTTAAACCTTCTTAAATTATATTGAGACTTGTTTTGTGGACTAACATGTAGTCTATCCTAGAAAATGTTCCATGTGCACTTGAGAAAAATTAATTTTCTACTGTTTTAAGGTAAAACGTCCTAAAAATATCAATTAAATCCATCTGCTCTAGTGTATCATTTAAGGCCACTGTTGCCTTGTTGATTTTCTGTCTGAATGATCTATCCATTGATGTCAATGGGGTGTTAAAGTCTCCTACCATGATTCTGTTACTGTTGATCTCTCCCTTTCTGTCCATCACTATTTGCTTTATATACTTAGGTGCTCCTATATTGACAACATAGATGTCTATGAGAGTTATGTCCTCTGGTTGAATTTATTTCTTTATCATTATGCAATACCCTTCTTTGTCTCTTTATACAGACTTGTTTTAAAGTCTATTTTGTCTGATATAAGTATTGCTACCCTGGCTTTTTATTTGTTTGTTTCCATTTGCATGTTATTTCTTCTTTTATCCCTTTACTTTCAGTCTGTGTGTGTCTTTTGATCTGAATTGGGTCTATTAGGTGGCACATGTATGGGTTTTGTTCTTGTTTGTTTGTTTGTTTTCTTTTTTGTCTTTTGTTTTTGTTTTTTATCCATTCAGTCACTCTATGTCTTGATTGGAGCCTTTAGTCCATTTACACTTAAAGTAATTATTAATGGTATGTAGTTATTGACATTTTATTAATTGTTTTTTTATTGTTTTAATAATTCTTCTCTGTTCCTTTCTTATTCTCTTGCTCTCTTCTCTTGTATGTTAATGACTTTCTATAGTGTGTATGGATTCCTTTCTTTTTATTTCTTGCATATCTCTTGTAGATTTTTTATTTGTGGTTACCATGAACATCCTCTATACCAATCTATGTTTATAGCACTCTATTTTAAGTTCATCGTTGCTTAAGTTCAAATACTTTCTAAAATCACTCTAATTTTTTACTCACCCCCTCTATGTTTATGTTTTGTCATTATTCTTTACTTCTTTTGTATATGTGTTTGTGTGAATCACTTAATTTATTGTTGTAATTACACATAATCTTCCTGCTTTTGCCTTTTAACCTTGGTACAAGCTCTATAGTTGGTTGATCCACTGCTTTTATTATGTGTTTGCATTTGTCAGTGAGAATTTTTTCCCTATATTCTTATTCATATTTTTGATCTTGTCTTTTTTCTTTAAAAAGACTCTATAACATTTCTCATAATGCGGGTATAGTGGTAATGAACTCTTACTTTTTTCTTGTCTAAAAAACCGTTTATCTTTCTTTCAGTTCTAAATGATAACATTGCCGGGTAAGGTAATCTTGGTTGTAGGTGCTTGCTTTTTATCGCTTTGAATATTTTGTGCCAATCTCTCTTTGCCTGCAAAGTTGCTGTTGAGAAATCAGCCGAAAATCTTATGGGAGCCCACTTGAGGTAACTAACTACTTTTCTCTTGCTGCTCATCCAGTTCTGTGTCTCTACCCATACTAGTCTTGACATGGATTCTTCTTTCTATCCTTAGTTATAGAACTTCTGTTTAGCTAGTCTCTAGATGGTTCTCCATGATGATTGTTCTACAATTTACTTGTAATTTTGATGTAGTCATGGGAGGAGGCGAGCACAGCATCTCCATCATCTTGACCAGAAGTCCTTGGCTATTTCTTAAACAAAGACATTGACCAAAATGACCTGAATATTCTCCTCAACTTGATTAAAATTTAGATAGGGTTCATTCTGCATCTAGGTGCCTGATTTTCTTTTTATTAGAGTATTTACTTTAGAAAACTTGTAACTGTGCATCCTTTGTCTGCTCCTTTTAGACGCAATTTTTAAAAAATATTTCTTGCTTAAATCAGTTTAAAATCCAGGAATGTCTTTCACAAAGACCTGAAAGCCAACACTTTAAAATATAAACAACAAGAATTATAGTGCCCCTATCTTCCAGTCTCTGGGGGAGAGTAAGAGCCTAACTTTTCTATTCTACATTGTAACACCACTTCTTGTCCATGAAGGTATGCAAAAGGTTTTTTTTGGATAAACTCAATTAACAGACGCAGGTGGCCTATACTATCTCCACCAACACAGCTATTAAAAATCTCCAGTCCTTTGTTTTTGGAGTTGAGTTCAGTTTTTCTCCTTTATTCTCATAGTCTTAAATAAATTCTTCTTTACCTGTTTAACTTTGTCAGGTGCAATTTTTCTTTGACAGCACCAAGCACACTAATTCCTTAGGGCTTGAGTATTTGTTGTTCCCTCACTCCAGAATGTATTGACTCCTAGGTGTGTCTGCACAACTTGCTTCCTCACTTCCTTCAGATCTTTGTATAAAATGCCACTCCATCAGTGAGCTCCCCTACCTTACCTAAAACAGCAAATTTTATATCCTCCTCCCCCAAATCTTCTATTTACCTTAACTTGTTTTATTCTTCTCCAGGGAATTTATCACCATCTAAATTAATTATATATTTATTGTCTGTCTGTCTCTTCTCAATATGAGCTTCATGGGAGCTGGATTTTTGTTTGTTTACTGCTATATTGCTGGCATTTTGATAACGGTATTGAAGAACTACTCAACTAAATATGAAAACAAAAATGAATTGAGAAATCAATGGCTATCGATGCCTCTTCGTGTCTTTAGAGGCAAAACCTCTGTTTGAACATTAGTAATTTAGTTATCCAAAACTGAGTGACTTAAACAGGCTGAGCACCTTCACTAGAATAGTCTATGAAATAAGTGTGTGTATGCATTCAATGGGATTTTACCTAAGACCTAGACAGGTATGAGGTAAAATAAGAAAAGATAATGATTAAAAAGTAGCTTCCTTAGAAGAAACACACACTTCATAGATTTATCATTTCCCTTTACTTCCTCTGAATTTCTGATTCAGCAACTCTATTGAAGAATCTACTAAATGGCATTTTAGAAGAGTTGGCAATGAATAAAATGTAGCTATTATAAAAGATAATGTTCTAATAAGAAATTAAAAAATTTTGAAATGGAAATTAGAAAGAGAACTAGCTTATGATTGTAATTGACTATCTGAAGGAAATGGGGATATATTTTAAGAGAAACTTGTGAACTGCTAGTTAATTAAATATTTGAGAAAAGATATAATAATTGGTGGGAGAATTTTTACTGTGCACTTGTCTATATCTCACTCATCATCACCCCACCTCAAGCCTTATAAAATAACGCTATACTTCAAAACAAACAATGGAGGTCAGCAATCTATCACATAACTTGTGAAATGCTGAAAAGTTATTTTCTCAGCTCAGATGGCTCCAATATTATTTAAAATAAAAATAGTAAAAGCTAACGTTCTTATCATGTATCAGGTACTATTTAAAATACTTTACATAGGTCATCTTATTGCTGCCTCTCAACTCTATGAGCTTGTATTATTAATATGCCTATTTACCTACCAAAAGTCATATACCAATGAGCAGCAGAATTGGCACGGTTATAAAAATCAGGTGAAGACAATGAATAAATTATCATGTAAAAATGTATAGGTACTATATAAGAGAATAAGTAGTGGATGCATAGGAAATGTATACTTACCCTATTTTCCACAACAAGGTCTTAAATTACGTCTAAATGAACTCCATTGTTAACATTTAGTCATAGATTGCCAGTGGGTTCCTGAGACTCTCAAGAAAACATGATTGTTTATGATTTCCTTCTTTCAGAACCTACAGTGAACTCGTTCAAATCCTATAGCCAATTTGCAGCACTTTATAGAGACCCCGTTGTCAATGGTAGAGTGTCTTTTATTTTAGAAAACAGTCCTGATTACTGATCTTGCATTTGCACATTGCAAAACATCAAAATAAAAATGTAAACTCTCCAAGCCCATTTTCCAATAACAAAGAGGAAAATTTGCATTTAGAAGATTGACTAGAGGTTAAGAACATAGATTCTAGAATTAGAGATACTTATATTTAAAATGGAGTGTGACATTAATTGGTCATTGACTTGAGCAAGTTACTGAAATATCTGAAACTGCAGTTTTCTCATTTATAAAGAGGGAGGTAAAATTAGTGCATATTTAAAAGAATATGGTGAGAATTAAATGTAATAACACATATAATTAATTCCCTTAGCATATGCCTACTAAGAAACAAGCACTCTAAAGTTTTACTTTTACCATTGGTGTTTTTGCTATTATTCTTTGCAGAATCACAATCAACATATAACACTTTGATAAAATATAACTTCCGATAGAGATATAAATTATTATTAATTATAGTACTTAGAATTTATTACAATATTTTTCAACTTTAGAAAAATACTAATGCTTATTAATAATATGCTCTAATTTGTTTTCACCTTAAAAATCATTCTGTTTCCTTTTCTGATAACTAAGCTCATTGAAGACAGAGATAAAGTCTCTATTTGATTCAATAAAGATTCATTGCCTGCAATGTGTCAGGCATCATTCTAGGCTCAAAGAAATCAAAATAAACTAAAAAATTCTTACCTTCATGAGGCCTTTTTTCTGAGGGTAAAAACTGACAGTAAACAAACAAACATACTACGTATTCTATATAGTTAGAGGACTATCCTCAATAATTTGGGAACTGGTTCATAACAGGTACTCAATACAAATGACATTTAATTTGATTATTTTAAATTATGTCAATATAACATGGAAAATATGCAGAGGTATGCTAAAGTGAACTCTTTCTACCTCAGTAGAGCCAATTGTGTGCATTTCTTCCCAGTTCAGTGTTCAATTCTGTAAATTCACTTTGGTAGCTTCAAATCAGCCATAGTGGAAGTTTTTACACTATAGAAATCAGTGCTGCTGCAAACTGCAACTTTTTTTCCAGAGAACCAGTTAAACATTGCATCAGCACACCATTGGATAAAGGCTGACAAAGTGTGAAATCTGAATTTTATGCACTTCTAAAAATAAATAACTCTCAATAGCACATAAATAAAATTAATATATTTTAGAGAGTCAAATTTATAAGTTATGTAACATAATCTTAGTCTATAGATGATTAATACATATACATATATATTAAATAGAATTTTCTCCCAGTAATAATAATAATAAACTTTTCACCACTTGATTAGAGCGGCTGAAAGTAAAAAATGTTAAGTGATAATCTCAAAAACAGTCTTAGATTGGTGATTAAAGTTCCATGGGTTTTACCAGACACTCCATATAACTGCAAAATATAATGTTGGAATTTGGCATAAAAGCATGGCATGAACAAATAACCCAGTTATTATTATTATTGATTGTTCAGACCCATGGAAGAAGCATGTCTTAATTATTCAGGACCAGAAAAGAAGCAGAATATGGATAACCCAGAAAATCAACTAATTAATAGATGTTTTCTATTTGATTATAAATATATCATTTTGATGAGACAACTTGCATTTTGAATAAAAATTTATTTAGTATGATGTTAAGCAATTTGATATGTTTTAAACATAATAACCCACTAGCTATGGAGGAAAAAGAAAAGCTTCTGGGTGTCAGGAGAAGCATATTTGAAATTATTTCCTTGTGGAAAAATCTCATGAAAATCATTTAGTTGACTCTATGCAGAGTTATAATGGCCTGGGCTAGAAATTTCCCAGGGCTACATGCCTGGGGAGTATAAATTATTAAATCATAATATTAAAAAGAAAAATAAAAGGCATTTTAAATTCTGCTATAACTTGTGGTTTATTGTTTAATTTCAGTAGTATAATATATCAAATTTATTTTCTTATTATGTTTTAGATATATATTCCTATTAGAATATTAGGTATAGATTTGTTTCTGAATCAAAAATGTAAGAAAGGGCAACATTTGTGCATCCTTAGTCATCCAGAGATTTTATAAACAAGAAGCAAGTGAGTCAGAATTATCAGTCTGTTCTCAAAAAATTCAGACTGTATTTCTAGCCTATGCCCCAGCCAAAGTATCCAGATCTTATTACATTTAGTTGCATGGTTTAATACCATGAAAATTAAATATCAGATTAAGTCCTAAGAGTGTGGCTACGCTGTTTCTATTATATTGATCAAGTCATGATAACCTGTAAAATATTTTTCAATAATAATATATGGGTATTATTTATCTAAAACCATCCCTATCCCAGACACAATTCTTGGCACTTTGTATATTATTTCTAATGCCCATAACAACCCTCTCAGTAAATTATTACAAATGAGGAAATTTGAGTGCATCGAGATTACGTATTCTCTCCTCGTTCAAACAACTAGGAAATGGCAAAACCTGGAGCCTAAAAAAATGCTTTTTTGGCTTCGAAGCCCATATGAAATTATTAAACTTATTGGCAATGACCTGCTCTTCCTACTAATAACCCTTAATTTGTTATATGGCAGTCTTTTCCTTCGGGGAAAAGAACATAAACATCTATTTGGCAATAAAGACAATTATCTCCACAAATACTACCATCCAAAGCCAACTCTATGCAGACTGAATTGGAATCAAAAGTTCTCCCAGCCTTACTTTGGATGATCTGCTTTGATTAGCTTACAAATGGTACAAATTGTCCTTTTGAGTTTACGCCAGGAGCAAAGTAGAAGTCGTGGCTCTTATTTTTGCCAGGCAGTTTAGGCTCCAATCTGTGACAAAATAGTTGTAAGTAAAAAGAAACTGTCTAGCTAAAACTTTCATTTTTAGGTCAGATGGTAGCCTCTGGTAAAAGGAGCCAAAAATTATTTTCAAAGGAAAGGCTGTCTATAGTAAACTTTTCTGAAAGATAGTATAGACATTTTCTAAAATTGGAGTTGAAAACAAGCTATTTGGTTCCCTCAAGTAAACCCAAGAAAAGAGAGTTAGGTAAAAATGTATAATAGTTGTATTGTGAGATAAGAAGTTATGTACATCCAAGAACAATGAATTAAATAAGAAGAGAAATTCCATGAAACACACAGCCCCATAAGTAATAAATGCCCCATAAGTAATAAATGACGACTAGTGCCTATTTTCTTATAAATGTGCCCTTGTTAATTTGGAAAGTATATTAAAGAGGTTCCCTGTGACTTTAGAAGTAGAACATGATTTCCAGACAAAAAGAAAGCTAGAAGAGTTCATCACCACCAAACCAGTATTACAAAAAATGTAAAAGGGATTTGTTTAAGGAGAAGAAAAAAAAGATTAAAAAAATGAATAAAAAAATGGTAATAAACTACAAATCTATCAACAGTGACTTTAAATGTAAATGGATTAAATGCTCCAATCAAAAGACATAGGGTGGCTGAATAGATAAGAAAACAAGCCCCTTACTTATGATGCCTACGAGAGATGCACCTCAGATTGAAAGACACACACTGACTGGAAAGTAAAGGGATGGAAAAAGATCTTTCATGAAAATGGAAACAAACAAACAAAAAGTTGAAGTAGCAATACTTATACCAGACAAAATAGACTTTAAAACGAAGGCTATAACAAGAGACAAAGAAGGATCCAATAAATCCACTTCTGGGTATTTGTCTGGGGAGACCCAAAACAATAATTCGAAAAGATATATGCAACTATACATTCAATGTAGCTTTCTCTGCAATAGCCAAGATATGGAAGTAACCTAAGTGTCTATCAATAGATGAATGGATAAAGAAGAAGTGGTACATATATATACAGTGGAACAATACTTGGCCCTAAAAAAGAATAAAATCTTGTGATTTGCAACAACATGGATGAAACTATAGGGTATTACGCTGAGTGAAATAAGTCAAAGACAAATACATATGATTTCACTTATATGTGAACTCTAAATAAATAAACAAACAAACAAACAAAACAGAAACAAGCCCATAGCCACAGAGAACATTTTGATGGTTGCAAATGGGAGGGGTGTTAGGGAGACGGCTGAAAAGGGGAAGAGATTAATAAGTACAAATTGGTAGTTACAAAAGTCATAGGGATGTAATGTACAACAGAAAATATAGTCAATAATATTGTAATAATTGTGTATGGTGTCAGATGGGTACTAGATTTATTGGGGAGATCACTTTGTAAGTTATATAAAAGTCTAATCACTATGTTGTTCACCTGCAACTAATGTAATATTGTTTGTCAACTGTCAACTGTAATTTAAAAATTAAAAAATTATTGAAAAAAAGTGGAATATACTTGTCTGTCTCTCTTCCTGCCTCCCTTCCTTTACCCAAATATTGGCAAGCAGAGCAGTCAATGGAGGCTTACCAAACTTTTCATCAATTGTACATTTCTATATGCTATGAATTATGTATTCACTCAATATAAAGTTTCTATAAATGTTAAAGTTTTGACTGTGACATTTAAGTGTTTGATTCATCTGAAATTTATTTTTTTGTGTAAAATTTGGGACTCACTGTCTTTTTTTAAATATAGATGCTCTATTTCCCCAAACATTTATTTAACAGCCTCTCTTTTCTCCACTAATCTGCAATACCACCTCTATCATATATCAGATTTACCTAAATATGTAAGTTGGTTTTCTGGATTCTCTGTTCTCTTCCATTTTTGCCTCAAATATCATAATGTCAACACTATGCTGTAACAAATATAACACATAACTTTAAAACATTACATGTCACTTTAGCTGGGCCACATTGCCCAAATATCAAGTCAAGTATTATTTTGGATACATAAAATTAACCTATCTAGATAATCCAAGATAGTCTTACTATTTTAAGATCAGGTGATTAAGCAACATTAAATTCCTTTTCCCATATAATCTAAAATATTCACAGGTATAGAAGGAATGTCCTTAAACTGATGAAAGGTATCTATAAAATCCTACAGTGAACACATTTAATTGTGAATGCAAAATAATTACCTTTAAATTGAAAATCAAAACAAGTGTTCCCATTACACTGCTTAAATTTACCATTTTCTTAAAGATCTCAAGTAAGAATTAGCAAGCACACTCTCTGCTGGCTTACTAAATTTTTTGGTTGTCTAACTATCTTTGTCATCCTCTATCTTTTCTTAATTTAGGTAAGATCTGTTATCTCCTTTCTTCTCAGTTACTAGTTTACCCCATTTAAACTAATTGCCTTTTCCCTAAATCACAAATATAAAAATAAAGTTGGTAATGCAATAATCTACTTGGTCCTTAAGACATATTTATCATAATAAAAATTTTCATTTATTCTGAGATAATACATGAACACATTCAAGCACTCCTTCACATTTTCTCAATTCCTCATTGATTCCTCAGCATTTTGGATGTAATAAAGATACACACTGAGAATCTGTACTTCAAGAAAGATGCCTTGAATTGCCCTCTTACAATTCTTCCTTCTTCATCATGAGTCGAAGCTTTAGAAGGACATCCACCTGTTGGTTAAGTGGAATTATAGGATGTTTCCTACGAGCCTCTATATAGACAGTTTTTCAACTCAGCTCTTGTCCTACATCCTTCTCAAATCTATCTCACCAAGATATTTTGCTGGCACAGTTTTCGTTTCTATTTATTTATGATAACATCTTCATGTTTTTTAAAGTAGGTAGACAGAACACCATTAGAAGCTGGAAACTAGGTTTATTACTTACAAGCTGGACTCACGTCTTATAAAATGTTTAAAATAAAATATTTTTAAGAACCTTAATTCCCTTCCACACACACACACACAAAAAGAAAAAATGAAGAGAGGCTATTAATAACCACAGATGGATGAAAATATAAATACAGGGTGTCCCAAGTCTTAGTGAAATTCTGAGCTTCAATAAACTCAGAAGTATAAAGGCTACAAACTTTAAAAAAAATCATTTGAAAAATTACTTATATTGCTCATATTTGTTTTTAAATTTGAAGAATAAATTTTTAACTAAGTTTTTGTTTTAGTCACTCTGCAGATGAAATTTTAAAAATTAAATAAAATTGTTATTCAAGATACACAATTCTAAACAAGTGCAAAAGAAATGGAAATAAGTTTTTTTCAAATAGTGTCTCTCTTACATCTGTAAGCATTTATATTTCTGGAGTTATAAAAGCCTTAAAACCTCACAAAGACTTTTGAGACACCAGGTTATTGATTCACTTTTTTTTTCTTTTAACAAGTCCTTTACTCCAATATGATTGTATAATTTTTGTTTTCATAATAGGAAAATTTATTTTTCAGTTTTGAATGTAGCATGTCTCAGCAGATAGATTTTGTAGTTGCCCATTAAAAGACATTGTTTAGCGACTGCCCTGCGTAAAAAACCAATCTGTCCATTTCTACAACACATCGAAGTGTATTTCCTATTGGAATTCTACTAACATGCTCATCACCAAACTGTAACCCAGGGACTTTACTGAATTTGTTTACACTTTATCTGTTATTATCGCTGAAGGCTCAGCTTAAAACCTAGGTAAAGAAAGAAAATGTGAATTTCCTTCTGTAAAGAATACTGTGAAACAGAGATCAAAGGCACAACTGTACTCCTAAATCTGTGCAATCTAACTTAATTTACAATTAAAGAATGATTTTAATTGTCAAACTTTTAAATTTTATTAAATGTCTGTGGCAATGCATCAAATGAATTCCAGACCTATAGAAATACACAGGCAACTGTTTGAAATTTGCATTTTTATCAGTTTTGAAAGAGCACAATGTACGTCCTGCATCTTATTTTCAGAATTTGCATTTTATCATCTTTGGCTACCCAGTATATACTATGGAGTACTTCAATATCTCATTCTTTGAATTTTCATTTTTGATTGTAAATCAAATGAGGTCTGGCACTTTTCTCTTTTCTCGTTTTTCTCTTCTCTCAATCTCCAGGTTTACTTGCTCCCATTTCTTCTTGGCTCTAATAAAATAAATTATTTGAATCATTTTCTTTTCCAATATTTTCAGGGTACCAATATTTTGCATATCTTTTGCTAATTACTTACCATAAGTCTAAAGGCAAAACAAAAACTAAGCTATTGTTTTAATTCATAAATTTTCAAAATGCCATTCAAACTAATCTCACTTCTTTCCAAAGCTTACTATGTTTTGAATTTGGATGAAGGGATGGAGAGAATGGAAATAATGCTATATATAAGGCTGTACCATGGGGTATCCAGAATGAACAGACTAAATGTTCCATCTTATGTAGACAGGCATTTCCAGTCGCAATAGCTATATCCCTATCAGAAAGGGCATGTGGCCCCAAGGGAAGGCTGACAATGAGAATGACATCTCTAATTGCCTTCAGCTACTTTTCTCGATTCCCAAAGACACATTTTCCTTTCCTATTGCATTATCCTCACAGTATCCAATGACATTTTCCCAAAATGCTCCTCCTCTTCTATTTATACTTCTGTGGTCTTGATACCCAGATATTTCTTAGAGGAATAGACTAGTGGCAACTTGTGTTTTCCGCCTCCTCCCTCCAGCAGTCCATCTGTCCACTGGGCGATGCTGAAATCACTCCTCTGTGCCCTAGCAGGAAGTGCAGGGGAGGAGATACAAGCTAATCTCATTCTAGTGATGACAACAATTGGAAAAGAGAAGAGTTTAGGGATTATGAATTTCCCAGTCAAAGCTCAGGTAATTAAGAAAACTAACTTTATTTTGTTATAATTGTTTTTAATTTTTTGACTGTTAGTCCCATTCTGCCTGATATAGAAAACTTATCTGGTTCTTTGCATATAAACTTTGTCGAAATCAGTGATTTCTTAGTTATTTCACATTTTTATTTCAATCACATCCAGATTCTTCCTCAAAAGTTTTTCTTCCTTCCCTATCTCCCTGCGGCTTATCTTAATTTCTAGGGTTAAGACAGGGGAGAAGTTTGTTGCTGTGTGACAAATAGGGAGAGAATATCATCTCAACAATCTTGTGCCTCAACAAGGTCTGGGTTACGTGTTGGTGAATGGCGGCCCAGAAAATATAGTCTAAGGTTTCTCAAACTTTAATGTGCATTCTAATCACCTGGAGATCTTGTTAAAATGCAGATTCTGATTCAGCAGGTATGAGATGGAGATTCCACATTTCTAATGAACTCCCAGGTGGTGTCATTGATGATGGCCCTCAGACCATATTTAAAGTAACAAGAGTTTGATTGGTTGATGATGGCTTGTTTTCTAATGAATTCCCAGGCAGAGCAATCTGTTGAGATTACAGCTGAGCCTTCCCTACCAATAGGGCCTATTCACAAAGGCATTAGTCGGATGTTATCCCCTCAGTCCCAGCAGGATACTGTATGTAGATCCACTGGTCCTCTCTTGCAGGTACTCACTTTCACTCGAAACTCACAGGACCATACAATGCCTCCCAAGCAACCGTGGAGCTTGGAAATCTCAAGAGGCCATTTCCAGCCCTCTTATGTTAGACACAGCTTGTCCTCCCCTACCCCCACCACCATCAGATGGCATTGAGAAATTCTCTCTAAAGCTTTCTCCACTAGGTTGCATCTGGGAAATGCAAGCAGATCCTTTTTATGCTCAGATTCTTATAAACTTTAAGGGGAATTCAATCATTGATCTTTCTGCACCTGGGGCCTGGTATAGCTGGAGGTGATGGGAGAAAAGCAGAAGGGGACACCTAATAAGTGGCTCAGCCCTGTATCTGGTCTCTTGCCGCCTCGCATACCTTCCTCATTACTCTCCATGTTAAAAGGAAAAAAGTGGTTTTATCGCTAATCTCCTGTCACATCCTTCCCCTTTCCTGTGCTATACATGGATGGTACATGTTTCATGCTCTGAAGTGACTCCTCTCTCCCCCAAATCCTTCTGCAATTCATGCTTAACTATCCGGGATGGGAGGGGAGAAGGCTCCTGGGATACAGGAACAGTCACTGAGACAGGGCAGGGGTGAGGAGCGCCTCTATTAAAACTCCGAAAGGATATCTCAGCCACAAGGAAACCATGGGAGGAAAAGAAATGGCTCAACAACTTGTAGCTTTATTCAGGATTTTCATCGACTTTTTACCTCCTTCGCCCCCCTAATTAAGTGCAATCACATGTGAAAACCACACAAAGTTAAGAGACAATATGGTCAATTAAATAGTGTTGCAGCAGAGCTATCTTGCAGTAAATGTTTTAGGAAGAGATGGGGAAAAAAAGAAAACAACTGATTCCAATACATAAATATATATACAAATCTGCATACAAAGTCCCAGTTGCAGTCAAAAGATTTTAGAGAAATACCGGTTTAGAAGATCCAAGCTATTTATTTTGGAAAGGGAACCGTTTCTAGTCTGAATGTGTTCTGATTCATTCTGGGAAGCTCTTGTATAAGATCCTTTGGATTTCAGATGATTCCGAAAGTTCTAGGCTACTGATTTAGGTAGGAACTCCTACTGAGAACTTTTTCTGAAAGGTTCAGTTTTCTGAGTAACTGAAATTTAATCTTGTGTGGTTTTCCAGAACTACTGAGCCAGCCCCAGGATAAGGTGGGAGAAGACACAAAGCTTTTTAGCAAAAGAACCACCTGCGGTCAGGTCTGCTACAAACTTCTCCCCCGAAGAGATTTCCAGGATCCCCAGAGAACAGAGCACAAGAGGGAAACCACAGTCACTTTGAATTTCCTGGCCTGGAAACTTCATTTCAGGGGCCCTGTCACTCTCTACCAACAATATTTGTCTATGGTGGATATAGTAGGGCTTTAATATTTTGTGTCAAAACAGGGTTTTCTATATTTGCTTTGTAGTTCAACGAAAAATACATCTTAATATATATCATTTCTGCAACTACTATGCTTGTAGCAAAGGAGAGAAATATATCAAAAGATTTCTGATAACACATAAAAATAGGGAAAGAACACAATAAAACAAAGTAAAATTACATTGCTAGTAGACAGAGATCTACTAAACTCCAAGTAATTATGTTCATCTATATAAGAAAAATTTTCTTAAATGTTCCTTGAGCTTAAAAACTTGTCATTTATTTTTGAAATTGTATGATACATTAAAATCACTAGTAAATATTTACCTGTACTTATCTTTTCAGTTTTTGAATATGTTTTTGAAAAAGGAATTCTTTTTCGCCAGGCTGAACCATTATATGATGTTGACATATATTTATCTGAGAAAAAAAAAAAAGACTCGAGTTAAATATTGTATAACTTTAAAATCATATTCCAGGAGTGTTTCAAACTTACAAACATCTCAGAGGCAAAGTTATTCTTATTTTACCATTTCAAAGCTAAGAGATCAGGGACACAAGTGAGCTTATCAAGACCATTTACATTATCAATGAAATTGTTACACATCTCTTCATTGGCTGCCCAGTTCCTCAGATAAGGCTCTCTCCCATGAGACTAAGCTAGAGGAGAGTATGGTATCTGAATATGATCAAAATACTTCATGGCCTTGCTTTAACTTGATTTTACATAGAATTTTGCTAATATTTGTGGTTTCAAAGAAAGGAAGGAAGGAAGGAAGGAAGAGAGGGAGGGAGAGAAAGAGAGAAAGAGAGAAAGAAGAAAGAAAGAAAGAAAGAAAAGAAAGAAAGTGAAAGAAAAGAAAAGAAAGAAAGAAAGAAAGAAAGAAAGAAAGAAAGAAAGAAAAAGAAAGAAAGAAAGAAAGAAAGAAAGAAAAGAAAGAAAGAAAGAAAGAAAGAAAGAAAGAAAGAAAGAAAGAAAGAAGAAAGAAAGAAAGAAAGAAAGAAAGAAAGAAAGAAGGAAGACCCATGATGGCAATAATTGTGCTGCCATAATGAACTCACTGTCCCAGGAAACCAAAGCATTTATATAATGACTTCAACCTTAAATATCTACTTTCCTCTGACAGCTGTGTATTTGAACTATCATCTAACAATGTTGTATTTATGTTTTCAAGTATTAGTATGCCTCTGTGATTCTCAAAGCCTGGTCCATAATAATACTAAAAATGTATTTGCTTTTTCCTCCTGTGTCAACATTTGCACTAATGATGCAAAAGCAATCATGAGTATAACTATGGCTACCTTAACACAAATGTATATAACATCACCAAATTATTCTGGTAGTCATTCTATTCTTCACAGCCATATAATCACAGTAAATAATAAATTAATAATAAAATAATAATAGTAAGAAATCAAAGCTTATATCACCTAAAAATATTCTTATTTTTATGTATAAATCCACACATCATTCTATTCTAAAAAAAAATGGAGAAAAACAATTTAAATAAAGCTAACTTCTATTTAAATTATGAAAAAAGAACCTAAAAGAGACATAGAATTTTTACTTATATTTCATAAAGCATACAACACTCAGAGCTCCACTTACTAGAGTGTGAACATAGGAAAATATAAACATGAAATAATAAGTAATCGAGTCACTTTTTGTTAAATTGAGAAAAGTGAAACCCAACTTCAAAAGAGAAAAATTCATCTGAGACATGAAGAAAAAAATATTTTGTTCCCACCTTCCTTGTGGCCTTGTACTTCCTGACACATACCATAATTTAGCCTATTACATGATGAAATGATTTAGAAGCAATCTGTCCATGATGGGAGAGATGTGAGGTTGTCAAAAATATCAGTTAACCCCAAACTAACTAACCCCTTCAGAAAGTAATCATGAGGGTCTAAAGAAAAGCCAAGGCATTAGCTTGAAAGTGATAATTAAAACACTGCAGATAGTGAGACAAGAAAATGTCAAACATTTGAAAAAAATTTTCGAGAGTGAAATAAAGATATCCAGGGGGGAAAAAGTGCAGTGATCTGAGACAAAACTCTAAGGTAGTTCAATATCAAGTCATCTGCACCAACATGTTTTCTTCCATATCCTTTAAATTATGTTCACTACTGCACATGGAAGAAATACTCTCACTGGTTTTCTAAGACGGTGGTGATGGCCTGGAAAAAGGAGAGGGGAGGAGTAGGTAGCAGTGAAGATTAGTTGGACCATTAGGAAATTCCATGGGTATGTAAACTACAGACATCAGTAAACTATATAAGTGAAGAGCCTCACCTGGACAGAGGTTGAGTTTGGGTTCCTTGTTAACATTGACTTTGTTGTAGAAACCGTTTGTGGGTCTGCTGCGGGGAGTTGCACTTAATGAGACAGTCCTGACAGCATCCCTCTGAACATGGATATGGGATGCATTCTCGGCATTTCCATTTTTATGATTGCGATGGTAACTCATTTTATTTTTGGGATTTGGGGCCTGCACTGCTGTAAAAGACAGAGGCAAAGGAATGGTAAAAACAAGCTGGTTTCATACCCATAGAAAATATATTGCACTTTAAGTGTTTGATAGCACAATGGAAGACAATGTAAGCTAAAAGAACTAAGTTTATTGGAGTTGGGTTGATATCTAAAATAACATTTCACAACAGTAATTTGTTTTTCATGCATAAAATATTATTTGATATTTAATCTCTTTTCAAATTACAATTTAGAAATATCAAATATATAGACACTTTACCTCTTCGCATTCCTGGGCCAGGAAAGTTCTTAGGTTCATCATAAATCCATTTTCTTTTTTTCACGCCTTTAAAATGAGGCTTCCTCACTGGCTGGACATCATTCACTTAGAGGAGATACAAATTATTACAGTTTTTTAAAGAGATGCTTTCATCTGAAAATTATTGTAAGTGGTAATTACATATCTGTGCATTCACATGTCAAGCAAGAGAAAAAATAAATTCACCACCCTAATACTTTACTCTCTAGAACAAAGGGTGATTTATTTTTAAGTACTCCCCAAAAAAATCTATCTTGAAAATAGATGAGAAAACTTTCAATAGGTAGCATTCCTCAGAGAAAAATGCTTTTGTCCAAAGGAATGTGTGGATTCTTTTAAAAGAACATAAAATTACACTTCAAATATAATTATATATCTATCTCATAATGTTATTTTAAGTAGTTTTAGGATTATTTTGAATATAAATCCTTTTGTATATTTTTAGCCAAACTTATTACATCTTAAAAAGATAGATTAACGTAAAATACATTCAGTGAATTTTACCTTATCTTTTAAAATCTTAAGAAGTTTTGTGTACAAATGGTTTGGTGATACAAGACTGAATAATCAGAATTCGTAAGTGCTACGATCACTAAATTATTCACTTTTTACTTGCATATTTTTTCATCAAAATTTGTATATGTATACCCAGTTTTCCAGGAACTTTTAAGGTACATTTCTCAGAGAATCTTAAAACAATTTAGTAGAGAGGGCATTCTTTGTTATTTCTCTGTGCAGAGATCCAAAACATGCACAACTAACAAATGTGCTACATAGATTACATTCATTCTCTATAGTGGACTAATAAATGTCTTTCTCTAGCTCTCCACCTCAGCTAAAGAATCAGGCCTTCAATGAAACTGATTCACTGCCTTCTCTCTAAACATCATGCTCCACCCTTACTTCCAATCTCCCACCCCTAGGTTTTGGAAACCATATTTTTAAAAAGTACCACTAAACTGAACTTCTTGGGGGTAAACCATCACAGTTCCCTTAGTGACTAGCTAGGATCCCAAAATATTCTGTGGGTTCAATAAATAAAATAAAGGAAAGGAGGAAAGAGCAAAGGAAAGAGAGGAAGATTCATGAGTCTTAATTGTATCAAGAAAAGTAGCTCAGAGCTCAGAATGGTATGGAGAAGCTAAACAAAGAAAAATGTCCCCAAAACATAATAAAAGCATGTCGATGTATTCCAATATGGGTTAAAATATCATACTAATGAATCTTCCAAGCAGATAGTGTTATTAATTTTAATACCTTAATTAAAATAGTGGGAAAGTATATTATTTACTAGGACCTACATCACAATTCATTGTCAGAGTTAGTAGAAAAATATTGTCTTTAATTCTTAATCCTGAATAATTTTTAAACCATCCTTTTTTCTTTCTTTTTTAAAATTCTATTTCAAATAAGCAAAACAAATTCATGATAAGACAAATATATCTAAGGCCAAAAAGAGATAGAGCTCTCACTTGAAGAGGGGTCCTCTCTGCACTTCATACTGATATTCTCAGTAGCATTTAATACATGCGTTGTAGGTACTAGTCGGGTAGTTAGGGAACGCTTTGGATGAGGACTGTCCTTGTTATCTTTTAAAGCAAATTAAGAAAATAAAATGTCAGTATTAGTAAAAGAAGTGTCTCGGTTGGTATTTCACTTTTCAAACACTATATGATGGTTATACCTCTCTAAAATATATGTACATTAATTTTAAGAACAATTACTGAATTTCTGTAATTAATTCAGAGTTTCCAAATTTTATTACTAACATAACATTAGAGTTCAGAAACACAGATATTATGTTCAATATGTAAGTTATATATTTATGGCAATATTTTTAATAACTCCATACAAAAGAATTAAAAGGTGATCAAATTTACATCAAATGTGCCAATTTAAATTAAGTTCCAAAAATATTTTAAATTTACAACTTTCACTTTTTCTATACTTTGGATCAGGGCTGCCCAACAGAGCTTTCTTCAGTAATGAAAATTGTCTAAATCTGTGTTGTTCAAAATGATAGCTGCTAGTCACCTGGGGATATTGAACACTTGGAATATGGCTAGTGCAACTGAAGAGTTGAATTTTTGTTTTATTTAATTTTAATTAATTTAAACAGCCACATGTGGATAGTAGCTACTGTTATTAGTGTAGCTTTAGGTTTTTTGTGTTTGTTTTGTTGTTGTTGTTGTTGTTGTTGTTGTTTTTGATATATTGGGCAAAACTTTTTTATCTCTGAGAGAGAAGAGAAATTTACACATAATTTTCCACAAGATTTCTTTAATTTTATTACAAATGACTTTTCTTATTTTTGAGAACATATAATGGTGGGAAAAACAGTAGATAAAGTAGGTTAATAATCGGATGGAGACTATGTAAAGCCCTCTAACTGCAGGACAGATGTGTTTTTAGTCTGTGACTAAGAGAGCTGCCCAGCAGAGTGATATCAACTGGGGAATTCTAAGCAGCATAAAACTATAGAGGTCGTATTTTATTATCCTATCTCTTGATTATTCACAGGCTATAATTAATTATAATTATTAAATGGGGAAGTCATGAAAGTTATCATGAGATTAAAACTTCACAGTGTTCACAAACAAAGCTTTCTAGGAAAATTCTATCATACTGAATATTTGAAGTTGGAAAAAGAAACTGAAAGTGACCCGATATTACTGTTTAAGAGAACCAATAACTTTAGAGCTAGCTACGCTCCTAGAAATTAGGTAGCCTAACTAGTGAATTTTTCAGGCTAATTAGATAAGTCCCATGGTAAAAAAATTAGTGACAGAGCCAGGGCTGGAACCTTAGGGCTCTTCACTCCCATTTAGTGTATTTAGTATATATTCTTATTTATTACCTGTCTATTGCACTGTATTTATTACCTTGCCTACTATAATCAAGCTTTATGTTTAACTTATCTATCCCAATTACAGATTGATTAAAATTATAAATGGTTTATTACCTTTAATATTTGAACATTTTGATACGGTGATTTCTTTGTCCTCAGTTAAAGCTTCATTTTCATCTACTCCAAGAAATATGATCCTCTGTGGAATGGAACAATCACCTCCTATGACAATAACTTACTATCAGTGGCAATGATGGCAGAAAGTTGTACGAAACTATCTTTCGATACAGGATTACTCTCTTCTACAATACCTCTTTTATCCACTTTTGTTTAAACACCTCCCAGTGATACCATCCCCATATTTCAGTATTATATACACTTAGATTAACACACAGGCATATCTATGTATATGAATATACAGTATTATATTTACATACTGATAATTGCAAGGAATTTTACATAGTCAACACAATTAATTTTCCTTTAATGTATAACAGTTTTTGCTTCCACCTTTTACCACTCTTTAGAGATATTCAAAGTAAATATAATTTATCTTCCATATAATATCTCCAGACATATGAAAGCAGTTTTTTATGTTCCTTAAAGGTCTCCTTTTCGCAGGATAAATATCTGTAGCTACAATAATTTTTACTCATGTACTTAATTTTTAGATGATTAACCACACAAGTCACTCTTTCTCAACATAAAATAATTGTTTCAAATAACCTTTTTTAAAGGTGACACCCAAATGTGGACTGCCTTGTACAAAATTCAGCGAAACTAATACAATAATATTCGACCTTTATGGAGCGTTCTTCTATATGTCAGACACTATTGAGTACTCTAAATTACTTATAACATTTAATTATCTTCTATACTACTTCTAATAATTCAATGTTAGTTTACCTTAGCTATTTGCTAGCTAACACACATCACTGAGACCTTACAACCAACAAAAAAAACACTTATTTTTTCCTCACAATCTGTATCATGTGAGGACTTTGCCAAATTGAAGTAAACCTAGCATTGATGTCTTGATCTTAAATGCAAAGCTTTGTTTATCCCAGTTTGAGTTTGCCTTATTAAATTTGGCTCATCATTCTAACATATTAATTTTCAGTCATCCATAAATTTTATAAACATGTCTGCATTCATCCAGTCATTTAATTGTTCAAACAGAAAGTAATTTATTCTACAAATATTTACAGAGTGCACACCAGGTGCCAGACATTCTACTACAGGGATTCATCTATGCCAATTGATTAAGTACACTTCCTGGCCTCAAGGAGTTTACCCAAAGCCAACAATAAAAATGCTAAAAAGACTTTGATGAAACAAAATTAGTTATGAGAGAAAATTCAGACTCATTTACTACAAGATGATACATTAGGAATCAACCAGTAATAAAATAACTCACCTCCGTTTTCGAAAGCAGCAATGTCAGTCCTTGGTTTCCTATCCAATAATGCTTTTATCTCACCTTGACTTTCAAATAGGCTAAATTTTGTTGGAACTGTAAGACCATCCCCTAGATATAAAAAAATTTTGAAAAGTCATCCCAGGAATTACTAGGTGCTTACATAAGTTTATGATAGAATTTATGATGATAGTAAAATTTATGATGATGCCTAAAAGTTAATGCAAGTATTGTTTGTATAATGATATGAAGAACAATAAATTTATAAATACATGAATTTAAGCAAATTTTATAATTATCAGGAAAGCATAGAGCAAATTTATTTTCCTATGTGGATAATTTATAAAATGCCAATTAAAAAATTTAAGCAATCTAACATTATTGTGTATGTATATTTAATTCATTTAATATTTTTAATATAATGAATTCTGTAATGTTTATTTGTATATCTATTCACCATGAAATTGAGTAAAAAATATTAGTCTACTATTGACTAAAATATGCTAATTATGCTGTGATAAATAATTCTCACCATTCCCCTTATACATCTCAAATTTTCTTCTAAAATAAACTTTTAAAAGCAGAATAAAAGAGACATGACAAACTAATGAAACACATGGTTCTGGATTAGATTTTAAACCAGGAAAAAAAACTTCAGTTTGCTATAAAGGAATTGATGACACAGTTGGTGAAATTTGTAAAAAAAAAAAAAGTTTGTAAATGATATTGTATCAGTGGTGATTTCTTGATTTTTTATTTATACTACAGTTATGTAACATTTACGTAAGGTCATCACGTCTGAAACTTTACTCTCAAATAATTCACAAATAATAACAACAATGTTTCATTTAAGTGATAAAGTGAAAAATCACATGTGTGAATTGCTAACATTTGGGGAAATCTAGGTAAAGGGTTTTAGTGAATTAACTGAAATTATTTAAAAATAAAAGGCTTTTAAAAACATAATGTAAAGTGAAAGTGCCTATAATTGTCTTTATGATCTATCATTTTTAATATTCATTGCTAACTTGTTCTTGTCCTTCCTTCCCTAGAAGGCTCTCACCTGTATCAATTAGTTTTCTGATTGTTCTACCATTTGGTGGTATGTTGCTGCCACCTACTGCCATATGTTTAAATGGTTTGCTATATAATGTACTTGCAAGACAGGTACTTTATTCTTTATCCTATCACACTCATCTTGATCCTAGGAGAAATTATAAATACATAATACACATTTTATACATTTTTAAGGGTAGGAAGGGATTCAAATCTCTCCTACTACTGCAAAGATCGTTTTTCAGCTCATCCTAAGGGCAAGAAAATTACATAAACTTATGGCATCATGGATTTTCTCCGAGTTCCTGATTTTATGTCCAGAAAACAATGTTGTTATCTTGCCTTCAAAGGAAAAATGTTCACCAGAAGAAAAATCAGAATCACCAAAGTATAAAATCCATGAAAGGCCCAGCCTTGGAGTTATTCATCTGCATTGCCCTTGGAATTGCCTGCTTACGCAGAAGGCCCCTCATTCAATGAACAAATGTACCCTTGTTCTGCCACTAACATCATTCTGTGATCCTCCCTTTTGTCCTTCTAGGGCTGGGTTGTCCTTTCCATTCATAAAGAAAAATATACACCTATTTCACAGGGAGTTTTATTTTCATAGACAAATAAAATGGTAAAAGCAAATTATTTACAGAATTACTGCATGGGGTATGTAGTGTTACCATGTGTTACGAAGTCTATTTATTTCATGGCTCCTCTGGGAAAGCATAATTATATTAGTGGCAGCTTTTTATATTAAACTTAAGTCATCCAATAAAAGCACGTTCTTCTCACTCTCAATTCTTATGTATTATTTATCATTTAACTCTAGTGTGAATCTTACTAAATAATTTACAGCCTATCACACCAAGTACCTCTTATGCATCACCTTGAAATGCTGAATTTTAATTACCTTCTTGCAATTCTCTGCCATTTTCCAAAGGTTTTTCTAACTCTTTTTCTGCTGTAGAAGCTATGCTTTTTGATGATGAAATATCTGGAGGAGTATGAAATCTGTAGTATTCACCTGATCTCCCATAAGAAAAGCAATGGTTAGTATATTTATCACATCAAGTATTAGAAAATCCACAAATGTTTGATTGCTTACCAGATTTATAACACATCTCCTTTATTGCTCTTTTTTCTTCAATTTCTTCAGGAGTCTTTGTCCATAAACTAGAAGCATCTATAGGATATATTTTTTTTAAATTAAATTGTCCCAAAGTCAAATAATCTGAAAATTTATAAACCAGAATGAAAAATCCCAAACATTGTTCTCATGGGTGGATTACTATTTTATTTTTTTAATTTCTAAAATCAATAACTTGCATGTTGTCAATGTTTCTAATTGCTATATTTCATCTATTAGAATCAATCAAGAGAAAAAATTACTAACTATATACATTATGTATTTTGAGATGAGAAGCTGGACATAATAGATTATCATGTTGAGATCATATTTGTTTGGAGGAAGGTGTAGGAAGGGGAGACTTGGTGCTAAAGCAGACAAAAACAGGAATAAATAAGCCCATGTATTCTTGGGCACAGAAACTATGTGGCCTGTAGCCACATTTCAGGGCAAAGACAGAGTGAGTTTATTTTCCTGCATTTTTATCTTTTTTATATATACTTATTAGCACCACAGTGTGATGATAATATGGGAGGAATAGGATAGACTAGGATGAAAAAGAACTAGTTTCTAAAGTTGTTTATACTTTTGCAAAGATTACTTGGGATAATGAAACAGATGTAATCATATAATAAAAGTTGTTATATATAAATAAATTATTAGTATTCCTACAAGCAACTGTACATATTCGATCATGAGATCTGTCTTCCACCCCTCATACAACAAAAGCCTTCCAATCCAAATGATAAGCATGTGTAGACATAGAACAAATTAGAACTTAATTAATTTACTATACTTAATAAATTTAAAGCTATTTTTCTCATCAAAATCTGCCTTATGTATTACATTACAAACCCCTAATAGTTAAACAAATATGTAGAAAATATGAATTTTTCAAATGTGCATTTTAAATCTGAGAAAAAGTTTACTAACCATTTTGTTCATCTCCTTCCTCCTCTTCTTCATCAAAGTTAGTTTTTAAAACTAAAGGATGATGAATGGGTCGTGATATATTCTCCTGAGGTTTCAGGGGTTCCTGACTCTGGGTTAGGGGTGGAGTTCCTTCCTGAATTTCTTTCTGTAGAGTAATATCTACAGATAAAATGCAACATTTCAGTCTTATCAGAAATATTTCATGATCAACTGTTGTCCTGATTAACTGCATATGTGGTTACAAAGTGTCTCTTCTTATTTCTGAAAAGTGTATTAAGCTAACTTACAAAAAGAGTCAACATTTGGCCTGTAAGATGTAGATAATATGCTAATTAATAGACTTTAGATAGTGATTATAACCATGACTTTGTATATCTCACTTTTGATAAAAATGCAGTGATCACAAACATTGCTATATTCTTATAATAGATCTGTGGGATAATAATATAACTTAACTAATCACATTATAACAAATTAACAAGAGTCAAACTCATATAAAGCACAGCTTATAATGGCAAAGTATATATGTCCAAAAGAGGAAAAAATCCAATGGTTCTAGTTTTCTGTAGCTGGTGGTGATTACTTGGATATGAGAAGAATGATATTTTTAGATTTCTCTATTTGCTACACAGTAGTTAGACTGGTCAAAGTGCTAGGTCATATTTACATGTTCCGTAACCTTCAAAACTAACCAGAAAATAATAGAAGTGGCTAGTGAACACATGCATCTTATATCATTACTAATTTCACTCTGTTTTCTAAACCAATTGTTATCTAAGCTGGCTAATTATCTGAGACAGTTAAAGAAATTTTTGAAAACATCTTTTGCATCTCTGCTTCTGAACTTCTGAATTAGAAGATCTGATTTAAAGCCTGGAAATCTGATATTATTTTTTAAATGTCTCAGGTAATTACAAAGTCAGCCAAGTTTGGAAACCACTATCCCAAATCAATGATCATCTAACTGGGGTCCTGGGTCATGGGAAGCCTTTTGGTGACTATGTCATCCCAATAATTTGAAAGCAATCACTGCTGTTCCAGATCCTCAATGTCTACATCTATTTTTCCCCTAAAATTTGTTTGCCTGAGAACAGACCTGAGTTCACAATAGCCTTTCTCCACTTTACAACATAAAGATCTACCCTTCGCTCATGTCAAAATTTACTGTAGCACATTGCCCAAAAGAGGAATTAGCCTTTACTAATTAATGAAACTACCATGAACTCATAGGGCTTCCTCCATTACTTTGATTTAGACACATTTCTACCAGGAGGAAATCATGGCATGGTAGGCAGAATAATGCCCTCCTCCCAAAGATGTCCATAACTTATGTACATATTAAATTATATGGAAAAGAGGAGTTAAGGCTGCAAATGAAATTAAGACTGTTAATCATCTGACCTTAAAATTGGCAGATTATCCTGGATTATTCTGGTGGGCCCAAGGTAATCATGAGGGTCTTTAAAAGTGAAAGAGAGATGCAGAGAAAGAAAGTCAGGAAAAGAGATGTGACAATGGAAGCTAGGTCAGAGTGATGCAATGTCAGGACTTGACTATTCACTGCTGACTTTGAAGATGGAGGCAGTGGGACATGAACCAAGGAGTACAAGGAGTAGTTCTAGAAACTGGAAAAGGCAAGGAAACAGATTCTCTGTCAGAGTCCCTAGAAGGAATGCTGCACTGGAGACAGCTTAATTTTAATCCAGAGAGATCTGCATCAAATTTCTAAACTATAGAATTATAAAATAATAAATTTGAGTTGTCGAAGCCACTTGATTGGTGGTAATTTGTATTAGATACACACGTCATTAGAAAAAGTACTATTGAGGTCCATGTTGGAATGTTCTGAATTCAAATGCATGGTAGAGTGTGGTAATACTTAAGAATTCTTGTCAAAACATTTGCTTCTTTTATTTCTGGACTATTGTTAAAGAATATGTCACTCTTGAGAGAAAGTCTCATGACATCGATGAAAAGAGAGTACTAGTAAGAAACTCAAAAGGAAAAACATGTCTTTAAACAAAGTCTTTTAGCTACTCTCAATATATTTCCAAGACTTAGGGATATATTTAGCTACAAAGAAAAGCTTCACTGAACATTCAAAGCAGTAAATGTTAGTCACATTTTTTAAAAGCTTTTTGAGGTATAATTCACATACCATACAATTCATACATGTAAGTGTACAAGTCAATGATTTTTTAGTATTCACAAAGATATGCAACCTTCACCATGATCAATTTTAGGACATTTGATCACTCCAAAATAGATCAATACCCATTAGCAGTTACTCCTCATGGACTCCCAATGTCCCCAGGCCTATACAGGCATAATATGCTTTCTGTTTCTATGGATTTGCCTATTCTAACTAGTTCATATAAATGGAATCATACCACATGTAGTCTTTGGTACATGACTTCTTCCACTTACAATAGTGTGTTCAAGGTTTATTCATGCTGTCACCTGTAACAATACTTTATCCTTTTTATAGCCAAATAACATTCCCTTGTATGAACATACCACAATTACCCATTCAACAGAGGATGGACATTTGGGTTGTTTCCACTGTTTGAGCTGTTATAAATAACGTTGGTATGAACATTTGTGTACAAGTTTTTGTAAGAACATATGCTTTCACATCTCTTGGATGTATACCTATGAGTGGAATAGCCAGGACATATGGTGAATCTATGTTTAACCTTTTGAGCCAGACTGGTTTCCAAAGAAATTGCACCACTTTACATTACTCACTACCTGCAATGTATGAAGATTCTAATTTCTCCACATCCTTGTCAACATTTATATTTTTGATTAAACCATCCTAGTGGGTGTGAAGTGGGATCACATTGTGCTTTTGATTTATATTTATCTAATGGTTAATAATGAAGAGCATCTTTTCATGAGTTGAGTGACCATTTATGTCTTTGAGAAATGTCTATTCAGAGTCCTTGCCCATTGTATAATGAAGTTGTCTTTATATTATTGAGTTATGAGTTTTTTCTGTGTTCTAAATACAAGTCCCTTATCAGATCTATGATTTAATATTTTCTCCCATTCTGCTGGTTGTCTTTTCACTTTCTTGATGGTGTTCTTTGAAAGACAAAAGTTTCTAAAAAATGTTGATGAAATTCAGTCCATTTTTTCTTTGGATTCTTGGTCTTCTAGTATCATATCTAAGAAGGCTTTGCATAAACTAAAGTTTCTTATAAGAATTTTATAACTTTAGCTCTTACAATTAGGTCTTTGATCAACTTTAAGTTAATTTTTTAATAGGATATAAGAAGTCCAAATTAATTTTTATGTGGTTATCTAGTTGTCCCAGCACCATTTCTTTCCCTTATCGAGCAGTTTGTGCACCCTTGTTAAAAATCAATTGACAATAAACTAATTTACATAAATGTTTATTTCTGGTCTCCCAATTCTATCCCATTGATCTGCATATTTATTTTTATGCCAGCATCAGATGGTCTTGATTACTGTAGCTTTTTAGTAATTTCTAGATTTTTTAATTAGTGAGATCTACAACTTTATTCTTTGTTTTCAGGATTGTTTTTCCTATTCTGGGTCCCTTAAATTTCCATATACATTTTAGAATCAGCTTGCTAATATCTGCAAATAAGTCAGTTGAAATTTTGATAAGGGTGGCATTAAATCTACAGATCAGTTTAGGAAGTATTGCCATATTAACAATAAAGCCAATCTATGAACATAGGTTATCATTCCATTCTTTAAAAGTTTCTTTATTTCAACAATATTTTGTAATTTTGGGTAAAAGTTTTGTACTTCTTTTGTTAAATTTATTCATAAATATTTTATATTTTATGCTATTGTAAGTAGAATTTTTTCATTTTATTTTCAGTTTACGTTAGTTTATAGAAATACAATCAATTATTGTATATTAATCGTATACCCTTCATGCTATGTACAAATAGAGATAATTCTACTTCTTCCTTTCCAATCTGGATGCCTTTTATTTGTTTTTTTTGTTTTTTTGTTTTTTTGGTTTTTTTGGCCCAGTTCTTTTGGCTTGAATATAAATTGGAAGAAAGAACATCCTTATCTTGTTCCTGATCTTAGGGGATAAGCTTTCAGGCTTTTGCCATTAAGTATGATGTTAGCTGTTGAATTTTCATGTGTGTCCTGTAACTGGTTGAGAAAGTTTTCTTTCTATTCCTAGTTTGCCGAGTGTTTTTATTATCACGAAATGCTAATATTTTTCAAATGCTTTTTGTCATCTGTTATAATCACATGTTAGTTAATCTTTATTCTATTGATCTGGTATATTACATTAATTGAATTTTTTTAAGTTAGAGCAACCTTTCATTTCTGGGATAAATTCCCCTTGGTCATGTACTATAATCCTTTTTTTTATGTTGTTTAAGTTAGTTTGCTAGAATTTTATTATTTTTGTGTCTATATTCATTAGGAATATTGGTCTAGTTTTCTTGTGCTTAGTCTGGTTTTAGAATCAGAGAAAATACCAGGTTCATAAAATGAGTTGGAAAATGTTCCCTCATCTTCTATTTTTCTTTTGGGAAAAATTTGTAAAAAAAAAAAAAAAAAT